>NC_044991.1:88049199-88349199 GCF_008728515.1 Papio anubis | reverse complement strand
GCAGCATAGGTGGCTGGCAGAGGCAGGGAAAAACCAGAAGGGAGAGAGAGAGACAGGCAGAGACAGAAAGCGAAAATCTTTCGGCGAAGTTCCCAAGTTTTCTAGAAAAGGTGGAAAAAAAAAGTGAAGACATGTCAGGAATGCAAAAAAAAAAAAAAAGCAAGGCCAGTACTTTAAAGGAGAAGGTCAAAGTAAGTGCTGTAAGGGCTGTAAACTTAAAATTAAGGAGGAAAGACAAAGGGGCCCTCTGGCCCAAGGTTAATGACTTGTGCAACTTGCACAGGGTATCTGCCGAGCCTCTGGGCCAACCGCGGCCTGGCCTGGGGCCTGGACTGCAGCTGCGAGGATCCCATCTAGCACGTGAATGTAAGAGAAAGAGAACAAGCGATGACAGAGAGAGAGAGATAAAGTGCAAATAAAAAGAAAAAAGGGAAAAAATAAGAGAAAGACTGAAAAAGACAGAGATCAAAGACAGGTACAGAGGGTAAAACTAGGAAAAGAAATAGTGTAAAAGGAAGGGCAAAAGTTAAGACATGTTAAAAATTACCTGTGAAAGTCGTAAAAAAAAGTTACAAAAGGGAATGTATGCAAAAAATGTTATATAATTTAAAAGTAATTAGGCCTCCTAAATGTAAAACTATTAAGTTTATGTGCAAGGTATGTAAAAAAATATACTTTCAGTAAAAAAATTATAAAAAATCATAAAAATGTAAATTTTTACCTAAAAGAAAAGGTTAAAAGGTATATATTTTGTTTTAAGGTTTAAGCACGTTTTAAATGTTAATTATAAAGAAAATTCTATGTGGAAACATATTAGCTAAAGTTAAAAAGGGATCATCCAGTTTTTCTGTAAACTGGACATTAAAATAAAAGCACAACAGGTTTTTTTTTTAAAGCACTAACTTGCTCTTTAAAAAAAATTATAAAAAGTTAAAAAAGTCTATAAAAATCTTACCTTAGAGTCAGACATTAAAATTAAATAATGTCTATAAGGTTTAATTAAAATTAAGTTTAACATTAATAACACACTAATATAAAAGTAAAATTTAACTTATTTGGTATAAAATCATACAAAAAGCACCGTCAAATATAAAATGGTGTTTTGCTTTCTTTAGTCTAAAAACTAATTTTAAAAAATATATATATAAAAAAGAAATATTGCTAAACCAAAAGAAAAAAAATGTTATCCAAACCTCTTATTAAAAAAATTCTTGTTAGGGAAAACTGCATCAAAAAAGCCATTAGGGGCCCCCTAGCACAGCATTAATACCAAGGAGTTTCTACCTCCAGCGGCTCCTTAAAAAGCCACAGCAGGTGGCGGGGACGTAATCGCAAACACTTTCTGTGCAAGGGAGGGGGCCAAGCAGCCCTGAAACCACACAGCCCAGCCCAAGACCAAGGGCCACACAGCAGGGGCTCAGGCAGGAGCAAGGTCCAAAGGCGGCAGGGTAAGTCACAAGACCCCTCATCCCCAACGCCACAATGCCCAGGGGCTGTGAAGGCCACAGGGAGGCCAAGACCTTCAAAGAGGGCCAGGCCATGGCGTCCCCTGGGAAACGCGAAGCGGGGCTAAAGCAGGAGGCATCACTGTAGGGCCTTGGGCCCCAGAGTGTGCAAAGCTCTAGCAAGGTGGAAAGCCCCAAAAAGTCCCTCAAAGGCAACATGGGTAGGAAAAAAAAAAAAAAAAAGAAAATCTCAGCAAAAAGGCACTAAGAACTATAAAGTCCACTACTAATATCCCCACATTTAAAACAAAAATCAGTTTCTCAAAAATTATATACTTAATTTATCTTCCACTTTCCCTTCCTTCAAAACTAAAAATCTTTTAGCACAGATGCCACCCCTACAATTTCCAGTACACCAGCACCAGCCTAAACACCATGTCCTCATCAAAGGATTAAAAAAAAAAACCCAAAAAATCAAGCCAGCCTAGGAAGGACCCTATCTTGTGCTGCTAACCACCGAGACTGCTGTTCACACAGAAAAAATATAAACAAACACGTCATACCCAAGTCAAAAAAGCGTCATCGCCATCAGAGTCATAGGCCAGTATCCCAGGGTGAAGCCCTACTAAGCTAAAGCTAAAAAAATCTTAATCTGTCTTTGCTTTTTCTTTTCTTTCTGTTACTGCCCAATTTATTATTAACGTAACTAAATCTAACTCTCCTGAAGTTATCACTTTTAATGTCTGTTTAGTTGTCATTCCTCCCAAACACAATAACAAGACCAAACTTTACTCTAACAAGACTATAGTTTACTATAGAGACCAAAGTCTCTATCGTAAAAGTAAAAAAAACCTAAGGCAATAACCATGAGCAGCCCCGCAGGACACACAGTGAAACTCTGCAGTTTCCATGGTCCAGCCCTGCAGGACCCATGGTCAGCCCCTGGAGTACGTGTGGCCCAGCCTTTCCATACCTGTGGTGCTGAAGCACCTCCCGTGGCCCATTGTTTCGTAAGGCAAACAATAGCAATTAAAACAAGGTCTCAAAATATAAATGCCTGGCTAACACGAATTAAATATTTCATCCACACTCTTAATAAAAGCGACAGTTATGCTTGTGTGCACGGTAGGCCAAATGCCAGGTTGTCCCCTTCCACTCTAATCAACGAAACATGAACTGCATAGTAGCTCTTTTTCAAAATCCTGCAACCTAGGATTATAAACTGTACCCAACTCTCTCAGCTGTTTCCTGAAGTGCAGTACCCTGCAGGTCAGCCCCCAAGGACCATGCAGCCTCCATCATCCAAGACCACTTTTATCTCATGTCTCCAATGACAAGGGGAAAATTTGGCATACCTTAAGGACTTAACAAAATGCAGTAAAGTCAGGCACTTCCAAGAGCTAACCCTTCAGTCCACCCTTAGTCATCCCTAAGCAAATATATGGTAGTATTATAAAAAACCTTTACTAAACACTCAGCCAAATAAATAAAGCAGTACTTATGCTCCAGTTCAATTAGCTATCCTTTTACCCTGGCATTTCATCAACCAAAAAAAAAAAAAAAAATTACAACATAGGCAAATAAAAAAAGCCTCAAAAAAAACCAGCCCCTTATAGATCTTTTAATTCCCATGTCTATTTAAATGCAAGTTCCTCATAAAGTACCAAATAAATTTAAAGCCAAAAATCAAATAGCTGCAGGGTTTAAGTCAATGTTGTTTTGGTAAGTAACAATTAATACAAATGTAAGTTAAATAAACTACATTTATTACAACCAGCTGCAATTTGTTCACTATACCAAAAATACTGTGAAAAAATAGCTAAGCAATTAAAATCCACTAGTCAAATGACCTAAAAATCCTTTCAATATAATATTAGCAAAAAAAGTAATATTTGTGTTATAAGCAAAACTCAGTGTTGCACCTTTATCCCAAACAACACTGCTCCCAATAAAAGCATAACAAAAGCCCTCCAGGAACTTACTGCCTTATCAAGTAGGTTAACAAAAACTTATAGGCATTAACAACCCGATTTCAAATCGGCTCAAAAGGTGATTTGGCCAAACAAACAAACAAACAAAACAAACAAACAAACCATTGCCTCAGTCCTTACTTCTCTAGCAACTGTAGTAAGTATACTTCTCCTTGTTAGATGTTATATTATACCATACATCCAAAAGTTAAAACAATTAAGCCAAGGCATATTTTTTAAAAACTTAAAAATCTATAAAAACAAAAAGAAAAAAAATTGTAGAAAATAAAAAGTTCCTCTTCAAAGTTTCCCTTCTTGTTAAAGAATAAATCACACCAGGGAATACTATGCAACCATAAAAAGGATGAGTTTGGGTCCTTTGTAGGGACATGGATGCATCTGGAAACCATCATTCTCAGCAAACTATCGCAAGAACAGAAAACCAAACACCGCATATTCTCACTCATAGGTGGGAACTGAACAATGAGATCTCTTGGACTCAGGAAGGGAAACATCACACACCGGGCCTATTATGGGGAGGGGGAAGTGGGGAGGGATTGCACTGGGAGTTATACCTGATGTAAATGACGAGTTGATGGGTGCTGAGGAGTTGATGGGTGCAGCACACCAACATGGCACAAGTATACATATGTAACAAACCTGCACGTTATCCACATGTACCCTAGAACTTAAAGTATAATAAGAATAATAACAACAAAAAAAAAGATTGAAGAGATTTGAATGAGTTGATTGTGGACCCAGAGCAGTAAAATAAAAAAAATTATTATTCAATTTGAGAAATAAAAATGATTTAAATAAAAAAAAGAATAAATCATAAGTGTTATAAATAATAGTTTCTTTTAAAGACTACTTTATGCTAGACATGCTCACAGGCCTGTAGTACGTTCTAAGTCCTTGTACTTTAACTGAAATATCTGTGCTGGACTTGCTCACAGGCATGTCCCAGCTCCCAGCCTATGCCCCTTCCTTACTTAGGAATGTTATTCCTTTTCTAAGTCCTTTTGTAAGAAACTTCCTCTTTTCCTTAGTCTTTCCATTGCTTTTACCTATTTAAAAAAGTTTTAAACTGTTAGTCAATCGGGTTTTAGTTTAAATTGTAAGGTCTGGCTCCAGCCAATAAAGACAGGATACAGTAGCAAAGACAAAATACGTAAGGAATAAATACATCTGCTTTTCCTTTGTTTGGGTGTGTTCTCACCATTATTCCCTCTGCAATGAGCACCCTTTCTGCAGAAAGTAAAAATTGCCTTGCTAAAAAAATTAAATTTATGTTCAAATGCTATTTCTTTGTGGCACCGGGGAACAAGCATTCTATTTCTAAATGAATATTTTTACATATAATAATATTGAACAAAATAGACAAGGTTCCTAATCTACTGCCTGGCAGGAGAGGCAAGCACTAATCAAATAATGGCATCAATGAACGTAATGACTACAAATTGTGGAGCATGTGCATGTGAGGTCACAGACAGACAGTCCAGCATGTGCCAAGGCCTCGGGTACTGGGGGAACATGGAGAACAAAGGACTGGAAATCACAGAGTGCTAAGGATGTGGTGATGTCAAGGCCCAAGGGCTGAGCAGGGGCTATGGCAACTAAGTAGGTCCTTTTGGTCACCAATGTCAGAGCAATGGGAAACCAGTGAGGGCTAAAAGCCAGGCGAGGGCGTGGCCAGATGTGCTGGTTTCAGGAGCCCTCTCCAGCACGCTGGTGGGGGCAGGTGGGTCAGCGGCAGGTCCTACTGGGAAACAATGGATGGTGGGGTTGATGGTGCCAAGTTTTTCTTCTGCTCCCACGTTGTGAACCTGCCACTCTGTGGTTTTGATGACTGGGGAAGTAGACGAACTGGTTCCTGCTCCCATGCTTACTTTTTGATTTTCATAAATGCAAATTAAAATACTTATCTGGTCTATAAAGACTTGGCATGTTTAAATAACCATTATCCGTTCAATGTATTCCAGGGATGTCGGAATCATTATTCTCACAGATAGAATAGGCATTAAATCCACAGGGGAGTCATTAAAAGATGGCTATTTCTCTCCATTTGACCGAAGCAGCAGTTGTAATGTATTTATTCAGGATTTAGAAAATGGGATTCAATTAGAACTGAAACGGTGTTAAATTAAGTAATTCCTATTGTATTTGCCTGACAGACAGGGGTGGCCTGACCTGGGAGGGAAAGGGCCCCTCCCGGCAACCAGGTTCCCTCATGCCACTGACGAGATGCCACTAACCCGGGGAGAGCCAGCTTAACCCCTTAATCACTCCTGTAATTCCATCAGTGACATCTAAGAGCCACGCAGCTTTATTGATACGATTTGGTACCTTAATAGGAATAATCTTTATTCGAGTTGTCTGGAAGGGGCTTAGCTTTCTCAGGGTTGCTGTCAGGTACCAGACCTGAGGTTTGATCATGCTCCTTTTAAATAACCGGGTATTATGAAAGGATAAAACACACAGAAATGGATGCGCCAGCTGCCTTTTTTAATCTCACTTTTTTACAGTGATAGAGTTTGAGATTTTCAATGACAAGGAGACTCGAGCTGTTTGGAGAGACACTGTTCTGACGCCTGCCTTGTCACAGTTAAATTCCCAGTTGCTGTCTCCCGAAGGAGTGTATGTAAGACAGTTGTTATGGACCAGAAGACAGAATCTGCTAGCCAATTGAAAAGCAAAATGAAAACTAATAATGATTTTAAAATCACTAACATCCCACTCTCCCCTGCAAACAAAACAAAACACAAAAAACCCTACTGATTTTCAGTTCAGCTATCTAGACAGAACATATATTCCAAACAGCTATTAAATGCCTCTGTTCTGCTGTACAGCCATGATGTAATGTAAGCATTTAGATACCACATTGGAACAAATCAGCACCCACAGACATGGCTAAAACTTCACACTACTGTTACAAAAGACACGCCCAAATGTGTATTCTGAAAATATAAACCTCCTCCCGCATAGCGGACTGTGCTCTGCTGCATTTACTAATTTGAGATGATCCCTAGAATGCTATGATGAAACTTCCGCTGGCCAAAAATGATCCTCTCCTCCCGTAAGGTACACAATGTATTTGTAGAAACTGATAGAACCAATGGCAGTGACATCTTTTCTGTTCTTAGAAAATAAATGATGGTTAATTCTGGTTTGAGTAGAAAAGGCAGGAGGACGAGGGGCTTAAAGCAACTGAGACTGTGGATTTCTGCGACGGGTGTTGAAACGGAAGCGCGGATTGGGACACATGATAGGAAATGTTTGCAGCCTCTTGACAAATGGTAACCTCAATGAGTTCTTCACACATGCGGAATGAGGAAGGTGGACTTGGCAGCTTTCAATATATTTCAAAATACTTATTCACTCACAGAAGTGGCTAAGATATGACCAACAGATGTCCCTTTCGGAGTGTCTGGAAGCAGATGTGCATCTTTGTAAGGCGTGAGGGAGCTCAGGGGCGTGGGCTTGGGGCGTTCAACTTAACAGAATACTGTTCACCTAGAAGGCTGACACCAGCTCTTTGCCGATCAGGAGAAGATTCTGGAGTTCAAATGGAAGCTTATTTCCTCCAAACGTATTGAGGAAGCAACAGTTCATTACATGAATTCCTATTTGCATTACATGAATTCCAGAAAAGCCTGAAGCGTTTAGTGCTCATTCTTCAAGAACGATGTCATCAGCTGGAAGATCGAATGGAAACCTCTGCATACCAAGGAACAGGAGAAACCTTCGGAGATTTGTTGGCGAAATGGAGAATTGTAAGGACAAAATGCACTCTGTGGAGCCTGCCAAGCTTGGGTGGGTGGGATGCCTGCCTAATGGGTGCAAGTGATGAGTCTCATGGGTGTGCTGCTCTGTCAAATGAAGGCTCTTTCCTTAGTTCCTTGAATGTGTTTCACATGTGCCACTAGGGTGTTCTAGGGACAGTGTATGTCATTTAGTAAGAGACATAGCTCAGCTTCCTTCCAGAGCGTGAATGCCTTGAATCCTAAACAGAAAACCACAGCTTCGGCACAGTGGCTCACGCCTGTGATCCCAGCACTTTGAGAGGCCGAGGTGGGTGGATCACTTGAGCTCAGGAGTTTGAGACCAGCCTGACCAACATGGCGAAACCCTGTCTCTACTAAAAACAGAAAAATTCGCCAGGCATGGTGGCGCACATCTGTAATCTCAGCTACTTGGGAGGCTGAGGCAGGAGAATCGCTTGAACCCAGGAGGCGGAGGCTGCAGTGAGCTGAGATCACGCCATTGCACCCCAGCCTGGGCAATAAGAGCAAAACTCCATTTAAAAAAGAAAAGAAAAAGAAAACCACAGCTCTTTCTTCTCTTGAGACTTACCTCCGAGCTCCGGGGCAAAGCAGAGCATGTGGAATGCAGTGATGCACGCTGTGGCCTGAACCTTCCCTCGAGGGCTCAGTGTCCTCTGAACTGCCCTACTTTCTTTTTTTTTGTTTGTTTGTTTTGAGACGGAGTCTCGCTCTGTTGCCCAGGCTGGAGTGCAGTGGCCAGATCTCCAGCTCACCACAAGCTCCGCCTCCTGGGTTCACCATTCTCCTGCCTCAGCCTCCCAAGTAGCTGGGATTACAGAAACGTCCATGCCTCGCCGCTAGTTTGTATTTTAGTAGAGCGAGGTTTCACCATGTTAGCCAGGATGGTCTCGATCTCCTGACCTCGTGATCCGCCCGTCTCGGCCTCCCAAAGTGCTGGGATTACAGGCTTGAGTCACCGCGCCCGGCCAAACTGCCCTACTTTCTAATGAGGTGGCAAACTTGTTACTCTTATTGATGACTGTGGTTTATTCCAAAGAACCTCTCAGCTTCTCTAACGGTGACTCCACTGTGATCGCTGCCCTGCCTGAAATGGTATGCAAGCTCATGTTCATGTCGTGAAATGCATGCAGTGACTTAGCATGATGCAACCTGGGATCTTCACGTGAATACCGAGCAGACAAATGTCTTAACTGTACCCTGAGAATGGCCCTGAGTCCTGAAGAGGTTATCTCCAAGAGGCTTTATTAACTTGGATGAATTCATATTACCTTCCCCCAAGAGTAGAAATTACAATAATAGCCAAGTCTATGTAAAGAAAATAAAAATTTACAATATTGCATGAATCATGAAATGCTTCACCCACCAGGAGCAAATGGCACATTTACTAAGAATATTCAGGAAGTCTTTTCATCTCTCCAATGTGTGACCAAGACACCCATATTGGTTTTATATTCCTCTGGCAGACACACTGAAGTGAACATTTAGAATCAGTTACTGTAGTGGACAGGCAACGAACACTGTTTTGCAATGTCTTCATTTCTGAAATCATTGACTGGGAAATGATGTTCTAAGTTATTGGCAGGAGTGCTGATCAATAGACGTCCAATTTATTTGCTCAGGTCCAATCAATTCCTGAAAGATGGGTCCTTGAAAGATAAGAAAGCAGATTATTTCTTGTGGTAATAAACAACAACAACAACAACAACAACATTTATATGCTTGCCTTGGGCTACAGTTTTCATGTTATCTCATGGAATGCTTGCAATGTAAAAGTCACTATTCTGATTTTATAAATGAGGCTTAGCGATCAAGTAACTTTTCCAACCAACACAGAGGAGCACCCAGATTTGAACTCCTCACCCCTTAATGGCTGTTATTTAGTGGCTTCTCAGCAGTTAAGCCAGCACACATCCATCATTACCTGAGTGCCAGGCAGTGTGCCAAGCATGCTATGCAGCCTGCCACTGCACTCGGGATGTGTGGAATGACCCATTGCATGCCGATAAGGCATGCCAGATCAATTGCACATCAATAAGCCAGAGCAGTCACCGCAGAGTGGATGGTTTCTGAAGCCTGTTTTCTCCCAGATGTGTAGACCAATCCTCTGAGAAGGAATCTTCTGATAGTGACCTGGCTGTGGGCTACCTCGGAACTTCTTCCTGGCCTCAAATGTACGAATTGGAAAACAATCTTCGAAGAGCTTGTTTTCCATCCCAAAGGCATCTTCAGTGGGGCACCTTGGGGTCTACATCTGGGGAGGATGGCAAAGCCAAGGTCAACTGCCTACTTCTCAGCTGCTTCACCTGCTGGACACCCCATCATCAGGCTAAGAAGTAGGCACCATGCAGGGCTGAACCTTCCCTAGAAAAGAAATGACAACAACAGCAAAATCAGTTTCCCAACTGCATGGCTGCAATCTTTCACTGGCGATTTAAATTATACAACATTTCGATTACAAACTCCGAAGGATGGCTTCGTCTTAGTCACCCCTCGAAAAATCAGTCGAACTTAGATAATAATAGGAAAGTTGAAAGTAGAACGATAGAGACTTTTTCTAACACCTTTTCCCCATTCAAGTTAAATGACACTTTTGTTTACTTGGTTCAGGGAAAATTCCAGTTGCATTGTGAGCTTTTTAGAAGAATGAGAAATTGATTTTCTCCCCATACAGCATGGAGCACACAAACTCTCATAATCTTTATATAATCTTTACAATGATGTATAAAGAAAGCTGCCACTGCATATAAAGTCATCGGGGCCTGGAAAGTCTGTGTTTTTCAACTGCTCAACCACATCCTGATAAACCCTACTGGCCTATTAGGGAAGATAGTTCACTCATATTCGGGGTCCTCTTGCACAAGAAGTCTCAAAATCAAGCGTCTTGGGGTCAGGCAGGGTGTGTGAGGAAGCAGAACTCATTGGGTGTGCAGAGCAGAGAAAGGAAAACCCCCTCCTCCCCATCTCTGTAGCTACAGCCAATTCCAGTTGTATGGGAAGGTGACCACAGTGGCTATTAGATCTGAATTTTCTATGAAAAGCCAGGAATTCTTTTTTTATATTTAAATGAAATCACCTAAGTTTTAAGTATCAGCAGGGCATTAAAAAATGAAAAAGGCAAAGCGCTGTGAAAGTGAAACACGACGAACCAGCAGGCTGCCCCTTGCTGGCAGGCTGGGGACCCTGGCTTGTTCCTTGATCACGTGGGACCCAAACCCTTCCTTGAGCTGCATCCTTGACAGGTTAATTACTCTGAGCGCCTGCCCTGGACAGCGTGGCTTTTATATTCACACATTTTTACCTTGTTTCTGCTAATACTTCATTACCTCGTTTATGGCTTTGCCTCATGATCTGTTGTCACCCAAATTGTGATATCAGCAGCCTGATTTGACAGGTTATCTCAGGACCTGCTCACATTATTATTCGACTTGCTTTGGGTTCTGTTTTGCAATACTTTATATGCACACACCGACATACTGGGAGCTTTAAATGCATTCAGCACCAAGCATTGTATTTAATAGAGTGATTGCTTAGTTCCCTTTGAAACAATTGCATTTAAAATGCATCGTTCTTTTATTTACTTGTTGGGTCTGCACTCTCTACTTGATGCTAATATTACTTGACTTATCATTCAATCAATAATTCTAGAGAACGATTGGTTTCCTAGAACTCTCCCGCAAATGTCCTTAATTTCCTTGCTTTAATTCCCAGAGTCATTATTATTACCTCCCCAACCTAGAGAGGCTGCACCTTCACCGCTTGTGGCTGTTGATTGAGAGGGCCCCACACTAAATGCTAAAGATAATTTAAGCTTGTGTGTTGCAGTAGGTCCACAGCTTCTGCCCTCTTTACCTTCCATTCTTAATCCTTCATTGGAAGCTATTTAATTTGTGCACCCCAGAGTAACCTCATTTTAAATTCATGGGCTGTCATTTAAAAAATTAATCAAGCCACATATGTTTCTAAATATATAATAAACATCCGTTCTATATGGGATGCAGAGGAATTTAGAAAAATATTTCCTATAAATTTTCCATGAGGATACATGGTAGAACTAGAAGCACAGAATGCCAGTGGCAAATGCTTTTTCTAGCAATTTGTTTTTACAAATAAAAGATGTGCTCTCGAAATTGGATATTAACAGTGGTGCACTGGAAATTGACATGAGCCATGTTTTCATGGAGTGTTGTTAGGTTCCCTGATGCCAGACAAAAGTTGGCTCCGTGAAAATCGATGATTTTATTAACATATACAGGACCCAGATCCTCACCCTGCTTAGAGGTTTTTTAATGAGGTCGATGCTGAAAACATGGGGTTCTGAAAAAAGTTGAATAAATGGCATGTCAATTCTGTTAAATCATGTATGGTTATATATTTTTTCCTTTTTCTCCTCAAATACAGCAGGCTGAATGGCCACAGCACTCAGACGTCATGTGATCTTGTTAAGATGGGCTACTTGCCCCTCAATAAAGTCACAAAAATGAGGCTGAACAGTGCTGTCTCCTGATAGCACACACATGTCCAGATGTCGAGATGTCTACGCGGGGCTTGTCTCCATGACACACAAGATCATGATGTTCATTAGTGCCACAATTGGTATAATATTAACTTTCAGAGCTACTGAAAGATCTAATTAGATGGAATGAGTGATTTTTAAACACTTCAGGCTGCGATGATCCTCACTTTGCAAAATAAATTAAGCTTCCATGCATGAATCTGGGCCTGGTGGGTTGGAAGAAAAAAACGCAGCCCTGTCTTTGTCTGATGCAGTTGCTTCTGTAATTCTCATTGTGAAGACTAACACAGATTTTGTTGTACAGGGTGAGTGGGAGAACACTGTGAAGTTCATAGATAGTTCTAGACCATACTACTTAGCTACCAAGTCTTAATTGGAATGTTTTATTCTTCTAAAATAGGAGGGAGAAATGGCTAGCTTATGGGAGCTCCAACATTAATCCCCTTCTTTCTCCATTTCTTTTCTTTTCTTTTCATTTTTTGAGACGGTGTCTTGCTCTGTCACCAGGCTGGAGGGCACTGGTGTGATCTCGGCTCACTGCAACCTCCGCCTCTCAGGTTCAAGCAATTTCCTTGCCTCAGCCTCCCAAGTAGCTGGGACTACAGGTGTGCACCAACACACGCAGGTAATTTTTTGTATTTTAGTAGAGACGGGGTTTCACCATGTTTGCCAGGATGGTCTTGATCTCCTGACCTCGTGATCCACCCGCCTTGGCCTCCCAAAGTGCTGGGATTACAGGCGTGAGCCACTGCGCCCCGCCTTCTTTCTCTATTTCTAATTGGCTATTTCGGAGGCAAGATATATTGTATCCTGTTCACAAATTCAGCAAGGTGAGAAGTCATGTGTCATGATTTAGTGTCTTCCTGGAAACTGCAGCTCGACCTAAGTAGAAGCAATCTATCTCTGGCAAAGATGCTGCAGTGTGTGTGAGCCCGGGCTGGGCTGGGAATTTGTGACCAGGGGGCACACATGGGGCGTTAAGATTTTCCAAGTGTCACAGTACCTTGTCACAATATTATGTCACCTCTTCCCAAAGTCTCAAGCAAATTGTGACAACATGTAACTTGTCAAATAATTATCTGTTGAGGCTAATGAATGTAGACAGACTATGGGAATATTTCAGATAAGTGGAACCTTCAGAGGCTGGCGTCTGGGTGAGAGACAGGCAGGTGGTGACTTTAACATGGCATGCCCACTTCTTTGGAAGACTTTAACTTCGAGTCAAGAGTTCTTACGCAGGCAGTCCATTTCTTAAGTTTACAGATCTGTTCTAGTCTATAGAAATACCAGCTTGAATGTATTTTAAATGATATATTTTAAACAGATTCATCTCAGCATCATTTGTATCAGGAAATCATTGGGGGTCATTATATTGCAATGTATAGGAGTGCAGAAGCAGTTATATAAGTTGAGATACATTCATATAGAATGTGTTACAGCAGCGAGAAAGAACATGGTTGATCCTGTGCTCTGACATGGAAGGTCACCAGTATGGTCAAATGTAGAAAGCAAATCTTAGGATGATGTGCATGTGTAATCTTAGTATTGTCAAGGAAAGACAGTAGGAAATCAAATTGTCCTTGTGTGTCTGTGTGTGTCCCTCGGTGTGCATGTGTGTGTCTCTGTGCACATGTCCCTGTGTGCATACCTGTGCATGAGTGTATGCATGTGTGCAGGTGCACGTATGCATGCCTGTGCACATGTATGTGTATGTGCACACATCACAGCATTTATCTGGAAGGTCACACGTGCATCCATTCTCTGCTTTTATCTGTGCGGATGGTATTGAGGTATATGGGTGGAATTTTTACTTTATCTACATTTATATTTTCTGTGTTTACTGCAGCTGGTGTGGATTATTTTGTAACAAATGCAATCAACCTACAACACCAGGAAAAACAAAATGCGTGGTCCTTCCAGGGTGAAAGCAGCACTTGCAGCAACAGCCCATAGGGAAAGTGAATAACTTAACAGGAGGGATTTAATCTCATTCCATCGTGGGATGTGCTGGACCAGATGCCTCCAAGAAGGTGGCTTTTGCCTCTTTCCAGAAGGAAGCTGCTGGCCTTTTCTGGGCTTCCTGAGGACTGAGGCAGGCACAGGGATCCACACACACTGTGGAGTGGGTCATGGTTTCTAAATGTTCTTTCCCCATTGGTTTGCAAAAAGATGACAAGAATTCAGATTCCACAATCACAGCAAAAGCAAAAGCCACTACCATGATTTAGTTAATAGGCATCATGTGTTCTAAGTGTTCTCCTAATGTTATCTCATTGAATCCTTGAAACCAGAGTTTCAGGGAGATCTATTACTATTACAAATTTACAAATGAAAATACTTAGCAGTGGAGTCGTAATTGTTCCTTAAAACTGGTTGGATTGCAGTGATTTTAGAGAGGTTAGTGCGCACATCTCTAGCTAATTCTTTACCTGCTTCCTTTAAGAAGGCGCTTCAGAGGAGGAAAAGCTGTTCACCCTGGAGGAAAGCTCCCTGGTAGGTCTCACTTCTGCCCACATTCTGTGGCTTTGGCCAGTAGCGTCAAGGCACAACCTTGGTTTCCAGTCTGCGAAGTGGGGTCAAAGATACTCACATACCTCCCGGGTACGTGTGAGGCACTGAGCATCTCAGTGTGGAGATGCTCCAAAACCCTTCGAGGGCTGCATCCTCCCAGACCGGCTATGATTACCCGAGTCTGTGCAGAGACCGACGCAGGGCTGAGTCCAGTGCCACAGCTTTGCTACTTTAAGTGGCCTTGAGAAGGAGTCTGGGGCTGTCTCGATTTCCCTGACTTACAGGTTTCCCTGTAAACCTGTACCTTCATGTGTATCACGGATCACTGGAGAGAATCTTATGAGCAGGGGCCTGACCTGAGGACAGGGCTGGGGTTGGAGCAAGGGCTCATTAAGGGGCCTGGTGGCTCCATGTGCAAGCTGTTTGCATGGCAGACACATCTACCCCGAGCGAGAGGGAACATATCAGAGAAGACTGTTCACCTTCACCCTCCAAAGAATCACTGGCCTGAGCCCTTCGTGCATCACCCCTGAGGCTGCAGCCTGCTAGAATAGGGCACGAAGCCAGAGGAGCTTGGGTTTTTGCCCTGCCAGTAGGAAAGGAGAAAAGAAATGTGCCTGTGTTCTGGGAGAGGCTCAGTAAGTCATCTGCCCATCTAGCTTATGTTAAAGTGGTTGTAAAACTGTTTACCTGACACCCAGGCCCCAGGTCATAAAATTAAAGCCAATCATTAACTAGTGCCTTCCTTAGAGAGAGGCATTCTGTAGAAAAGCACAGGACTGAGCCCTCTCAGCCCTCCAAGGGCGTCCCAATTAACAATTGCAATACCCTGTGGTGTCCATAAATATCCTCGTTTTATGTCTAGGAGCGGAAAGAGGTAGAAACTGGGCATTATGGGAATTTGTTAAGGTCTCAGAGCCATCAGCTGTAAAAAATGTTCTCTACTTCTCTGGGCAAAGCATTTCCCTTGGATGTCAGAGTAGAACATTGGGGTCATATGGCATATGAAGAGACTTACGGAGTTTCCCAAGGAGAGAAAAACCACTGTTATAATGCAAATCTTAATCCTTTCTTTCATAATTTTTGCAACAATTATTTTTTAATTGTGCAAGTAATTTTTTATGCTTATTAAAAATGCAAAAATGTAAGGTAATACAAAAATTCGCCTTGACCTTCACCCCAACCCAGTTCAGAGGTAAGTTCTGTCAATGGATCTGCATGCACCTTTCCAGACTTTTCATTTACAGGCAGATACGCACATGTAAAGATAGGTGGTTCTGTTTTCCCATAGATACGATCATACCACACTTTATCACTTTGCAAGTTGTTTTTGTTGCAGTATATCTCGGAAATCTTTCAGTATCAGTGCCTATAAAAGTACTGAATTCTTTGTCATTGACATAATTTTTCATAGCATAGACCAGGGGTTCTGCAAACTACAGCTCACAGGCCAAATCCCGCCATCAGTCTGTTTTTGCACAGCCCTCAAACGAGGAATGGTTTTTACATTTTAAGCTGTTGTTAAAAAATATAAAAGATAATACAAGGCAGAAATAGAATGTCCAACAAAACCTAACACATTTGCTCTCTGGTCCTTTCTAGAAAATGTGTGCCTGCTCCTGCTACAGAAGGACCAGGGGTTATCTTCCAAGTTCCCTGTTGGTGAGCAGTTTAGGCTTGTTATGGCCTGAATGTTTTTGTCCCTCCCGGATGCACAGGCTGAAATACTGACTCCTAAGATGATGGTGTTAGGGGATGAGGCCTTTGGGAGGTAGTTAGGTAAGAAGGGAGCCCTCATGAATGGGATTAGTGCTCCTGTAAGGAGAAGCCAGAGAGCTCTATCGCTCTTTCTGCTCTGTGAGGGTGCAGAGAGGGTACCATCTGCAAATCAGGAAGTGGAAATCAGGATTCTCCCTACACAGCATATACACCGGTGCCTTGACCTTGGAGTGTGCAGCTTCCAGAACCATGAGTAATCCATATCTGTTGCTGAAGTCACCGAGTCTATGACAATTTGTTACAGCAGCCCAAACTAAGACAAAGCTGCTTCCAGACCAGTATTTTTTATAAAATATAGACAATGCAAAATTTACCATTTCCACAATTTTTAAGCATACAATTCAGTGATATCTGATACATTCACAATGCTATGAACCATCATCACTATTTCTAGAACTTTTTCATTGTCCCAAACATCAAGTCTGTATCCATTAAGCAATAACTCCTCATTCCTCCCTCCTTCCCTCCCTCCAGCTTCTGGTAACCAACATTCTATTTTCTGTCTCTTTGAATTTTCCTATTTATTCTAAGTACTTCATATAAGTGGAAACACACAGTATTTGTCCTTTTGTGACTGGCTTGTTTCACTCAGCATAGTGCTTCCAAGGTTTATTCGTATTGGAGCATGTGTCAGAACTTCCTTCCTTCTTTCCTTTCTTTCTTTCTTTTTTTTTTTTCTGAGATAGTCTCACTTTGTCACCCAGGCTGGGTGCAGTGGCATGATCTCAGTTCACTGCAACCTCAGATTCAAGCGATTCTCCTGCCTCAGCCTCCTGAGTAGCTGGGATTGCCAGTGTGCCCAGCTAATTTTTGTATTTTTAGTAGAGACGTGATTTCACCATGTCAGGCTGGTTTCGAACTCCTGACCTCAGGTGCTCCACCTGTCTTGGCCTCCCAAGGTGCTGGGATTATAGGTGTGAGCCACTGCGCCCGGCCAGAACATCCTTTCTTTTTAAGGCTAAATAGTATTTTCTTGTGTGCACACACCACAATTTGTGGATTCATCCACAATTCATCCCTCGTGGCCATCTGGGTCGTTTTCCCTGTCTGGCTATTATGAAGAGTACTGCTATGAATACTCATGTACAAGTATCTGCTTGTGTCCCTGTTTTCAATCCTTTTGGCCATATACCTAGGAGTGGTATTCTAGTTTAATTTTAATTTTATTGCCAATACCATAAATGCTGAAACGAACCCCTTCTGTGTGCCGCCTCTTGTTCTTGAATGCAGGCATCTTCCTAGACTGGGGGTGGAGAAGCAGGACTGCTCTGCAGAAGGTGAGGTGCATTTTCACCTTTCACCTGGGCAGTTTCACCTGCAGGAACTGCGTAGGCAATGCCACCTCCATCATTGTGAACATGGCAGCGCAGGGGAGCCTTCGGATAGACAAGTTCTTGGGGTCACAGGGGCTTCACACAACGTTTGATTTTCCTGTGTCTCCCTGGGGCTGACCATTAAGAGCCTCTTGTATCTCCAGTATATCTATATTTTGCAGAATGGTGTTCTGCATAGCTCTGATTTATCCTCAAGATCATTGCCTCTAATTATCTTCATTGACAGATTTCATGAAACAAACATTAGAATACACCATCACCTTCATCTCCGGAGGGTTTGAGTGCCAAAATAAACCTCTGGCCTGTGAGAGCAGTCAGCTCACTTTACTTGCTGGTTCTCATTCAGTGTGCTGGGCTGAAACACAAAGCAGTCTGCTCTTCAGGAGCCTCACCTCTGCCTTCTCTTTTGGGTCCTGGCAAACCGTGTTGACCTGTACGATTGACAAAATGTGGGCACATGCAGGTGTTGTCCAGCATCCTGGCTGGGCATCTAGAGGCCACGTCTCTGGTGGCTCAAACCCTCTGGAGGGTAGGGATGCAGGAAGTTGCTGGTCAAGAGCAACAGACAATTAGGGATTATAAAAGTCCTTTGACCTTCCAAAAGGTGTCCTAACCCCAGTGCAGCCTGAGATGAGTTAACTGACTTGAATCCATGGAAGGATCAATGACTGGAGGCTAAATGAAATTTGAGGCTATCCAAAGAGAACAGAAGAGGTGAACAGAGTGAGGATGGGGACACTCCATGAGGACAGGGCCATTGAGGGCTCAGAGAGCCCCGAACTGGTGGAGCACCCATTTCCAGGGATTCCTGGAATAACCAAATTGTGCTGTGGATAAGCAAAGTGTGGTGCATACACACAATGATATTTAACCTTTGAGTTTGAAGTTGCTTCTGCCGATGTGATGCCTCTCACAGAAACAATCATCATCACCATCTTTCTTTGATTGCCTCTTGGTTTCCAGCTATGCAGCTGGGAGGAGGGAAGGATATGGAGGAAACCCTGCAGGTTCACACTGTAGAAGGGCAAGGCCTACTGCCCCAACACCTCCCATCTGTTTCTCTTCACTTTGGAAATTCAACACATTTTTAGTTTTGTTGTCTTGGGTCTGCAGCTGCAAGAGCCCCTCTTCTGGCTCCTGGGACCTACCTGGAAGCCTGGCCTCAGCCCATAGGAGTGTTCCTTCTCCATCAAGGCCCCTTGGGGAGAGAGGGCTTGTGTGATGCCACAGCATGTGCCTTGCCCAACTCAGGGAGAGAACACATCTGCCTGAGACCTGGCTCTGTGGCAGAGGGTCTGCACCCTCTCCCTCCTGAAAATCATCCAGGTCTGCTTCAGCGCAGCACAGTATTTGTCTATGTGATGTTCACAGTTGGGAACCTGGTCCAGCAGCAGCCTCCCTGCTCCCTCTTAAAGGAGAAGCTGCAAAACCCGTCCTGCCCTCACTGCACTGTGGGGACAGCAGGAGCATTGGCACCCGTGGTCCTGCCTCTCCCAGGCTGACTGGTCCAGGGCGGAGCATCTGACTGAGGAGCTTCCCCTTCCTGGCTGAGTCAATGACACAAAACCCCTATGGTCTGGATTAAATCCAAGCAGGGCCAACTAGGCTCGTTTGTACCAGACATCTGGGAAGGATTTGCCAGTGTTTGGTGCAAAAGGAAGAAGTAGGCAGCAGCCAACTTCTTGGCAGTTTCTGGAGGAACCCATGAGACACAGCCACCCAGTCCTGGTGCAGAGGACTCTGAGCCACCCAGATTCAGGTCTTCCCCCATGGGTCCCTGGGAGAACCTGCCCCACAGCCTGCACACCTCAGTTTCCTTGGGATTCCTTGTATGGCTTCCTATATAACCCAAGTGAAAACCCTACTCCCAAGTGAGTCTGAGTGGAGACTTTGTTGCTTGTAACCAAAGAGCTAACCTAAAACATGACCTTCCTAAGTGCTTAATAGTAATACAGACACTTTCTTGAGTTCTTGCAGGGTGTCCAGAGCTGAGCTAAAATCATTACAACAGTTGAATCACTTGATACTCACAATCCTATACACATGTTTATTCACATGTCATGCATTTTTTTGGGTACTGAGTGCAGGCCAGACAGTTCTAGGCACTGAGGAGACCGTCATAAGCAAGGAGAAAGTAATCCCAGCCCCCAGGGAGTGTGCAGGTAGTAGGCACAATATAAACACACAAATGAACAAGATGCTCTTAGAGAATTGTGTGTTGAGACAGTAACATGTGATAAAGGATGGAGAGTCCCGGAGGGACGTAGGATATTGAACATTATTTCAACTGAGAATTAATGCTGATGAGGATTTGGTGAGTTAAAGATCTGAGGAGATCTAGGAGATGATTGTGGGTATGTTTGATGGTTGTGGAGACAGTTGATGGATGGTAGTGATGGCTGATGGATAGTAGAGATGGTTAATGAATGGTGGAAATGATTGATGGATGGTGGCAATGGTTGATAGATGGTGGTGATGGTTGATGGATGGTGATGGTAGATGGATGGTGGAGATGATTGATGGATGATGGAGACAGTTGATGAATGGTGGAGGCAGTTGTCGATGTCATGTCATGGAAATCGATAAATACGTCGTTCGTCGTAAAATCGTTCGCTGATCATTAGAATCGTTGTCGTCGTCGTCGTTAATCGATATCCGTCGTAATCGATAATCGTCATCGTTAATCGTCAATGCGAATCGTTAAATCGTAAAATCGTTAATCGATCACCGAAATCGTTAAACCGTCGTAAAATCGTTAATCGATCGTCGAATAGTGTCGATCGTCGAAGATCGTTAATCGTCGTCGAAAATCGTTAATCGATCCGTCGTAATAAATAAATGCGTCACGTCGTTATAGATCTAAATTGAAAATCGTTAATCGATCATCCGAATGGTTGATGGATGGTGGAGGTGGTTGGTGGATGGTGGAGGTGGTTGATGGATGGTGGAGATGGTTGGTGGATGGTGGAGGTGGTTGATGGATGGTGGAGATGGTTGATGGATGGTGGAGATGGTTGGTGGATGGTGGAGATGGTTGATGGATGGTAGAGATGGTTGGTGGATGGTAGGAGATGGTTGGTGGATGGTGGAAGGATGGTTGGTGGATGGTAGAGATGGTTGATGGATAGTGGAGATGATTGGGAGGGTCACTCCCGAAGTCAGGGTGTGGGTTTCTTTTATGAGGCTCTGCAGTAAAGGGAAGTAAGGGGAACCATGTAGCAGTGGGGTTTTCCCAACCCATGCATGGTAGTCCAACGTGCCCTTCATACAACATACGTCTCATTAGCATCTCAAATCTCCACCTCTGGGCATGAGTTCTAGCATTCACATAAGGAAAAGGTAACTATGAATTGGAAGTTAAGCCTAGCTGTGCATGCAGGGCCTTGGGAAAGTCACTGATCCCCTAAAGCAGAAACGTGTGGTTAAAAGCTTCTTGGGCCTTTGATGCTGATTGGCTGGAGTTACAGTTGGAGTAAGGGGCCTTTGTTATTTTTTTTTCTCCAGACCACATGGAAACAGGAAACCAAACAGCTTGCCTGTCTCAGGCCCACCTGTGTCACCCTTGCCTGTCTGATGAGCAGGGTCTGGATGGGCAGAGACAGCTGGGTCACTTAGACAGAGGTCTTGTGCTTGGACCAAGAGCATTCCATGCCGAAGCAAGGACTCCACTTAGCCTCAGGTGTTCCCTGAAGACAGGTGACCTGTGAGCCAGGCCACTCCTCTTTAATGCATCTGAGGAAGGGCCAGAGTTTTCAAAGTGCCCATCCTTGGCCTAAGCTTTTGGCCAACTGGGAAAATGCACATCCCCAATGAGCGCCATAGTCTCCGTGCTGGCTGAAGTGTGTCTAAGACCTGGCATGGACTGGCGCAGGTCCCTGGGCCCCGGGCTTGAGTCAATGATGCAGTGATCCGGAAAGAAGTATTTAGGAACGTCTATTTAGTTATGGCCCAATTCCCTTTTACTGCATCCTGCTGAAAACTTTATCCCCAACAGTTTTGCAAATGAGTTGAGCTGGCTTTTAGCAGAAATCCATTCATTAATGTGGATATTTTCATTCACAGATGGATACATTTGGAGCATGACAAGCACTTGGCATGTGTAGGGGAGAGTCGCAAGGCACTTGCTGTTCAGGACAGGATGGAGCTCCAGCACCCAGCACCCACCACCCTCACTCAGCACCAAAGAGGCAGGGGCGCTTGCTGCTTTTGCTCATCTAGCCCAGTGCCAGGCGTGTCCAGGACTTCAGTGAAGAGTCATTGCATTCAGTGAATAATTTAATTAATGGGAGGATGTACAAGATGGCAAATGACTCCTCCAGCTTCTCCCTCATGAATTTGCTCCTGGGCCAGCAGAAAGCAGCTGAAAATAAAAGCGAAGCCTCTGGCCATTCGCCAGGCCAGCTCAAAGTTGCTGCCAGTGGCGGTCATCGATGGGCAATGACCTGGAACTCGGGCGGGCAGCTCCGACTCATTCCACAGCAGCTCTTTGTTATGTTTATAACCCTTAGAAAGAGCAAGTGATTTACTGTCAGTGTTTTATCTAGCTGTGGGCTAAACAGTCTCATAGCATCCTTGGATTGGTGATTCGAGAAGAAGCGGGCTATTTTTGTGACTGTTTTCTTAGCACACAGTGAAGACAGATCCAGCCAGTGGATTTCACAAAGGACAAAGGACAGACTCCAGGAAGGAGGGGACAGAGGGGCACAGGAGGATACAATGATGCCACTTCCAC
This sequence comes from Papio anubis, assembly GCF_008728515.1. Lineage (NCBI taxonomy): Eukaryota > Metazoa > Chordata > Mammalia > Primates > Cercopithecidae > Papio > Papio anubis. The sequence continues at coordinate 88,327,130 of NC_044991.1, read as the reverse complement.
ACTCAGTGGCAGTAAGCAACCTGTCCATCGTTCCTGCAACACCTGTTCGCTTCCGTTAAAAGGTGAATATTAATCTGCAAATCAGGGCAGCTACGATACAACACATCCTTTTATTTGAGACACATGCAATCATTAATGAGCCCTGTGATGGTTAATTTCAGGTGTCAACTTGATTGGGCCATGTAAAGTCTAGATATTTGGTCCATCATTATTCTAGGTGTGTCTGCGAGGGTGTTTTGGGATAAGATTAACATTTATTTTCATTTATTTATTTTATTTATTTTTTATTTTTTTTGAGACAGAGTCTTGCTGTGTTGTGCAGGCTGGAGTGCATTGGTGTGATCTCAGCTCCCTGCATCCTCCGCCTCCTGGGCTCAAGCAATTCTCCCACCTCAGCCTCCCAAGTACCCAGCCTCCCTGGCTAATTTTTTGTATTTCTGCTAGAGACAGGTTTGCCATGTTGCCGAGGCTGGTCTCAAACTCCTGAGCTCAGGCAGTCTGCCCACCTGGTCCTCTCAAAGTGTGGAATTATAGGCACGAGCCACTGCACCTGGCTGAGAGTAACATTTAAATCGGCAGGCTGAGTAAAGCCAATTGTCCCCCACCCCACCTCAGTATGGGGGGCCTTGTCCAGTCCGTCGAAGGACTGCATAGAACACAAAGGCTGACCTTCCCCCAAGTGAGGGAGAACGCCTTCTGTCCGATGGTCTTTGATCAGGGACAGCGGCCTTTTTCCTGCCTTTGTGTAACCCAGGATTCCCGGGTTTGGGACATGCACGGCACAAAAGCAGCTGTTTGTAACTGTTGTACCTCAGTTTTTGTTGTTTCAGAAAGTTCCAAGAAGCAGCTCAGCCCTGGAGAAACAAAACCTGGTCAGTCCAGAGATGCCCGAGTTGGAGATGAGCTTTGGGGAACTCCCCTCCTTTACCACGCTCAACACCCGGCCCAGGGAGGAGCTTATTTGCCTTTTTCGACTCATGCAATGTAAGTAGAAGCATGATCAGCAACCACACCTGCACCGCCTTTACCCCACCTCGCATGCAACGTCTCAGCTCACCAGCCTAATAAAAGCCCTGTTGTCAGCTTTGTTCGGGAAGGCACCGCTTTAGGGTGGGGACTATCCCTGGTGTCCTCTTTACTTGCTGCAAGTAATAAAATCTCCTTGTTAAATCTTCCCTGCTTGAGGCTACTGGACTGTCATCCGCCAAGCAATAGAACCCACCCATTGTGCAGGTAACACTCCCAATGTCCCAGATGGGACGAACACTGTGGATTTGTACTGCAACGTTGGCTCTTGCCTGGTCTTGAGACTTCTGACTAGAACTTCATCATCGGCTTTCCTGGGACCCCAGCTTACCAGCTCCCCCTGCAGATCTCAGGACTTGTTAGCCTCCATCATGGCATGAGCCAATTCCCTACAATCAATCTCTCTACACACACATCCTGTTGGTTCTGCTTCTGTGGAGGGCCCCAGCTGACGCAAGTTCCCATGATGAGAATTCAATGCAGTCATTGTGAAGGCTTCACCCCCATGTCAGGTGGTTGCTGCTAGGGTGTCAGAGGAGGTGTGCAGGGACAGAAGCCTGGGGAGCTGCCTTGGGGTTTGGTCTTTATTGGTCCCTGGAAATGTGCCCTTGTCCAGTCGGGCATGGCTCCTGGAAAGGGGGCTCTGCAGCACCCACCCCAAGCCCGGGTGTGTGGATCTTTGCTGGCACTGGGAGCCACCCTCTGGGCTGCAGCCTGCTACGGAGCACCACGGGCCAAGTCCAGTGTGGCTGTGAGGACAGCGCCCCTCAGCACCTGCAGCTGCCTCTCTTCCCCGCATGTTCTCGTCTTTCCTCTGGCCACCTCTTTGTCATCCCCTCTTGGGGTCCTCAGTGAACTGATGCTATCATAGCATCAGGCTGACAGGTCCTCTCCAGGCAGCCTCTCCGTTTGGTCCTGACAAGGCCTTGCAGGCAAGAACACACATGCACTCTCAGAGGGTGAAGGAAAACACGAAATCTTACTTCCAAACCTTGTCCTTTCACAAGGCCTCGGGAGTCTTGTGACATCGCCAGGGGGAGGGAGGATTCCTCAAGGAGCACGTTTAGATGCATGACTCGCCTCCATTTTATTGAAAGTTCTGAACTAATGATTACTTATTTTAAAACTGCCTCATTACTTCCATCTTGACTTCAACTTGAATTCAGCTGACAGGGAAATGCCCATTGGGATTAGCTTATTAAAAACAGGTGGGGAAGGTGGTGAGCCACCTTCACGCAGGAGGTGCAATCAAAGAAGATTCCACCTTCTATTTTATAAACTTTAGTTTTTCATTATGGGGACATATTATTTCATAATGAAAATTAAACACAGGCAAAATGGTTTATAATTAGCATATAATAAGAATTTATAGGGAAACGAATGTCTGGAACCTGCTTGGAAGCTGCGTGTGCTCTTACACGTGGTGTGATACCACAAAGGTAATTCCTGTGTTTGTACAGGAATTGTATTTGCACCTACGTGTGTCTACTGAAGCAACATTTTTTCATAAAGATTTTTATTAAGCCAAAGCCTGCATGAGCACAAATTCTGAATTAGCGGAGTTCAAATTGATAATAATTTCCTACAATTATAGTGCTTTTCAACCAACCAATCGGTCGGCGTTTACTGACTATGTTCCGCGGGCAGCACCCAGAGAAGGAACAAACGGGCAGGAGGTGCTCGTGCTGAGTAAGCCGCGTGGTGGAGGTAAGAAGCACCAAGAGCACACACATGTATTTTCACTTAGGCTTCTAATATCCCGTTCTATGTCTTTGCAGAAAAAAAACATGTTTCTGTCTTTTGATTCATAATTCATATGCTTGGTACACCAGGTCTACTTATGATCACAATTGTTAATGTTTTCTTTTTGTAAGGGTTTGAGCAAAGTCAATATTTTACTGTTGACAGTTAGTGCTTACTCCACATAATTTGTATATCACTTTCCTTAGAAACTGAAAACAAAAGAAAGAAGCCCCCCACCTCGAAATAAAGTTTTAGGTTATGAAGATCACTACCATGTTGAACATTCGGGACCCATTTATCTTACGATTTTAAAGAAATATTGGAAATATTCGCAGTGGCAAGATATCACTAGAGCAGTCTACAAGATAAATTAGAAACAATGGTATCTTGCTTTTGATTTATTACACAGAAAATGCAAATACCTTCTGATGAATATTACTCAATGAGTGAAAAATGCCAAGGATGGTTGATCATGATTATTTTAGGCTAAAAATTCTGTCCTGTTGTTCTATCACTAGACCAGTTGCTAGGAACTTTAATCTGTGTGACATCCTTCTCTTGGAGAATGCTGGGATTTTATTCTCTTTCACTGGCCGAGAGGTGAGTGGAAGGATGGTTCTTGTGCACCTGACTACAGACAGGAGGGCTGAGATTTCTTGACTGAACGGCTTTGTTAGACAAATAATTGCTAAGATGGCACAAATTGTAGTAACATGTCAGGCACCCTCCCACAGTTCAATGCTGGTTTCCTCCGTGTCCTGAATTTGGCTATAATACTACGCCCAGACATACTGGGCTTTCCCCATGGCTGGACTGGCACCCCCTACACCTGGATGTATCTGATGTGAAGATGACTCTGGAATCTTCCTTGGAGGTGGCAGTTGCTCCATCAGCCAGTTCTCATGAAGTTGGCTGGATAAGCCAACCAGAGCTGATGCATTTTGCACAAGAGTAAAGATTAAAAAAAAAAAAAAAAAAAAAAGGACTCTGGCTGCATGTGGTGGCTCATGCCTGTAATCCCAGCATTTTGGGAGGCCGAGGCAAGTGGATCACTTGAGGTCCAGAGTTCGAGACTAGGCTGGCTAACATGGCGAAACCCCATTTCTACTAAAAACACAAAAATTAGCGGGGGTGGTGGTGGCACACACCTGTAATCCCAGCTACTCGGGAAGCTGAGGCAGGAGAATTGCTTGCACCCAGGAGACAGAAGTTGCAGTGAGCTGAGATTGCGCCACTGCACCCCAGCCTGGACGACGGAGCAAGACTGTCTTAAAAAAAAAATTAGGACTCGAGTGCCTATTTTAGTCACGGGTCACAGACTCGCCAAATGCCTACACAGCAAAAGGCTGTCAGAGCCATAGGTCTTTTCAATGGAGCACCACCAGCCAGATATGACCACCGCCTCCTTCCTGGGCATTCCTTAAAATGATCATCAGGAAAAGCCAGAAAAAAAAAAATGTTTAAAAAACTTGGGAACACTGGTCTGATGTCACAGCTCTAAAGTAAGGGGCAGAAACAGATGCACCAAGGAGAATCCAGCACCTAGGACCCCAGCACCTAAAATGTGGCAGGCATGTTTAAACACGTTTCAAATTCTTTGAGTCCTTAATCCCAGTTCTGAGAGGTAGTTTTTATTATCATCAACCACATTTTTCAAAGGCGAAATCTAAGGGCCCGAGAGGTAAAGGGACTTGCCACAGAGCCACCGAGCTGCGGCAGAGGCGAGATCTGAACCCCAGACTTGTGGGGGTTTTGTTTTTTTAGCTTCATTGCGGCCTCTCCTCCTTCCCCTAGCATTCCAGCAGCAATGCAGTTGCCACCTAAATGAATGGGCTGGTGGCAATTTGGAAGAAGATACTTGAAGAAAAACATCTTTAAATGCACAGTGGTATTTGTCATGACTGTTCTAAATTTCTCTGCTCCCCAAAGTCTTCCCTTTGCTGGGCACTGAGAGGTCTCTGGGCTTGTGACACATCTTTACCAGCAAATCTCATCTTTGTGGGTGACATAATGCATGCTCCTGCCAGGGGCTCAGGAGATGGAATATAATTCTGAGAGAAGCGGTAGACTCTCTGGTTAAGAAAACAAAACTGGCCGGGCGCGGTGGTTCACGCCTGTAATCCCAGCACTTTGGGAGGCCAAGGCGGGCAGATCACGAGGTCAGGAGATCGAGACCATCCTGGCTAACATGGTGAAACCCGTCTCTCCTAAAAAAAAAAAAAAAAAAAATTGGAAAAGGTAGCTGGGCGTGGTGGCGGGTGTCTGTAGTCCCAGCTACTCCGGAGGCTGAGGCAGGAGAATGGCATGAACACGAGAGGCGGAGCTTGCAGTGAGCAGAGACCGTGCGCCATTGCACTCCAGCCTGGGTGACAGAGCAAGACTCTGTCTCAAAAAAAAAAAAAAAAAAAAAAAAAAAAAGAAAAAACAAAACAAAACAAAACTAAGGCATAAGAAATAATTAAAAGCTGCCCAGGGCTGAAATGTGTGACAGTTTCTCTAGAAGAGCATTTCCATTTCTCAGCATCTCCACATTGGTTACTTTCATTGTGGACCAGAAAATTGTCTGTTGTGGGGGTCGTCCTGTGCACTGTAAGGTGTACAGCAGCGTCCTAGGCCTCCACCCATTCTTCTCCAGCTGTGACAACCAGACATGGTGCCAGGTGTTTCCAGGTATCCCTGCGTGGAGAGGCAAGACCTCCTCTGGTCGAGTCACGGGTCACAGACTCGCCAAATGCCTACATTTGTGATTCTACCGTGTGGACTAGCACAGCTTCACCCCCTGGGCCAGCGTGGAAAACCCTCCAGTACTCCTCAAATCGTGACCTTCTTTCCTTTCTGTTTGCTCTTTCTGTTTGTAGGATGGAAAAGAACGTTTCTAGGACAAAGCCAGTGTCTTTGTCTCAGGGAAGTACACAGATTTTTTCCCCCCAGAATCATTCGTTCATCATTTTTTAAAACTTCAATCCACCCATCTTGGAAGGACGGGAAACGTGGAGTAGGCTCAAGGAAGGGAAGCTTTTCTGGGCATTCTCTTCTCTTCCTTTTTGAAGCTCAGATTGTTGGCGAGTTTTGGAGACAAGTGTTAAAAAGAGAGGGGGAGCCTCTCTGCTATCATCCTTGCCTTTGTTTCAAGTACAGTTTCATTATGTTCTCCATTCAGTTAGTTTGATGGGAACAGAGGGAACAACCTCCTTCCATACGGCCTCATTCCGAAGGTGCATTTTGTTTCCAGGAGTGGAGGAATTTTGACTAACTTAGAGCTTTTAACTTCAGAAGGACCCTGGCACACAGCTTGGGCTACTCAGTTCTGGTCGGATCACTTGAGACTCTAAATGGTCCTTTAGAAGCACAGTATTTAGTGTGTCTATCAATTTCTTAATATTCTGAGACGTGGAGTGCCTATCACTGCTTATTACTGAAATCAGCTCTGCCCGCGTGCGTGTGTCACCAGCCACCCACGTGGCGAATCAGTGACTGACCTGCAGTCTCTGTGCGGCTGGGTGTCTGGCTTTTCTTTCTCTGCTGCCTTAAGAGGTCTTGATAAAATACCAACAAGCAGCAAGGGAGAGCCCTGATCGTACATGAAAACAGCATCCAGTCAAAGAGTGCGGAGACAGCAGCCTTTGAAAATAAAACGAGAAAGATAAATAAGGGTACAAATCTCCTAAAGCAATAAAGAAAACTTTGACATTTTAGAGCCAATATGGTATCAGAAATAGATTTTTTATCTCTATTTTTCATTTGCCCTTTAGTCTATAGATCACATTTCAGGAAAGCAAATAAAGGGATTGATGTTACGGGATGTGTATTTTACCCGTGATGGAGACATCATGGTAAAGCCTTCTCTTATATGTCGGTAAATAAAAGAATGCTATTGCAAGAGGTAATCAAAGAAATAAGAAATATAATCGCCATTGAAGAAACAGACTGCTACTCTGGGCATTCTCTTAGGAAAGGAATAGATACCAGGGCAGACGAAATCATATTTTCTCTCCCTGGTTTGTTATGGCTCTTGCTGACATAAATAGAAACCCAGCGCTTCTGTGTCCACGGGCTCCAGCGCTGCACAAATCACACAGCACAGCGTGGTTTCTACTCTGCTCCAGTATGACATGAGCACCTGGTTCTGGGCTCGAAGCTGAACTGCCTCTCCTGCTTGTGGAGGGCCTGGGGACTGCCGAGGCTGGTGGCTGGGGAGGGGACAGGTCTGTACTGAGACGCAGGGAAGGAGAGCAGGTGGAGGGTGTGGGGTGACAAAGGTGGGCGTGAATAGGTGGCGACCTACTTACTGAAATGAATCCACATTGTGCAACCTTAGCAGGAGGCCCCTCCCTGACATCACCCCAGTTTGGCCGCCATGTCCCTGGCTTCTCAGATATTAGACCTGGGTCTCTGAGAACGCTCTGAGAATGCTTCTCAGATATTAGACCTGGGTCTTCTCCCACCCACAACGGGCTGGACGCATCAGTAGTTGCATTTTGGTTGGTTTCCTGTCACCCACAATTTCCCTCACTGTACCCCCTCCTTGCATTACTCTCCCTGGTGCAGCTCAAAATATTATATATAATATTATATATATATATATTATATGTTGCTATAATATATTCATCCTGATTTCTATAATCCCTTTGGAGGTTGAATTCTTAGAGACGTGGCACCTGGTGTCTGAATCTCGTAGCCTCTCGTGGGAAGAGGCGTGCCTATAAATAAACCTCAGGGAGACGCCAGCAGCCTTGCTCCTACAGCGAGCACTGAGGTGCTAGGCGCCTGGGCTTTCCCTTCCCTTTTCCTGAAATACAGACTGGCTTCTCTTTGGATATTGGCATCCAGCCTTCTGGCAAACTGGGATTCAGAATGGCAGAATATAGACACCGAGAATCTAGCATCAATAAGAGACCGATGCAGGGGACAGCTCAAGCTAAAGGAGGTTCGCCATGCAGAAAGGGCTTGCTTCTCACCAAGCGCAGTAGCCAAGGTTTGAAATGCAGCCTCTGAACCCTTACCCGGTGGTTTCTCCTCTGCTCCTGTGGTGGTCTGGGCAATGCCAGCTTGTGCTATTGGGTGGATGATGCGGTGATTTTGCTGCAGCTTTTCTCAATCTCAATATGTTTTGCAAAAGTAAAGGATGGCATAATTTATCACAGTTGAACATGCGCTTTGTTCAATGACAGGGTAATTAGACATTCTTTCAGCAGACACATTAAATATATACTTATGCATTAAAGCGCTGCATCTCAGATCAGCTCTGTTGATTTATTCTTTATGCTTGGATCTTTGCCTGCTGATAGCCATATAAAACTAAACTTCCACGCCAAAAGATAACAGTGACAGGAGAGAAGAAATGGCTTCCATATGTTAATGAAGTCAAGTTCAGGGAAGTGTGGGGGGGGTTGGTTTATGGGGGATGGAGACACACACACAAGTGCGTACGTGCACGCACACACAGGTACACATAGATATACACGCATAGCCCTTGTGAACAGGCTGGAGCTTGGTTCTTTTCTCCCTACCTCCGTAAACATTAATTATGCAGCAATCAAAATAATTTTGCATGCATAATGCTGACCTCATTCACTAGAGGGCAACAAAACCCCAGCTTAAGGAACTTCACCTTCTGCTTCCAGTGACAGGAAGCATTTAATAAGATGCCACATCGATTTTCTAATGAATACCCTATTAATTTTACATAAGTATGAAGTTACATTTGAAAATCCAGTTACACTCCTGAATAGATGTGATCTGGCCTTCACAACCTGTGGTGAGTAGCTTTTTCCTGTTCCTGTCACTGCTCTGGTGGGTCTGGTGGGGCAAAGCCATGTTTCCCTTTGGGGATACATTATTTATTTATTTATATATTTTGAGATGGAGTCTCACTCTGTCACCCAGGCTGGAATGCAGTGGCGAAATCTCGGCTTACTGCAACCTCCACTCCCAGGTTCAAGTGATTCTCCTGCTTCAGCCTCCTGAGTAGCAGGGACTACAGGTGCAAGCCACCACACCTGGCTAATTTTTGTATTTTTAGTAGAGATGGGGTTTTGCTATGTTGGTTAGGCTGGTCTCGAACTCCTGACCTTAGGTGATTCACCTGCCTTGGCCTCCCAAAGTGCCGGGATTACAGGTGGGGGTAGATTCTTATAAGACTTACACTTAAAATCCACCCATGAGCTGCCCACTCCAGAATGGAATTGTCACTACTGCACATCAAAAATATACGGACTCACCCGCAGATCCTGGCACCTCCTGCTTTTTGACATGGGACCGAATGCATCTCTCTGTTCATGGAGAAAGCTTTCTCTTTGAACATGTGTCTGGCTTTCTGCTACCTTCTTCTCTGCCATCCTTCGTGGGAGGGATTTTGGGGTAGGAGCCACAGTTTCTGGGAAAGCCGTCCTTTCCAGGAATCATTCTTGGGGTCTCTTTTCAGAAGACTTGAAACTTAATTGCAAGGAGTAAATTTTCATCTCTGTCCAAAAACCCTGAGGATAATTCATCACCACCAGAACTTGTATAAGTGACGCTAATTTAAATTTTTAAAAGATCAATTAATTTAACCAAAGAGGCTACTGGATCCTCTTTCCAACTTAGGAGAAAGAAGTTTCTACGGCCGCCATGCTGTGCGGAGGAGGGAGGAAAATTAAAAACCCTGAGAAATTGATTACACAGATTCAGCCAATTGGAAGCTCATTACATGAATCTGCCTTTTGTTCTTAAACATGTTCAAAATATTAGCAGTTATCAGAGAAACGAAACCAAGCTTCCCGTTTTGAGAGTCTCGTACCAATTGTTGCATATGCGAAGAGCAAGTTGAATTTCTCCTATCAGGAACACTTCAGGCCAAGACGAATCAGGAGGGACTGAGTTTCCTTTGGAGGCCGAGCTTGACAATTTGCAAACAGCCTTACTCGGCATTTCTAGTTCCAGAAATAGCCACGGATTTTTTTTTTTGAAGCGAGGTCTTCGAAATAGGTGCTCATCTCTGTAGTACGGCTTCATTTCCTCTGAGAGGCGGAGGGATGGGTGTGTGTTGGAGGAGGCAGGTGAAGACACGCAATTTTAAGACAAACATATACAATATACAAATATGCAATATACAAAAGACATGCACATCTACAAATATAATTTTTCCTTATTCAACTGACAGCCCTTAGGGAGAAGGGGGCCAGAGAACATTCAAGGAAATATCTGCAGAGCACGGAGGGCTGTTTTCAACGTGAGCTTGTGTCCGTGTGTTCAGGGTCCTTAGTCACTGGGCTTCATGGGGCTGAAAAAGCCCCTGAAGAGGCCCCTTGGTGCCTTTCACCTTCGCCTTCTCTCTCTGTGGGAAACCACCACCGAGGGTTGGCCCAGATAGGAGTCGTGTGGCACGGCGCCTCTCCCTTCAATCCGCCGGGCAAAGACGTGGCCCATTGGTGCTGAAGTTTTTAACAATTTCTTTTGAAATGTAACTCATTATACAAAAGCAGAACTAAATAAAAAATACTCCGGAGAGGGAACAGATTGTTAGCTATAGATTAGAAGCGCAGCCTAATCCTTCACAAGCATTAAATATTTAACATCATCGCACCACAGGTGCCAAGAAGATGTCAGCATTGTTTAATTAGACTTAATTAAACATAAGGAAAAATCTAATACTAATGCAGGTCGAGTTTTTTAATCGATTTCAAAGCCTCCCCCTTTGCGGTCCCCATGCATTCTCCGTATTTCATCTCATCCTCTTACTAACCAGAACAGTGCCGGGTAGGAGTTGAGAAGCCAGTTCCTGAAAAGAGTGAGAAGAAGGAGGCGCTACCTGTGAGCAACTGGACTGTATGAATGGACTGAGCCAAAGCCAGTTTTGCAGAGTAAAGAAATTGCATGGGCTGGGCACGGTGGCTCATGCCTGCAGTTCTCTTTGGCTGCTGTAACAAATGATCACAACTTAGTGGCTTAAAACAGTGTAAGTAGGCCGGGCACAGTGGCTCACGCCTGTAATCCCAGCACTTTGGGAGGCTGAGGCAGGTGGATGACCTGAGGTCAGGCATTCAAGACCAGCCTGGACAACATGGTAAAACCCTGTCTCTACTAAAAATACAAAAAGTTGGCCGGGTGTGGTGGCACATGCCTGTTATCTCAGCTACTTGGGAAGCTGAAGCAGGAGAATTGCTTGAACCTGGGAGGCAGAGGTTGCAGTGAATCGAGATCATGCCATTGCACTCCAGCCTGGGCAACAAGAGTGAGACTCTGTCTCAAAAAAAAAAAAAAAAAAAAAAAGAAAGAAAAGAAATTGCATGAATTCTTGGACACTCCAGCATCTGTACTGTGGGTATATGACTTCTATTTGTCATGCATGTCATTACGGATCCGAGATCTTCTAGTTGGGATTGGCTGCACTGAAACTTTAATCTGTCTGCTATTTGTATATATACATGCATGTGCACACATGCAGATACATGGAAAAGGTAGCATTCAAATGGGAGGATTCCACACCAGAATGCTAACCAAAGGTATGATCAATCACATTCGGATCCGTGTTTCCAACACTAACTCGAACAGCTGCGAAAGGGCAGGCAAACACATTTGCCGCACGTTAGAAAAGTTTGAACATTACAGATTTATCACTGAAATAATGTTCTTTCTTGATGCAGTGCTGGAGTCTGTGATATTGCTATTTCAATTTCCTACATGCTATGTCTCTAAAATTAAGAAAAAAACCCCACAGAACCTGAGAAAACAAGACGTAGTCATGAGAAACACAGTATTTAATGCCAGCTTTCAAAAACCTTTTGCCTCTGTGTGTGATTGTGCAAATGTACACTTCTCGTATGAATGTATCTGGCAACAAGAATGTTGACTGCCGTGTCATGACACCGATGCAGGGTTTGCCCTGAATCTTGTCACGTCACCGACGTGGGGTTTGCCCTGCATCTTGTCATGTCACTGACACGGAGGTTTGCCCTGCATCTTGTCCAACAAGAGCCTTGATGTGCCATCACACCATCGGTGCTGGCGTTCAACTTTGAGGAGTTTATCTTAAGAAAATAACCACAGATGTGCCCAAAAGTTTAACTAGACAGATGTTCACTGCAGTGTTGTTTAAAATAGAATATATTAGAAACAACCTAAATGCTTCAACTGTATGCAGAAGCCTTTAAAAAATTAGATTGTAGAAAACCAATGACATTAATGACAAGAGGAAAGAGTGAAGTTAGACCAGCTGGTGGAGTGACTGCTTGGCTCCAAAGCACCTGGATGCCTTACTGTTCCTGGAATCCCAAATAGACAGCAGGCAGGGGTCTGAGCTCTGCAGAGGGAGGCGAGGCCACAGGGGAAGGCAAGCTGTATTAGTCCATTTTCACGCTGCTGGTAAAGACATACCCAAGACTGGATAATTTATTTAAAAAATGTTGAATGGACTCACAGTTCCACATTGCTGGGGAGGCCTCACAATCATGGCAGAGGGCAAAAGGCACATCTTACATGGCAGCAGGCAAGAGACAGAATGAGAACCAAGTCAAAGGGGAAACCTCTCATGAAACTATCAGATCTCATGAGACTTATTCACTATAGAGGAAACCGTCCCATGATTCAATTATCTCCCATAAAGTCCCTCCCATGACATGTGGGAATTACGGGAGCTACAATTCAAGATGAGATTTGGGTGGGGACACAGCCAAACCATATCACAAGCCAACTCCCTGCCTGGTGGACAGAGCCGGGGCCTCCCTGGAAGAAAGCCATGAGGGGCGTCTAAGAATATGATTTCCTGTGGAATGAACGAAGGCACAGGGTCAGGCAGAGTCACTGGGGCAGCTGCAGCGAGGGTGGAAGCACATTGTCAAAGGGCAGTTGTCTGGTGGCAGGGGATGGAAGACCCTGTAGGGGAAGCTCTGGGAGCGAGGCCAGAGACAAACGTCTGGGTGCCACGCAGGTCATGCTGTGAGCAGGCTTTGGCTGTGCCTTTCTTCCCTGGCTTGTCTGTGTCAGTCTGGCTTTCCAGCATCCAGTGGATTCTGTGAGCTAAGAGACGCCTTTGATAAGGCACCTATATTAGTTCTCTTTGGCCGCTGTAACAAATGATCACAACTTAGTGGCTTAAAACAACGTAAGTGGGCTGGGCACAGTGGCTCAAGCCTATAATCCCAGCACTTTGGGAGGCTGAGGCAGGTGGATCACTTGAGGCCAGGAGTTTGAGACTAGCCTGGCCAACATGGTGAAACGCCATCCCTACTAAAAATACAAAAATTAGCTGGGTGTGATGGTACGTGTCTATAATTCCAGCTACTCAGGAGGCTGAGGCACAAGAATCACTTGAACCCAGGAGGCAGGTTGCAGGGAGCTGAGATGGCACCACTGCACTCCAGCCTGGGCAACAGAGTGAGGCTCTGTCTCAAAACACACACACACATACACACACACACACACGTGGATTATCTTACAGTTCTGGAGGTCAGAAGTCCAGACTAGATTTTAGGGGCTACCATCAAGGTGTCTGCGAACCTGGCTTCTTCTGGAGGCTGGAAGATAATCCCTTCCTTGGTGGTTTCTAACTTCGAGAGCTGGCTCATAGTTCCACGTCACTCCTACCTCTGCTTCCGTTTTCTAACTCTGACCCCTGCCTCCCTCTTATCAGACCCATTCTGATTACATCCAGGCCTGTGATTATCCAGGATTATCTCCCATTGCAACACCATTAACTTAATCACACCTGTGGAATCCCTTTTACCAGGTGAAGTGACATATTCACCAGTGCTGAGGATTAGGACACGGACAGCTTTAGGGAGCAATTGTTTTGTCTTCCACAATCACTCTTCTGCTTAAGTCAGCCAGAGGTTGTGTTTGTTTTTTGGAACCAAGTATCCTGAAGACAGCAGGCTTCTGTGTATGAAAAGGTCCCCTTTGTTGGAGCTGGGGGAGGGGCATGAATGCTGTCTATGCATGTCTTTGTACATTCTACACATTACCATGTACATTCTACACATTACCATGTACATTCTACACATTACCACGGGGAAAAGGATGGAAAGTATGCATGCCAGCATGGTAACGTGGTTCTTTCTTTCTTTTTTGGTTTTTTGTTTTTTTGAGACAGAGTCTCGCTCTGTCACGCAGGCTGGAGTACAGTGGCACGATGTTGGCTCACTGCAAACTCCACCTCCCGGGTTTAAGCGATTCTCTTGCCTTAGCCTCCCGAGTAGCTGGGACTACAGATGCCTGGCACCACGCCCAGCTAATTTTGTATTTTTAGTAGAGACAAGGTTTCACCATGTTGGGCAGGATGGTCTTGATCTCTGGACCTTGTGATCCACCCGCCTCAGCCCCCAAAGTGCTGGGATTACAGGCGTGAGCTACCGCACCCAGTCTAATACGGTTATTTCATAGTGGGAAGATTATGATGGCAATTTTCCCTGGTTTGTTTACCTCTGTTTTCCACATTTTCTACTTTTGTGTTACTTTTTGCAGTTTGTGTTTTTGTATTGTAAGTTAAAAAATCTTATCAATCACAATGTAAGTGTAAATGCAGGAATAAACTGTTAGTTTTCTAAAGGAAACCAACCAGTCTGGCTGCGAATATGACATTCATCTTTGGAAAATGGTCTTGAACTTTATGCCTAGCGCATTACCAAAAGTCAAAAAGATCTTCCTGTTCACAATCTTGTGAAGATGATTTTTCTTCCACTGGCAATGTCCCTGAGTTATTGGCAAAAACACCAGAAATTATGATTCTCTCTAAGAGCTCAGAGGGTTATTTTTTTTGGGAAATAAGCTTTCTCTAACAGGGATTCTCAACCCAGGTGTAGAAAGTGTTCACCAGAACTTTTTGGCTGAACAATGACAGAGATGCAGGGTCCCAGGCCCCTCCGGCCCCACTGACTCGGGAGTAAAGACCCGGATATTATGTTTTAGAAACATTTGCAAGGTGAGTCTGCTGCAGACATCCTGTTATCCATCTTGGGAATTTGGAAACGGACTCTCTAGTCTTTAGAAATCATGCATCTATTTGTTACTGGGGCACCCACCCAGCGGAAGACACATCTGCCAAGTGCTATGGGACTGGCATAAAAACAGCACCTGTGCCTGGGTGTGCTGCTGGGGACCGTCCAGCACCGTAGTCACTGGAGAGTCTTCCCATCACGCACTGTACCCGGCTGCTCTCTTCCGGGAGGCAGGGCCCCAGAGTAAGCTTCTTACAGCAGAAATAGAAAGAACAAGAAGAGGTCTATACTTAACGTTTTAGGTTCAAACAGACCTTGGAAACCAAGGTACAGCTCACTGGCTGGGCCAGAAAAGCCTCTTGAATCGGAGAATAGAAGCTCTGGATTGACAAACAGGCAAAGAAAAATGCATGATCAGTTGTTAAAACTAGTTTTCCCCATTTGCCCAGACCAGACAAAAGCTTCAAATGCTTGGGGATGGGAAGGAGTCTGAGAGCAAAGCAATGTGGCTGCTGCAGTTTCCCACCAGGCAGCCCTGAACCTTCCACCCTGTGTTGAACCCCAAGGGAAGGCATGGCAGTTAGGGGATTGACAGTGGAGGGTGGTGTCCAGCTCCCCAGCTGGGGCCCTGGGATGTAGAAAACCTCTGTCAAGCTGCTCTCAGCTGCAGGTGTGCCAAGGCAGAGAGGATGTGTGGGGCAGCCCCCTGAACCCCCTTCATCTCCAGAGCGGGAGAGAAAGGCACGGAGTGTATGGAGGACCCTATCCCGTGACCATCAGAAGTGTACACGTAACTGAGATAGGGCCAGAGCCCAGTGGTAAGGACCAGGTGGACACACTGTCAGTCGAGGCTGACAATCAGAGGAGGCAGGCCCATACTCAGCTGCATGAGCAAGAGGTTGTCCTTGTCCCTGGTCCTGCCTGCAGCCATGACCAGACCCTGGCAGAGACGAGGACACCCTCTTGTGCTGATGTGGATGATATCAGTCCCTCTGCCCATCAGACCTGCCATATTCAATACCTTGAAAGCTAGACTCAGCTCTAGGTTAAAACTGGGAAGGACAACTCTGAACTGCTTAGAAAACCCTGTGTGGCTGAGCCCATGGGGGTAATGAGGCATCCATTTAGTTGGGATTTAAATTCTCTAGGGGGTTTTAGTGTGTGGGGAGAGCAGTCATTGCCACTTGGTTCCCATTACTGTGTAATTTATTAAACTTATGGAAATAAACCAAGTTCTCTTGCTATTTAGTAATTCAAATTCACTTTTACATTTTACACACTTTCAAAATTAAACAAAACACAAACTCATGCAATCCCCCCCTACCCCAAACCTTATCAGGGCGTCACCCTCTAACCTGGCTCAGAGTATGACCTTCGGAATCTGTTCCTTTTCCTCCTCCTTGCTCCTGGAGTTTCAGCCTCACTTACCCCACAGGACAGCCAAGAGCCTGGAGTCTGTGTTGTCACCACGAGGTCCTTGGGTGAAGTACTGTTGTCCTTCCCAAGGTGACTGCAACCCACCCTAACCTGTGCTAGACTGGATATCCTCTCTGGCAGGTCACTGCAGTGGGCCTCTTCGTCCCCTGCTTCTTGCTGGAATGTCCCATGGGCCTAGTCAATCATATGCATTTCCTTGCTTGCAGTGCCACGTTTTCTGCTAAGAACCACTATGCCTTCCAGTTCTGTTTTGACAGCTTTACATGACTTAAAAGAACTTTTTATCCCGTATAGCCATCAGTTTGGTCTTTTAGGCCTAAGTCTGAAATCTGATGTTATGGAATCTCTCCTCTATTTTCCGGGGTTCCACCAGCCATTAGGATTGTCTGTTTCGATGCAAGTTTTAGAAACAAAGCTCCCTCCCTCCTGTACCTGGGCTGCAGTGTTGGGGCGGACGCCCCGAGGGTGGTTATCTTTTACTGAGTACCTTTCATGAAGAAGGCTCTGGGTACAGCGTTTTATGTACCTATCCTGAGCTCTCACATCCACCCTGCCAAATGGGAATCCACACATTTTGGGTGTCCCTATTTTAAAGATGAAAAACTAAGGCCATTCAGCATGTGAGTGGTGACTTCAAGACTGGAGTCCATGTCTGTCTGACGGGGTGTGATCCTGGCCCTGGGCTGTCCCGTCTGTCATCTCTACCTCGTCTTTGACCCACTGTTATCTGGGAACCTGCTCTCCCCCTCTCCTCTCCTGTCACACCTGTGTTTCTCCCTATCCTGCCCATACCCAGTCCGATTCCCCTCCTCTCCTTGATCACCGTCCTGTCAATACTGTGTAGATACCACCTCCAATTATGCCAACATTGTCAGATTACCAACTTTATGACAGAATTTTCCTCTCCGAAATCCTTCTAGGGCTCCTCCCTAACTATAGGATAAAGTCCTAACACCTACTATTGGATGCAGATATTTTAGAACCGAATCTTGCCCAAATTCACCGGAATCAGCTTCCATAATTCATCTTGTGAACACTCAGCTCCATCCCAGTGGAATCCGCTCTATGCCCAGAAGAAATCACACTTGCTCTCATCTCAAAGCCTTTCCTCATTGTGTTCTCCTTCTCGAGACACTTTTCTTTCTGTTTTCCCTCCAGCTATGTCTGTTATGACTGGTCCAGGTCATTTCCTCTCCCAGGCAGCCTTTCCTTTCTTCTCTTGTCAATACTGGCTGCCTCTTCTCTTGTCAATACTGGCTGCCTCTTCTCTGACCTCCTGCCCAAGGTGGGTTTTCTCTGAACCACTTACTTGCACGTCATCTCCTCCTTTGAAGTCTTACCTGTTTCCAGGGAGAATCTGTTCTTCCTATTGGGTTGCAAGTTCCTGTAGGGTGAGACTAATTTACATAATTGTGTCTCCTCCCCACCCAGGTTCTAAGCATGGTGCCTTGAAATACAACAATTGACGAATATTTGTGGGGTGAACAAACACATCTGCAATGGAGCAAAAGCCGTCGCATTGGTGCCAGTTGTAGTTCACGGGACTAGGTCCCAAGAGAAACAGTTAGTCAAAATAAGTTAGGCAGGCAGGTGTACAATAAAATATAAAACAACAATATATGTCAAAGTAGCAGGGTGCACTCCAGTTTTCACTTTTCTTTCCCTTTGCCATAAGTCCATAACTGCGCCCAAAGATATTCACATCCTAATCTCTGGAAATTATGAATATTTTCATTTTTAGGGCAGAAGGGATTTTGCAGATGTAATTAAGTTAAGGACTCTGGGGGAGATTATCCTGGATTATCTGGGTGGGCACAATGATGTAATGACAAGTGTTGTTGGAAGGGGGAGGCAGGAGGGTCATTCGCAGTAGTAAGCCCTGTGATGATGGAAACAGAAGGTTGTAATGAAATGAGGAAGGGGCTGTGAGCCACAGAATACAGGGAGCCCTTGAAGCTGGAAAGGGCAAGAAAATGAAATCTCCTCCAGAGTCTCCAGCAGAAACCAGCCCTTGATTTTAGTCCAGTGAAACCGGTTTCAAATTTGTGGCCTCCAAAACTATAAGACAGTAAGTCTCATTGTTTTGGGGCCACTGAGTTGGCGATGGTTTGTTATAGCAGCAACAGGAAATCATGTGCCTTGAACTCACAACATGCTCTTTTCCTGGAAGTCTGCCTAGACCGTTGCCTTTGGTGGGTGTCCTTATCTTTTTGAATGTGATGGCTGCAAAAGGTAACCTGTGAGTGAATAATGCAGAGAAAAAAGTCACTCATGAGGATTCTGGAGCCTTGGACTCTAGCTCTGCTTCTACAGTCTGCAAGCTGAGTAGCTTCTATGGTCTGAATATGTCCCTACAGCTCATATGTTGAGACTTCATCACCAAAGTGATAGCATTAAGAGGTGGGACCTTTAGCCTGTGCTTAAGTCATGAAGGTGAAGCCTTCATGAATGAGATTCGGGCTCCTATAATAGGGTTTGAGCGAGTATGTTATTTCTTTTCCTGGCAAGTGAGAATACAGCATTCATCCCCATTTGCCCTTCTGCCTCTGCCATGTGAGGGCACAGCATTCCTCCCCTCCAGAGGATACAGCAACAAGGCACCATCTTCACAGCAGAGAGCAGCTATCATTAGACACCGGTCCTACCAGCACCTTGATCTTGGACTTCCCAGCCTCCAGAACTATGAGAAAATGAATTTATGTTCTTTAAAAATTACTCAGTGTCAAGTATTTTGTTATTAAAGTAGCACAAACAGGCTAGGACAGAAAAGTTGTTACAACAAACACCTGAAAATGTGGAAGTGGCTTTGGAACTGGATAATGCATAGAGGCTGGAACAATTTTGAGGTTTATGCCAGAAACAGCCTGCATTACTGTGAATGGACTGTCAAGGGAGATCTGGTGAGGGCTTGGAAGAGGAAAGCTGTAGGGAAAGTCTGAATCCTCTTAGAGATTACTTAGGTGGTTGTGACCAGAATGTTGATAGGAATATGGATGGTAAAGGCAATTCTGATGAGGTCTGAGACAGAAATGAGGGATACTAGAGGAAAGGCAATCCTTGTTATAAAATGGCAAAGTATGAAATGTATCTCTGTCCTAGTGCTTTGACAAAGGCAGAACTTGTGAATAATGAACTAGGATATTTGGTGGAAGAAATCTCTAAGCAAAGTGTTGAAGGTGCTGCATGGCTTCTCTTGACAGCTTATCATAAAATGTGAGAAAAGAGAAAAATTTAAAGATAGAATTTATAATTAAAAGAGAGCTACAACTTAAAGATTTGGAAAATTCTTAGCCTGGCCCATTTTGTAAAAGCATGTTTGGGAGAGAATATCAAGTGTGTGTCCAAGTGAACATTTAAGAGGAGGTTACTATGGATAGAAAGAAGCCATATGCTATTGATCTAGACAGTGGAAGAGTGACCAATATTTCAGATATCTTCAAGGCTGCCATGTCCATCACAGGCCCTCAGAGCAACAGCCTTGAGGGAAAGATGATTTCAAGGGAAGGCCCAGGACACTTGTGGGACCTCAGAGCTCACTGCTCTAGGCCACCTCAAGTGTCTGCCCACTATATTGTGACATAGCACTCCTTGGCTACCCCAAGTGCAGCTCCAGCCACCATTCCAGCCACCATTAATGCAAGCAATAAACATGTAGTGGCATCCACGTGGTGCTAATTCTGCAGACTTTCAGGGTGCAAGAGCTATGGGGGCATGGTTGCCTCCACCCAGACTTCAAAGGATGCCTCATACAACCTTGGGGCCCAGACATAGAACTGCCACAAGGATGGGGGTGCTGAAGACAGCCCCCACTAGAGCAATGCCCAGTGGAGCCATGAGCATTAGTAGCTAAAGAGAGCTCCCATTAGGGCAAGGTCTAGAAGAGTGGTGAGAGTAGGGCCACCCCTGAGACCCCATAACTGTTGAGTAACCAGTGTGCAATGCCAGCCAAAGAGAGCCACAGACATATGACACCAAATGGAAGAGCTGCTGTGTGGCTGGGGACCCGAGGCTTTGGGGGTTGAACCCCTAGAGGGTGGGACATGAAGGCAAAGCTGATTTTTAATGTTTGCCTTGTTGGATTTGGACTTACTTGGAAACCTGG
Source organism: Papio anubis (assembly GCF_008728515.1). NCBI lineage: Eukaryota > Metazoa > Chordata > Mammalia > Primates > Cercopithecidae > Papio > Papio anubis. The sequence goes on along the minus strand of NC_044991.1, from coordinate 88,306,910 downwards.
GACCTGTTCCTCCTTTCCTCTTGTCTGTTGCTTCCTTTTGACTAGAAATGTCTGTCCTGTTCCTGTCCCACTGCTGTGTTTTGGAAGCACATAACTCTGATTCCAGGCTCGCAGCTGGAGAGCACTTTTTCTGATGTTGAATCTTGACCTGAATCTCACCCAGATCTGATTGAGATGAGACTCTGGACTTCAGATTTTCGAGATGGTGCTGGAATGTATTAAGATTTTGGGGGTTACTGGGACGGGATGACTGTATTTTGCATGTGAGAAGGACATGAATTTTGGGGTCTGAGGCAGAACGCTACAGTCTGTGTGGGTCACCCAAAATTCATGTGTTGAAACTTAATTGCCAATGTGATGGTATTAAGTGTGTGTGTGGGGCGGTGCTTTAGGAAGTGATTAAATCATGAGGGTAGAGCCCTCATGGAGGGGATTAGGGACCTTATAAGAGGGCTTGAGACAGTGGTGCTTTCTCTTGAGCTCTTGCACCTTGCCGTGTGAAGACATAACATTCATTCCCTCCAGAGAAAGCAGCACTCAAGGAGCCCCGTTTGGAAAGCAGAGAGCAGCCCTCACCAGACACTGAGTCTGCAGAGCCTTGATCTTGAACTTCCAGCCTCTAAAACTAAAACTAAAATACAATAAAATAAAAAGTCCTGTTTGTGACGAATTACCCAGTCCCAAGGGTTTTGCTGTAGCAACACGAGTAGACTAAGATAGCACCTTTCAGCAGGATGCTCGCCTCCTCTTGACCACATGTGAAACAGAGGTGGTGCCATCTTTCCCTCCTACCTACCCCCAATTTCTGAAGCTAAATTAAGGTAAGACAAGAAAAAGCTTTGAGGTTATTTAAAGAAGATTTCTCTAAGATGTTATTAAAAATGTTGAAGCAAAGCTTTTTTAGGCAAATTCCTTTTGGTTCCATGTAAAGATTCACATTTTTCTTTTTTTCATATTTTACTGTTCCTGAAATTGGGCCGTAGTATAAAAATAAAAGCTACAATAAATGTAGTGTGTTCTCCCTCCTCCCCCCGAGAAAGTTGTTTTGAATTTAAAATGTGTATTTTGCAATTAGTGGTGTTAAAGAGTTGAGGATTTATGGAAACACTTTTTTAAACCTCAGTGATTTAACAGAATAGCTGAAAAGCATTTTCATAATGACTTTAGGCCGGTGAGTCTGGTGCACATGTGCTGCCATTTGTAATCATCCAAGTAGGTGCTTAAAGTGAAATGAGGGATTAAATAGCCCTGGGAATTTCATTGTTTCTGGCGAGACCAGGAATTCCCATGATCCACTCTGTAAAAGAGTGTCGCATGAATGAGCTGCACAGGGATTTGATGCCAGAGGTTGAGGCTCAGTCATTTTGTCTGCAGAAATCACAAATAGCCCCAGACTTACGGAACTCCATTAGCAATTTCATTTCTTCTTGAATTTTCGCCTCAGTCACAATGCTCTGTGTGGTTTGTTCAAGGGCTTGAATTCATCTTCCAAATAAATTGCTTTGGCTTTTCTGGAAATACAGATGTTAGCAGCAATTGCATGAAATAGCTTAATCACAAGAACAAGGCGGTTGTCGAAAGGAAAACTATCTGGAAAGGCCTACTTTTAAGCACCATCAGTCTCCTTTTTGTTTGTCTCCTTGCCCTAGGAAGAGGCAGGAGGGTGTGGCAGCCTCCAGCATCATCACTCCCTGCCAGCAAAAGCCTTCAATGGGACCACAGGTGCTTCACACAGGCTATTGTGGGAGAGGACAATCTGCTCAGCTCCAGCAGCTGCCCGTCCATCCTGCATTCCCTCGGAGCCCCTTCCTGGTCACTCAGACCTGCCATGTCCTCTGTTGCTCCTAAGCTCTCCCAGAGCTGCCCTCTCTTTTCACCCTGACTTGTGCCTGGCCTCTCTGATGGAGTCTGTCACACAGTCTCCATTTTTCGCTGCATTAAAAATATTCGCCGGGTGAGGTGGCTCACGCCTGTAATCCCAGCACTTTGGGAGGCCAAGGTGAGTGGATTGCCTGAGCTCAGGAGTTCAAGACCAGCCTGGGCAACACAGTTAAACCCTATCTCTACTAAAATACAAAAAATTAGCTGGGAGTGGTGGTGTGCACCTGTAGCCCCAGCTACTTGGGAGCCTGAGGCAGGAGAATTGCTTGAACCTAGGAGGCAGAGGTTGCAGTGAGCTGAGATGGCGCCACTGCACTCCAGCCTGGGTGACACAGCAAGACTCCATCTCCAAATATATATATATACCCACACATATATACATATACGCACACACATACACACACACACACATATATATAATATATATATTTTATATATATATATATTATATATATATTCTGTTCTTCTCCAAATCATTAAAGATCTTGCTCATGAGAAAGCATGCATTTGAATGAAAATATCTGACCTGGGATGTTAGTAGGTGATAATGCCATAAAAATCATCCGAGTGTTACCTTCTGATTTATAAAACCAACACGGTACAAGACTGAGGAGACCTCTTCTTCTGGGGTTGGGAAAATTGCGTAATTTCTCGGAGCCTCAGTTCCTCATCTGTGAAATGTAAATGAATCCTGTCCTACTGTATATATTTCAGGACATGAGAAGTTTAAGAGTTGGATGTCCCCAGTTAAATGGCTGTGGTTTTACAACCCAGCTCTGCCCTAATAGCTGGATGAGCTCAGGCAAAATTTCAAACTGTCTGATACTTAATATTCTCATCTGTGCAAGTCAGGCAATCAAATCTATCTTGTAGGTTGTTTTGAAGTTTACATTAAATGAGATTTTGTACGTGAGGCCTTTGGCATGATGCCTAAGTGCACGATGAATGATAGTTATCATGATTGTTATTTTATAGACTCTCCAAAACCCAAAATGAGTTATTTTTTAACATCATTTTAAAAATGAGGAAGCTGATTTGACATTCATTCTCATAGAAGCCTCCAGAAACCCTCTTCTCTCAATTCCCCAGCACCCCTCCTGCAGCCTAGATGGCGAATTTCTGAGTATTAAATCTGATCATGTCAACTGTCTTCTTTAAGGTCTGAGAGTGGGTTCCCATAACCTTCGGGATAAAGTCCAAGAGCTTTAACCCAAGCAAAATGGAATGGACGTTATGACCAAAGGCCCCTATTTCTCCAATCATATATGCTGTGTAGACAGGTGCCTCTCTCCAGGTTCTCTGGTCACAGTGCACCCTGTGGGGTGCACTGACTCAGGCCGGGGACCCTGATCCTTGATCCACTGGCCTCTTCTCTCCTTGGAATGCTCTTCCCATCCCCAACATCGTTTTCCATGCTGTTTCTCACTTGGATATTTGTGACTGCTTCCATTGATCTGTCCACATCTCTGCCTTCCTTCTCCATCCGCTCACACACAGTCGTCTGTTCAAAGAATGTGTCTGCCCAAATCACTCTTCTCATAGCTTCTGCCGCACTAGGCTTTTGGGTGCAAGTGGGTTACCTGGCATCAAGTGAGTGCACAGGAAATGTTGGCTTCTCTATTGTCCACCTTGACCCTAGCCAAGCCCAGTGCCTGGCATGTGGTGGGGACTGGGTAAATATCTGCGGAATGAGCTCCACTCTGGAATGTTCCTGGTGGGGCAGAGGGGCAAGAGACTAACAACTTCCCCTAGGCATGGAATCTGTGGCTCTGTGGTCTTTTCCAGAGTGGTGCTGAGGGTTACAAGTCTGGAAGAGTCTAGACTTATGCCTTGGAATCTCTAAGGACAGCACCAGTGGAGCTGGAGACATAATCCTGCTAATAGAATCCAAGGGTTCTTAATGAGAACACTTGGACACAGGATGGGAAACACCACACGCCGGGGCCTGTCGTGGGGTTGGGGGAGGGGGGAGGGACGGCATTAGGATATATACCTAATGTAAATGATGAGTTAATGGCACGTGTATACATATGTAACAAACCTGCACGTTGTGCACATGTACCCTAGAACCTAAAGAGTGTGTGTGTGTGTATATGTGTGTGTATGTGTGTGTGTGTGTGTATATATATATATATATATATATATATAAAGAATCCAGGGGTTCTTGGCTATCCCAGGTTCCCCTCACCTAGGAGCTGACCCTGTGGCTCAGGGCTTTGGTGTCCAAGCCTGGCGTGGTGACTCATGCCTTTAATCCCAACACTTTGGAAGGCTGAGGCAGGAGGATTGCTTGAGGCCAGGAGTTCCAGACCAATCTGTATAACAAAGCGAGACTCCAACACTATAAAAAAATAAAAAAATTAGCCGGGTGTTGGTGGTACGTGCCTGTGGTCTCAGCTACACAGGAGACTGAGGTGTGAGGATTGCTTGAGCTCAGGAGTTTGAGGCTGCAATGAGCTATGATCAGGCCACCGCCACTGCACTGGGTGACAGAGCAAGGACTTGTCTCTCCATAAGTAAATAAATATATAAATAAATAAAGGTGTCCTGGAAAAGCTGACCTGGTTCACCATAATCATGCTTTTATTTATTCTGGCAATGTAAGGTGATTCTTTAAAATAAATGCTACAAGTCCCACCCACCCCTCCCCATCCCCCAACACACAATCTCTCTCAACAAGGAAGACCCAGAATTTAGATCTTTCTTTCAGATTTGAGACCCAACAAAAGGAGCTAGATATTTAAAATATTGTGGTAATGGTCCCCTAAAATCATTATTTCATGCTGATTTTGCTTCACAGAACTAAGGGCAAGCTGCACTTGTGCTTTTGTTGTCAGAAAGAACACCAAGTCCTGCATGCCTCTGACTGATGCTTCCTTTTGCAGGAAGTGTGCTCACTGAGAAGACAAGCAAGTCACACATTTCCAAGGAGGCTCGCTGAATACACAGAGATGTGTCCACAGGAATGAGGATGAGACAGTTCTCAGCATCCCCAGGATTCCCTGGCTCGACTGCACGTTGGCCTCTCCCTTTGACCACCAGGCGTCTCTGGCCATGTGTGAGTTCATGGAGACCTGGCAGGAACCCAGGCTCTGTCCAGCTGAATGCTGGGGTCAGGCTGAGGGCCTGGGATGCCTTTTGACTTGCTGAGAATGAGAGGGGGTTAACAAATGTGCCATGCAGTGGAGGCAAGCACAGCGCTTGGCAACCTCCCATTCCTGGGAGAACCATTTGCCCCACAACTTTCCACAACAAATCAGTTGGTTTATAAAATCAAATTGAACTTGTCAAACAGACTATGTTGTAAAATATACTTAACTTTCTGTCACAGATATGCTCAGCAGGGAAAAGAGAAGAGAGAACACACTTTGCAGGTCACATTATTAAAAAGGTTTTCTTTGATGTGCGAATGCTCTAGGGTATCATTTAATCATTAATGCAGTCAACAGACATTTGTTGAGTGCTTTTGATGAGCCAAGCACTGGGACAGGCAGGGGCTGAGTTTACAGCTGTGGTGGGAATATTTTTGTTGTTTTGAGACAGGTGCTCACTCTGTCACCCAGACTGGAGTGCAGTGGTCTGATCACAGCTCACTGCATCCTTGAACTCCTGGGCTCAAACTATCTGCCTTCCTCAGCCTCCCAAGTAGCTGGGACCACAGGTGCATGCCACTATGTCTAAATAACTTCTTAGTTTTATTTTTTGAGACAGGGTCTTGCAATGCTGCCTAGGTTGGTCTGGAGCTCCTGGCTTCAGTCAATTCTCCTGCTTCAACCTCCCAAAGGTTAGAATCGTTGGTTATATGTTCTTTTGCTTAACGTCTTCATCTAATAACTCAATAACGTATTTTTGATTAAACAAAAGTCGTGTTTAAAAGGGAATGAATTAGTCCTCTTGGGCTGCTATAACAAAACATAGACTGAGTGGCTGGAACAATATACATTTATTTCTCACAGGTCTTGGGGCTGGAAATACAACATCAAGGTGCCAACACATTTGGTTCCTGGTGAGCGCATCCTGGCTTGCCACCTTCTTGCCATGTCTTCACATGGCTCAGAGAAAGTGATCTCTTGAGCCTTGTTTTGTAAATATTTAGATATAGAAAGGAAATGGGATCATAGCATCAGTTTGTCATTTCCTGGCCATAAAGCATTTCCCCTGTGGAACATATTGATATCAGATTTCAGTAAAGTTGTAGATTACAAAATTAACATACAAAATCAGTAGTATTTCTACATACTAATGGTTAAATAGCAGAAAAAGAAATCAAGAAAGCAACTTAATTACAATAGCTACAAAGAAAAACCCTATAAATTAATTTAGCCAAGGAGGTAAAAGATCTCCACAAGAAAAACTATACAACACTGATGAAATAAATTAAAGTGGTCACAAGAAAAATGAAAAGACATTCCATGTTCATGGATTGAAAGAATTAATACTGTGGAACTCGCCATGCTACCAAAATGAATCTACAGATTCAATGCAATCCCTATCAAACAACCAAGGACTTTTTTTTTCACAAAAACAGAAAAAGCAGTCCTAAAATTCATATGGAACCACAGAAGACCCCGAACAGGACAAAGTAATCCTGAGCAAAAAGAGCAAAGCCTTGAGGCGTTACAGTATCCAAGGCCAACATATATAACAAAGCTATAGTAACCAAAACAATGTTGTATTGGCATCAAAAACAGACACATAGATGAATGGAACAGAATACAGATTCCAGAAATAAATCCATGTATTTACAGCCTACTATGTATTTTCATGTATTTACAGCCCATCATGTATTTTCAATGAAGAACATTCAGTGAGGAAAGGACAGTGTTTTTAATAAGTAATGCTGGAGAAAAGGGACATTCATATGCATATGAGAGCTCTCCATCTTAAACCATATACAAAAATCAAATCAAAATGGACTAAAGACTTAAGTGAAAGACCTGAAACTATAAGATTACTAGAGAAAAACATTGGAGAAACACTACTCTAGGACATTGGTCATCTGCAACTGCTGCATGTGCAATTGGACTATGAGGGTGTATATGTGTGGGTTTTCAGAAGAAACATTCCTACTGAGCCTAAGAATGCATCTAAGTCCATTCAGCAATCTGTACCTCTCAGACTTGGGAATCATTTTCTTGGAGAATTGAGCATAGCAGTAAACGTCTTTCCAAGTATCACTAAAACCCATCAGCAGAGATCTGAGAGTCTTATCATTAGATGTGCCCTGTCTTCCTAATTTTGAAATAGAAAATAAACTAAAAAGAAAAAAAAGGTCACTTATCCACAAATTAAAATTTCTACAATTAGAAATAATAACTGAAATAGAAGACAAACATGCAGGAGAACATTTGGAATTCATGTGAAAGGCAATTTAGTATCTACTTGCTTAACGAACTACCGAGACTAACATCATGGTAGTAAATTAATATCTACCTACTTAACAAACAACTGAGACCAACATCAAGGCTTCAGCACCCTGGGACAGTAGTGCATAGTAGATCTTTAATAAATAGTCTTTAAAGTAGGGTTTCCAAATGAAATACAGGAAGCCCAGTTAAATTTGAATTTCAAAAAACGATAAAATAATATTTTAGTATATTGCACAGGACATACTTTTTTTTTTTTTTTTTTTTTTTTTTTTGAGATGGAGTTTCAGTCTTGTTGCCCAGGCTGGAGTGCAATGGCGTGATCTCGGCTCACTGCAGCCTCTGCCTCCCAGGTTCAAGCAACTCTCTTGCCTCAGCCTCCCGAGTAACTGGGATTATAAGTGCCTGCCACCACACTCAGCTAATTTTTGTGTTTTTAGTAAATATGGGGTTTCACCATGTTGGCCAGCCTGGTCTTGAACTCCTGACCTCAGGTGATCCACCCTCCTCAGCCTCCCAAAGTGCTGGGATTACAGGAGTGAACCACCGCACCCGGCCAGGACATACTTATACAAAAAGTTCTTTGTTGTTTACCCGAGATTCCAATTTAACTCAGTGCCTGGTTTTTTTATTTGCTAAATCTGGAAACTCTACTTTAAATAAATGAGTCAATGACAATTCAAGGAAATGGCTGAGAATTACGAAGGGATCATTTCTGTGCTGCCGTGATGTTGGTAACAGTGAAAAAAGGTTCACCCTTTTTAAACAGAGTAGAATAACAATGAGAAACTATTAAAATCTATTAAATTAACATATTTCAAAAACTGTAATAGTTAATAGTATTGGGGTTATCCTGTGCTATAATCATAAATTGCTGGTAGCAGTACACATTGGTACAGGCCTTTGCAAGAATAATTTGACTATACATAAAAATAACCATAAAAATATAAACAACCTCAAACACAATGATTTGGCTCCCAGGAATCCATCCCAAAGAAGCTGCTGCCTGACTAACAATGGGTAGGAGCCACCCCCAAGCTGGCTCCCCTGCTGACCCTCGCCCAGGCCAGCCTGGCCACCCGGAGCCTATATTCCACCGTCCACTCTGCCTGGAGCCTTCCTTCCCCAGGTGTGGCTTCCTCGCTCACCTCCTTGTCTTGGCCCACATCACCTTCTCCAGGAGGCTCACCAGGCTGCACACTTTGAAGCCACAGAATCCCCTCCCCACCTTCACATACCTACCTTCCTCCTCCACTGCTGTTGTTGACTTTTCCTGTCACCTCTCACCTCGGAACATATAATAAAGCTCACTCATTATTCATTTTTTAATCCTCATGACCAATGAAAACCTTTACAGCTCAGCATCTTTATCTCTTTAGTTCAGAGTAGGGGCTCAATAAGCATTTTTTAAAATGGAATAAATACATGAATGAACGTAAAGGTTCAGCAGTAGCAGAATATCGGACAAAATGGCGGCCTGGCCCCTTGAGAGTCTGCACCCTTAACATGGCGGCAAATGGAGGCAAGAGATGGAGGTGACCAAAGACAAGTGAGAAAACAGAACATGGAATCCTGTCCCAGCCAGGAGTGCAACTCTGTAAAATTATTCATCCTTAGAAACTAGGGCCAACAGAAAACCCAAAAATGATAGCCGTGGTGAAATTACCAGTGACTAAACAAACAGAGCATGTTCTGATTGTCATGATTTTCTTTGAATTATAAATTTGAAAGCAGGCAAAGGCAGGAAAAAGGACCACTTCAGGTAAATAAAAACAAGGGGCAGATTGGGCCACTGCACCCGAAGGAAGCAGCTGGCGGCAGGGTGATGGTCAACCACAGCAGCTCCGGAGGGCCTTCGCCTCGGCTACTTAAGACATCTGAGCAGATCCTCCTCCTCTCAATGGGCGCCACACGCTGGGCTCTCGATTGCCTGGAGACCTCGCTGAAGTTTGGCTCCAACTTGTGCTCGGCTTGAGCTCTTTTCCATTTCCAGCCTCATTGCTGCAACTCCACTCTCTTCACTTACAAAGTGTAAGCATTTTATTCTTCGTAAGTATTTCACTGTTGGGATTCTTTGAGTATGAAAGGTGTCACATGAAACCAAATTGCCTTCTTCCCGTCTTATGAAACGTCCTCTGATTCCTCATCACGCCACTTTGAAGGAAGCACAATGAACATATTGAAGCCCTCTCCACGTGGACTCCTGCGTAAATATATTGTAAACGTCTTGCTTTGTGGGAAAGAGTTGACAGCTATCTTATGGTGAAAGTACCTCAGAGGTATTCATGCTGATTAAATATCCCCTAAGTCAGATTTTAAGGAGCAGATCCTTTCAAAGGAGAGACAAACATCAGAACCTTTTGTGAAGAGCACCCATGTAATAGCTGCTGTACTTATTATGGGCATTTAACTATTGCATTTAAGAATTATGCACTGCTTAGTTTTCACTTGAATTCTGCCTTCCTGATTCCTTTGACTGTGGAAAAGGAAGAGTGGAAGAGGGAGAAACGACTTAATCTCTGATTATACTTAAGCTTTTTGCAGCAAACACTCATCAGCTTCATACAACACCCTCTCAGGCAACAATAAAAGGCTGGAATTGCAAGAGCTCCCAGGAAAGCAGCTAATAAAAACCCAATCCTCCTGTAACCTGAGTTCTGAGCTAAGTCTTTAGTGACATGAGGACAGTTCATTAATTTGCCATCCCGGAACAAGCCTGGAATCAAGTTCTGATTTTTTACAAGTGGATTCAAAGAAGTCAGCCAGAGAAAGCTGCCTTTGAAATTCCTTTTCATCCAAGGCAGCCCTGAATTACACCTTTGATGACATGGCACGGCTGCGTTGATAACAGAATTCAGTGGGAGCACCATCACTGTGCACTTTGCAGAGAGCTCTATTATTGGGTATGAATGTCTAACTAGTAACAAAAGAGGCCGTTGGTTTTTCATAAGGTGGGTAATGAAACCTTGAAGGTGCCCACGCAGGGCTCTCAGGCATGGCAAAGCTCTAGGAGAGGAAAGAGCGGTGCGTGGGTCCCCTCGGGGACCTCCCTGTTGGCAAATCGGAGACCATCTTACCAGCTTGTGGGCATTTTTCTGAGCCCAGCAGTCCCTGGCGTGCTACATAATGCTGATGAAGCAGTAAGCTATGCCTATTTTTAATTTTCATTGGGAGGGGGGCGCAGCATTGAAGAGAGAATTTGAATAAACCCCCACAGCTCACTTTGGGTTCAATTGTGGCCTTTATGGTAGACAAGCAAGCTTCAAGTGTCAGCAGTTAGGTCAGCCATTGCTGGATTAGTGACAATTAGTAGGTTAAGGAATCCCTGAATTAACACATGTGATTGTCCAAACTGTGTATATTCAGCCTTACTCAACTGTGTACTCCAAGAGGGGCTACAGGATAGTTACCAAGTTCAAAACCCAAGTGAAGTTAAAGAGAGAGGGAGGGAAGTAGGGGGTGGGTGAGGGAGGGAGAGAGACAGAGAGAGAGAGAGAGAATAGGTCCAAAGAATTGAAATTATGAAGCTAGAAGACAAAAGTAGATACCATGCATGGGTGAAGATGACTGTTGCTGGTCACTTGCAGCTTTGTGTCGTGGTCCTGAAGCACCCGCAGAACTCCTCCAAGGCAAAGCTGTCATTCCTGATGAGCCGGGAGGATGTAGCCAGGCTGCATCGCCACGTCAGGACCGGGGAGGGCCTTGTCCATTTGCAAGTTGACCAGGTTCCTTCCACGTTTGCTTAGAAACATATGAGAAAAGCCTCTGAATGAGCACAGCACACCTTTGGAAACAAAAGCTTTGGAATAGGCGCCGAGTCCTGATGTTGAGAAACGTCAGACCTGGTCCCTCTCTTGAATGCTTACTCAGACGTTCGCATTTAGGGTCAGCATTGTGTGTCCTGCAGGATACCTTTGTGGGATGATTTAATTAGTCAGCGGCTGCCCAGAGTGCGCTGGGAAGCCCTGAGCACAAGGAGAAGAATTAGAAGGGGTAGCCACTGACCTTAGCATCCACCAGGCACTTGAAGAACAAAACAACACGTATGGAACAAATTTGTAGGAACATCACCATAAAGTTTACGGGCCACTGCTAAGCTGTGCCATTCAGAGGAAAAATGCTTAACCTGAGAGAGAATGACCTCGAGGAGGCTCTGAAATGACACCTGCTGCTCTGGGATATATGACAGCCAACTGGCAGGTCCTGTTGGGGAAGGAGCTGGAAATGCAGCTCACAAATGCTTAAAAACTGGAGGGAGGTATTGGCCCACATGCCCGGAAGATTCAGCAGTGGGGCGGGCTTCTGCTGCAGCTTCGTTAGAACTCTGGTCAGTTTTTCTGGGCTCCTCCCCATGCTGGATTCTGATGGCTGCTGCTGGCAACCTGGGCACTTTCTCACTGACAGCAAGGAAAGGGCCTGAGTGAGCCTCTTGAATCAAGGGCCTGAGACTCCCCTTGCTTCAACTAGCTCAGGTCATGGGTGGAGTCCCCATGCGGTCTGGTCTCCCTGGAACAATCCTGATTGTTCTGATTAATTAGTCATCAAGTCCTTCTCACTTGCCACATCTCCAGGTTATGTGTCCCAACCCTGCACCAAACATATGGCAGGCACAAGACTTGAGGCTGATGGTTTTGGGACAGTTGTGACCATTCCTTAAGATTTGGAGTCTATCCTATTGATGTGGTAAGATATTGAGCTTCTCAGCCTGTTGGGAGCTGGAGGAAAGGAAACCAGCAAAGTCTGACACATTGGCTCACAGGAAAGCTTTATGTCCCCTGCATTCATCCCCCAGATCCAAAAATGATCCATACAGGGCCAATCTTCTCATCTCCTCTTCTCTGCTATCCTCCCTTCCCTCGGTTATTTTAAAGCAGATCTCAAAAATTCTATTGTGTTTTGACTTTGGGAAACTCCAACATTTCAGCCTCTGAGAAATAGCAGATATTATTTTCTATTTGGCCTCCCCACTTTAGAATTCAACCTGCTAAATATTATCGTTCAAAACTTATATTTAAGCTAATTGATAGGCACTGGTTTATTTTCTCCTTAGGCAATCTGATTAGCTTCTCTGTGGAATAAAATGTTGATGTACGGAAAGCAAACGTCGTCCAAAGCATTAGTACATTTAGACAGAGTCTCCCTTGAATTAGTCAGCCGTTTCCTCCTGAAAATGGCAACAGCTTCTCCACCCAGGCGGTGCAGCTGTCCCCACTTACGTCTTACGTCTCCTGACATGGGTTCAGGGGTCGAGGTGCGTCAATGCAGGACACATTGTTGAGGAAGTCAGGCAGAGGTTTGGTGGGGGCCCATGACCAGAGATGTTTCCCCAGCTAGGGGCAGTGAATGCAGGAGCCTGTCTGCCTGGATGAGTGAACCAAGTTGCTCAGACCCAAGCTGCCCCAGCCTCAGAGTGAGGGACGGTGCGAGCTTAATCTGGACCCTGTGAGGAGGGGCGAGGCACCAAGAGCTTGAAGAGGCAGCTTCAGTGTGCAGATTATCAACAGAGCCTCGATCTTGCAACGTTTCTCTCTCCCGTCACTAAGCCATGCGAAGTGTGTGCCCTGGATTTACTTCCATGTCAAGCCTACTACTGCTAAGCTCCTTAGCAAAGCAGAGCCCAGGGCTCATCTCTGACCTGTGTGTAGCGTAGAGCGCAGTCCCTGGGGTCTCCGTTTGATGTCCCAGCCTGACTCCTCTCACCCGCGCTGTATAGGGCCATAATGCCCACGTTCAAAGTTGCTTTGGGGCAGCTCCTCTTGCTTGGAACCAGGAGGGGATTATCTGGTGGTTGTGTTTCATTCTGGGTGAATTTCTTTCTTTTTCTGTACTGTTTATGGGGAGCTCTGTGGTACTCTGCCACTTATGTAGTGATTTTGGCCCCGGTTGACCCACAGAAATGCAACCCTTCAATGCCTCTGGCTGCTTCTGATATCGGAGGCTGGCAGTGCGCTAGCCTCAGCTTTATTTAGCACTGTGGATTTTTGTTTTCCTTTTTTTCAATTAGACTTTTAACTTCTTTTACAACATGGCTGTAAAAGAATTGGGACCTTCTCAAGAAACACGAAAACAGAAACCCAAGAACGTCCTGGAGCTGTTTAAAGTGGAAACGAGCAGCCTTCAGAGAGCAGCAGTGGGGAGAGGATGTGGGCCTGGATTCCTGCCCCAAGCACGGCTGTCCACACATTCACATGCCCTCCCAACACAGAGGGCGCTCCAGAAGCAAATCACTGCATCCCTTTGCTCTGGCGAATCCTTTCCAACCTTCTGTTTATCACCCTGGATGTTTGGTCAAAAAGGCGGAGCATCATCCCGGGTCACCCGTCGCAGAACTATGGATCTGACTTGATTGGGAATTCTTTTGATTCCTCCAGTAGAGTCGCCCCTTGGTTCCACTTAGGAGGACGCAGTGGGTGACAGAGGGTGTCTTGCATTGGGGGCGACTTTATCCACTCGGAGGGCGGTCAGATCCGGTGTCTCCTCTCTCCTCAGTTACTTGTGAAAGCCCCCAGAAGAGAGAGCGTTGCACTATCCCCATTCTCTGCGAGGAACCTGAGTCCTGAAAAGGGGAGGCACCCCAGGAAGATCACACAGTTAATCCAGACGCCCCTGGTGTCAGGTCCCCGGACGCATGTCACCGCCCTGTGCTTCTGTGTGGGCCTGAGCTCAAGAAAAGGGACTTGGGGTCACTCCACAGGGGCTGATTTCTAAGGGAGTCTGTTTAAGAATTACTTTCAAGTTTGTTTCCTCCGTGCTTTCAAAATAGACAGCTTTATAATGCCCTGATCTACTTTCAAAAAGATTGGGTCAGAATCTGTGCTCATTCCAAAGCAATTTCAAAAGCAGCTGTTTATTAAAATGCCAGCAGCGGTGATTAATTTCGGATGCCCTGCAGTGCATCTGTTTGCTGCTGACGACATGCCCGGGCTCAAGCTGATGTCTGGGGTGGTAGTTCTGCCTGGACTCCCCTACATGTGTTTCTCCCATAAAATGCATTTATTTCATTCAAGAAAGACCTATCGGTAAGTCTCATATCCAAATAACATTCATGCCCTTTGACATCTTCACAGACAACTGGCACTTCTTAAGAAAAAAAAAAGCCAGAGGAATCTGGAGGTTAACAGTTTGAATTAGAATCTCTAAAGAGGACATCTGTTCACTGAGATTCCAGAAGTGATGATTGATTCATGATGCCCTAAATCACATCTGTGTGGGGCAGCGGATGGGCAGACTGTGAACTCTTGCAGAGAAACATCCGTCACCCACCAAATACCGACCCAAGTTTAAACAGCATCCAATGGCGAATCTCTTTGTGACAGGAGGTGAGATGGGGCTGAGCCAGCCCATTCCGCATCTCCTAGCGCTGCAGCAGGAAAGGAGAAAGGATGGACTCCATGACTAAGTCTTTCTACACCTGGGGTGTTGGAAACAGTACTTAGCAGAGTTGTGCATGTGGCCAGCTTGTGGATTGATACATTCAAATGAATGAATTGATGTTCCGAATGTGTCACGTAAACACGTCAGCAGAAAGCAGGAGCTCCTTGGAGTGGGGTGCTGTGGTCCGGGAGGTCTGTGGCTGAGTGGGGAGACAAGCTTTGGATCCAAATGGATGGGTTGGCAAAACTCATCTGTGGTCAATCAGTTCACAAAATAAAGGCTTTGCTACAGGACCAAATCCCTGAAATCGAGCATAATTTAATTCACGGAAATCAATTTGCAAGTTTATCAATTGAGTGAATTACCTATGTGCTAAAATGTGTTTCGGTTAACTTAATAAAATGCCTAGCAATTTCAGTTGCAGGGACTGGTTTTAACAGCCTTTGAGGATATTTCCAAGTGTTTTGAAAGAATAAAAACGTCTTGCGTACTTTGAGTTTTAGGCATGGTGCCTATTATGCATGTAAACATTCCCCCTCCCAATGTGTCTTTCCTTGTGAATGTTACACAATTGGAAGCACATGCATATTTCATCGGATTATCCTAAGAATCAAATGGGAGAGTGTAAAAGGGCCAGCACATAACGAGAACTCAACCAACGTCCATGCATCCCGTCCCTCGGCTGGGCTCTCAGCAACTCCATCTGACGCCTTCCTGCTTCTCCACCAAGATTGCTGTGAATTTTCCATGCCACACATGTGCCTTTCATAGGGCAGCCCAAGCCCACTGTCCATCAGTGGAGAAATCACAACACCCTGTCTTTAAAACAAGGAAGGCTCTAGGTATACTGCAGGGCTGTTGTATGGTCTGGAGAACAGAGCAGCTTTTTGATCACCTTGGCTTCCAAGGTCAGTGCACACCTCTGGGAGGGCTGGGGAGCCAGCAGTCTTGCTCCCGGAGCAATGGACCAGACCACACAGATTCTGGGTCTCAGAAAAGGTGGTTCATATAGGTCTCAGCTGCCTCGCAGGAGAACTGAGTCCTGCCTTCTCCAACTTGCCAGGGGATGCTGCCATGTGCTCTTGGCAGCTCAATATTCTGCCTCACATCCTGATCCTTCTCATCCTCTCTTTTCTGCTGTACCTTTTTAGCAATACATTTGTGCTTTTCTTCCTCAACACGGCCTCCCCGCTTGGTTTCCTCCCTTGCCCTGTGTCAGTGTGGAACTTGCGTGGGTCAGCTGAGCCGTGTGCATTCTCCACAGCCACACTGCCGAGAATTTCTGGAGAACACCCGCGTGCCCCATGCAGATTTGGTGTCACTATAAATTCCTGGCTTCCCAGCACATTGGGCCCTCAACAATGCCTGGCAGTGTTTCCAAGATTCCTGCCAGGAACGACCTTTCCCCTTTACCCCAGCGACCTTCAAACCCTCCTGACTTACTACAAGTCGTGTGCCTTTTCAATGTGAGAGAGAAAACTAGGACCTACCAGAGGCAACCCCCTCAAGGGCACTGAAGAGACAGCAGGGAAGAAATCTGGCCAAGAAAAGACCATTCCCTACCCTCCTGCAGCGTATGTTCTAGTGCAAGGAGACAGGGAATAAACAAAGAGGCAAATTGTGGCATATGTACACCATGGAATACTATTCAGCCATAAAAAGGAATGAAATAATGTCTTTTGCAGCAACTTGAATGGAGCGGGAGACCATTAATCTAAGTAACTCAGGAATAGAAAACCAAATATCACATGCTCTCACTTGTAAGTGGGAGCCAAAGCTATGAGGATCCAAAGGCATAAGAATGACACAATGGATTTTGAGGACTCAGGGAAAGGGAGGGGGGATGAGGGACAAAAGACTGGACATTGGGTATAGTGTATACTGCTTAGGTGACAGGTACACTAAAATCTTAGAAATCACCACTAAAGAACTTATCCAAGAACCAGAAAACCACCTGTACCCCAAAAACTATTGATATAAAAAAATTATAAAAAGAGGTAAATTACATTGTATGTAAATGCCAAAGTGCTGTGGAGAAGAATAAAGTGTGAGGAGGGAGGCAGGGAGGGCCGGGCTGGGTCTTAATTTTAAGGAAGGTTCATCAAAAAGGTGGCACTAGTTTGGGGGGGGCAGGCGGTGGCTCACACCTGTAGTCACTGCTACTCAGGAGGCTGAGGTGGGAGGATCAACTGAGCCCAGAAGGTTGAGGCTGCAGTGAGCTCTGATAATGTCACTGCACTTCAGCCTGGGTGACAGAGTGAACCCTTTTCTTTAAAAAAAGACATCACAGAGAAGGGGACGTTAGAGCCAAAACTGAGACAGAAGGTGTGGGGTTAGATGTGCAGATATTCCCGCTGCCCTGGAGATAAAGACCAGCAGCCTTAGCACTGTCAGAAAGTCCAGGTGGCATGGTGTCCGCTAACCCCCACCCCAGCCATGTCTCCCCCAGCCTGCCCTACTACTCAGCATTCCAGTCCCACCTGCCAGTCTGCAGACCTGCCATGCCCCCTTCATGGGATGTAGCCTTTCCTGTCTCTGACTCCTCCTCGATGCCAAACACTTGACCATCCCTTCCCAGCTCAAGCATCACATTCTAGACTCAGGGATGGCTCTTCCTGTTAGATCCCCAGGCCCATACATAGGCCAAGCTCTCTGGGATGAGCTCTCACGCCACCCTTCATGTTTCTTTCACAGTGCTTATCACAAACTGTAATTAGACATTATTTATTATTTGGGACATCAGCTGATGAATGTTGGAGCTCCATGAGGTCAGAGTGGCCCAGCCTTCTCGTTTAGAGCAGTGGGCAGCCCACAGCCTGAACGTGGCTCAGTGCCTCAGTGCAAGACGGCCTCAGCTTGGGGGGCACACATCTGTCTTCATGGTCGGAAGGTGAACTGCAGGGCAGGGCTGCGACTGCTTTACCTTGGCACTTCCTGCGGCTCAGTTGAGAAGACCCTGGCCCTGAAAAATCCTGGAATAGTTCTGTGGGATGCGAGAGCTGAGGAATCCACTTGTGGGCAAGGAGGGGAGTGTATGAAGGAGGTGATAAAGCAGTACTCAGAACAGAGGCAGTATTCAGCCTGTGTTGTGACACTGAATTGCATCGTAGACCCAGCCTCCTGCTTTAATTCCCGATTGTTCCTGGGTCTGTGACAATGCTTTTGTCCCTTGGCTCAATCACCATTCCCAACAGACAGGTGCTCTGTCTGCCTCAGTTTAAGAGAGCCCAAGTCCACCGAATGCCATCTGTGTCCTGATGGGATATAAAGTGCCTTTTCCTCTCAGAGTCCCTCATCCTTCCGTAAGCCCAGGGTGCCGTTCTCATGCATGACGTTGAGAGTGCCCTCTGCCTGCTGCCATGTACCTAAGAAGGTCTAAGTCGTGGACGCTTCCCAAGGGCACCACCTCTTTCTCCCGCTCTGGGCTTCCAACAGGGTCAAGACATTCATTTGTTCACCCGGCACAGATTTAGGGAGCTTCTCTGCACATTCAGCGCTGTGCAAGGCGGAGAGGATTGGGGGCTCTCATGGCAGTCATGGCCTCTCCCTGCATGGGCCAACAGGCAGTGGTTGCTGAGCAGACTGGAGGGGCAGTTCACATGTTAGCCAAAAATGAGGGCCTGTCAGATGGGTGGTGTGAAAAACAAAGAAATAAGGAATAAAGCAGGGTCAAGAAATACAGGGTGACTCCCAGGAGGGCAGGTGTGAGTGCTGAGAGCTTAGTGGATCTCTGGGGCCCTGCAAAATGCAGGAACAGTTCTGTGGGGTGCCAGGGCTGAAGAATCCGCTGTGGGCACAGAGGGGAGCACGTGAAAGAGGTTATAAACCAGGCGGGAGTGAGACTAGGTAGGAAGGTCAGGACAAAGTATTGGCATTTTATCTTAAGGCAAGACTAGGGAGGGACTACCCTAAACCCTGTACCTCCCCAGCGTGAACTGGTTTCTCAGCTGCTAACTGCAGGCTTGCTGGTCTGTTCCTTGTCTGTTCCTCCGAGAGGCTGGACCTGAAGGTAGGTGCGTGGGGAGCGGGTGAGGATTCTGGGGCTCAGGGGCTGGCAGCTCGGGGCCAACACAGGCTTCCTGGAAGGGGCATCAGGACACTGAGTTGGGAAAAGCTCCCACCCGAGGCCAACTCTAGGAACCTTTCTCTTCTTCTGGGGATGACAGCATTGGGTTCCAAAGGTCTTGTGAGCTGGTTTCCCACGCTGTTCACAGAGATGCAGTAGCTTCCTACAAAGCGCCACGTGGTGTGTTTGATACACACGTAGGTACGGTCCATAGAACATTCACCGTACGACGTGTCTTTGTTTAAAGCAAAGTTTCCCTGGAGCACCTGGCTGTCTTTACAGTTATGCAGACTTTAAATGCTAACAAATTAAAAGCTGTTTTTGAAGATGGAATGAGCATACACAGCAGACTTTATACCAGTCACCTGCGTGTTTGCCTGGGAAATGAGGATGAGTGGGAGCTGGCCGGGTTGGTAGTTAGCATGGGAAACTACCATGGGAGGACGGGTGTTTCAGGGGTGGCGACTGAGTGATGAACAGTGAGAAGTCCATGCAGGTATTTAGAGAGCTCATCTCGGCTGTGGTGGGGGTCCCCGGGAAGCACTGTGTGGTCTGTAACTTCTGAGCCGTTCCTTTTCTCATCACTGCAGGAAAGGAGATGCTGTCATTTAAAGATGTCCTGGGGTGGTTTGAAATTTCACACTGTTTTTATTACTTCATTAGAAGAGTGTCTTATGATGCCGTCAGAAGACAACTCTGGCAGAGTTGAGAAATGCCAGCGCACTCCCTTCCTGCCCTGCCATATTTTCAATATGCAAATCAGTCTTCAGCATGTGCTTCAGAGATAATTAGAATGACTGGGTTTGGGATCTGTCTGTACCGTCCTCGATGAGGCTGTGTTTATCTGGCAGGGCTGGGCTGCCGGGTGCACGGGCCTCGAGGCTGGGAGACGGGAGCGTGGTGGCGGGCGCGTACCTGGGGCTGCTTTCCCTTTGCACATGTCTAAGGACCTCTGTTACTCTTTTCTGTTAACTTGGAAGGCCGTGGATGATTGTTCTTGTGGGCCGAGTTCTTGGCTGGAGTTTTTGGGATGGATAAAACTTGGCCCCGTTTTCACGAGGACTTTTTAGAACTTACAGCTCATCACTGACAGCCACATCTTAATTCTTCTGTTCTCATGGCATTATCAGGGTCTGAAGAAAGGGCAGAATCAGACGTGGATTCCCGCCTACATAGCGGGATTGTGGTGGGCACTGGGCTCTGTGAGGTCCAGGCGGTGGGACGCCCGTGGGTCACTGGGCATCTGTGATCCCTGGCTCTGCTCATGCGCAGGGAAGTGCGGGCTGAGCTCAACCCCCACAGCATGTTTGAAGATGGAATGAGCTCTGCCCCACACTCTCTCTCTTCCATGTCTGCCATCAAACACCCCGGCCCTCTGCCATCTGCCTCATTGCAGCCAGAGCACCTACAGGCAGTCACCTTTAGAAGCAAGGTGTGCAGGCAAGGCAAAGAGCTGGGCACGGCCAACGGGAGCAGCTGCTATGACCGGGAGGACTCACACACGCCCCCAACTCCATCCTCCTGCACTCGGGGCTGTTTATGGCCCATCCCCATCACAAGCTCCAGGACAGACCCCTGGGGTCTCATTGACCCTGCGTCACCTACTCCATGTGCCCAGACCTGGGCCCAGTGCAGTTAAAGAAGATGAATAAATCCTGGAGGTGTAATGTACAGCATGAGGTTTAATAATATTACATTGTATACGGAAATTTTGCTGAGAGTAGATTTTAGGGGCCCTGACTACACACACACACACACACACACACACACACACACACACACACAGAGTAACTATGTAAAGTGATGCAGATACTAATTGGCTTGATGGCAATAACCATTGCACTATGGATACTTATGTAAAACTTCACGTTGCCCACCTTCAATATGCAGAATCAAACAAGGAAGATTACAAATTAGGACCTGTGTTTTTTTTCTGTGGGTACCTTAATCATAGGACAGACTGGGTAACTTAAAACAACATAAATGGGCTGGGCATGGTGGCTCACGCCTGTAATCCCAGCACTTTGGGAGGCCGAGATGGGCAGATCACGGGGTCAGGAGATCGAGACCATCCTGGTTAACACAGTGAAACACCGTCTCTACCAAAAATACAAAAAGTTAGCCGGGCATGGTGGCTGGTGCCTGTGGTCCCAACTATTCAGGAGGCTGAGGCAGGAGAATGGCGTGAACCCGGGAGGCGGAGCTTGCAGTGAGCTGAGATCATGCCATTGCACTCCAGCCTGGCTGACGGAGCGAGACTCTGTCTAAAAAAAAAAGCAGAAATGGAATCTCTCCCAGTTCTGGAGGCAGGATGTCTGAGGTCAAGGTGTGGGCAGGGCCCGTTCCTTCCACAGGCTCTAGGGCAGGTCCTTCCTGCCTCCCCGTTCTTCTGGCAGCTTGGGCAGCTCCTGGGCTCCTGGCAGCATCACTGCAGCCTCCGCCTGCGTGGCCACACGGCCCCCGCTCTGTGTGTTTCCCGCAGCCTCTCATCTCCTTCCTGGCGAGTCACTGGATTCAGGATCCACCCTAAATCCAGGATGATCTCATCTTGAGACTCTTGACTTCATCACATCTGCAAAGGTCCATTTCTGAATAAGGATCCATACACAGGTTCTGGGGCTGGAACTTGAACATATCTTTTGGGGGGCCGCTATTTAACCCACTAGAGATTTCTAGACTGGGTGGGGTGGTGCTGTGGTAATGACACTCAGGGGCACAGTATTTCCATATGCAGGGCCAGGTGGGGAGAGAAGACACAGCCTCATGGGCACTTCGGGGTGGTCTTTGGCGTCAGTACGGTGAGCGCCCACTGGATTCCGCCAAGCCCCTCTTCTTTCATAGGAAACCTGGACATCTGGGAAAGTCGGGGCTGAGTGGTTTTATTCAGCATGTTTTCTTGTTACCTCATCTACTATACACGGATGACCAATTTTCCAGGAATTAGAATAAAATGCACTTAACACTAAAGCTATTTTAAAACTTAATTTCAATTAAGTTCCTTATGAATATCAATTATCACTGTATGGTATGATCGCTAGTTAATAAGGATTTCCAGCTGAGAGAATGCCAAATTAAGCGGCTTTATTGTACTCAGCACGGGGCCGCTTTGAAAGGTGCATCGCTCTACGTGCTTTTAGGGAGACAGCACAGACCACAGATCCAGGTGTGGCTTCCTGTGAGGGCTGGCACGTGCTCTGCTCCTGCGACTGTGGGCCAACACTTACCTGGCCTGGGCCTCGATGGCCTCATCTGTAGGTGACACAGTGACAGCCTCAGCAAGCACAGGTTGCCAGGATAACAGAACAGAACAGCTAAGGCGTGCCACCCTTCCCGGGAGCCATCAGAAATAGGCGTTCTTCTTACCACCCCCATTGTAGAACAGTGCCACTTCAGATGAGAAAGTCACTCACCCAGGGTGCTCCACAGGTGGGCATCAGGCTCTAGTCCACTGTGGGTGGACTTGGGGAGGCCCTGTGTCCCCAGCGCTCCCTGATGCTTCCCAAGCTAGAAGCACGTTCATTCTTAGGAGCCCCCCACCCTCCAGGTCCTGCCCAGAGCACAGACACTGCAAGTAAAATCAACACAGAGAGAGCGAAGGGACAGCAGTCAGCACTGACCAAAATCTGGGATCCTCGAACCTCCCCTGGCAGCTTCGTGCTCATGGGATGCACCCTGCATGTCACCCTGCCTGACACTCCCTGGACACTAAGGGGCCAACTGCTGCCCAAAAGCCCTGGGATAATTTGTTCACCTGCTGCCAGGGTTTCACAGTCAGGGCCCTGAGTTCTACATTAATTAATTAATTAATTAATCAATTTATAGTAGAGACAGGGTTTCACCATGTTGGCCAGGCTGGTCTCAAACTCCTGACCTCAAGAGATCCACCCCACTCGGCCTCTCAAAGTGCTGGGATGACAGGCGTGAGCCACCGTGCCCGGCCTCCAACTTGTAAATTGAGTCCTTTTATTTTCATATGTCCTACTTTTTGTTCTCAATGCTTATTTTTTTCCTCTTGGTCATACCTGCTATGTTGTGTTGATTTGTCTTTAAGAAACAAAAACATCTTGTGGTTTTCATCGATCAGCAATTTTGCTTTCCTATGTTATTATTTCTTTCTATGATTTCCCCCAGGGTTGGAAAGAGGGGCCCATTTCCCCTGAGTGCATGGGTGGGAACTGACACGTAAACATACCCATGGCCCCGTCGGCGGGGACGAAGGCTGAGAAAGGCCATCCCATGGGGAATCCCTCAGGCCACATCCCGGGGCCTTGGCTGTGTAGCCTTATGTAAGCTGGAGCTGAGTAAGAGGTGGGGTCTGGGCATGACCCCCTCCAACCCCTCAAATTTCTGTGATTGTATTGACCACCTCTACCTTTTACTTTTCTATTATTTCTTTTCTTTCCCCATCCTCCATGCCTTCTTCTTTCTTTGGGATTTGCTTGGTGTTCTGTTTAGGGGGGCAGCATGGAGCAAGGCTGTCAGGGAAGTCAGGGGCTCGCTCTGCCTGGATCTGAGTGCCTGCTGCTCTGCTCACAGGCCTGGGGTCCGGAGCAAGCTCCTTGTCCACTCTGAGCCTTAGTGTCCCACCTGTAAAAGTGGGGGTGATCGGGTGCCTGTCCCACACAGTACTTGTGAGGATTAAAGGAAATGACAGCCACCCTGTCTGGCAGTGAGGCAGAGCACAGAGTGCTTGAGGCCTGAGTTTTCCTAATTTCTTGTGTTAAAAACTTAGTTCTTTTCTTTTAAAGAAGTGTGTATAAAGCTGTGGCTTGGGCTTTGGCACCCACTTTGGACAAATCCTGTGTGTTGTGACTGTTTTCCCAGTTTCCAGAGGAGCAAACTGAGCCTCAGAGAAGTTATAGGATCCATCATGGTCATCAAACCAAGCTCTGTGTGTGTCCAGCCCACAGCCATTCACCTGAGCCCGGGCCGCCCCTCCTGCTGTGGCCGTGTGGAGATGGGACTTCAGTCCTGCTTCTAGGGATGGTGAGGGCAAGATAGTAAAGGATACTTGGAACGTGGCCTTTCAGCGTCTGACCCATGAAGGGGGCCGTGTGCAAGTTTCCAGAGTAACAATTTAGATGTTTTGCTTGGAATTAATATCTTGCAGCTCTTAAAGCCCTGGGAAAAACTGAATATTAGTCAGGTATTTAGTTGCTAAGAGACCGGTAGAGAAGCAGGTGGACCGGCTTGGAGAAGACTCTGGCAGTGCTGGATCCTGCAGGGTTTGAAATGTTTGATTTGTGGAGAACAAAGCTCCTTCTCCCCAACCCCCCAGTTTGTTTTAAAACAAAGAGTGTCTCCAATTTCTTGTCATGGTTCCCTTGTTCTATACTCAGTCTCCTCGAATGTGAAAACCAAGCCTAGATATTCCTGTCTTAGCCCTCGGGGAAGGAGCTTCTTGGGGTCTTGGCTCAGAATACCTGGTCACCCTTCTTCCCCTCCTCCTGGTAGGGCCCACAGCTGGTTGGACAACGGTGCGAACACACGATCCAAGTTGGGACAGATTCTGTGTCCTGGGAATGCGGACCTGGCTCTGAGAGATTCTTGTGTAAGTGTCTCTCCAGTACAACAGGACACCGGATGAGGGGCCAGGGGCCATGGTGCGTACTGCCATTGGAATGGGCACCAGAGACAGCCACAGAGGGGTCGAGCATGGCTTGGAAGCTAAGAGAGGCTGGTGGTGGTGCCTGTTTCTGCCTCCCACCCCTTCCCTGGGCCTGTGCCTCTGACCTGGGCCTCATGAGATGCGGGGTCCTTTTGATGAACCTCCTTCTCCTGGCTTACACTAGCTCAAGTTGTCTTCTATTTCTTGCAACCAAAAAAATCCCAGTTAATCCCTTTCTGTTGCCGGAGCACACTCAGAGACACATTTGCATCTCCCGCCTTCTCCCTGGGGACCTCGATATGCAGAGTCTTCGTTTTCAAACATCCTCTGAGTCTTAAAACCTGGACTTGCAGCCTCTGTGCTGCTTCCACTTGGGGGGTCTCAGAAATCCAGGTTAATCCCCTTCTATTTCTCGTTACCTGGCAGACCTCGGGAACTCCCCACCAGAGCCCTTCCTGGCGAATGAGGTGCCGTCTTGCCAAAAATGGGGATCAGCAGCTATTTTTTGGAAATGTAGGTTGATTATAACTCAGGGAGTTTTGATTTTAAGCTACAGTCTAGGGCATATTTTAGCAGAGTTAGGCTTGGGGCTCGCTGGGATCTCAGTCCTGGCTCCACTATTAACTGGGTACGTGGCCCTAAGCACATTATTTAGTCTTTGAAATCCTCACTTTCTATATCTATAAATTGGGGAAAATAATATTCTCTGTTTTGAAAGTTACATGAGGGGTTCTATTGTTAGGAGTTGAATTGTGCCCCCCTAAAATTTGTATGTTGAGGTCCTAACTTCCAGCATCTCAGAATGTGATCTTATTTGGAGAGAGGGCCAAGTTACAATGAGGTCACTGGGGCGGGCCCCGATCCAATGCGACTAGTGTCCTTAATACATGGGGAAATTCGCTTGTATTAAGGGGAACACACACAGGAAAATGCCGTGTGAAGATGAAGGTGGGGATCAGGGTGAGGTTTCTGCAAGGCAAGGAACAGCAAAGATTGCCAGTAACTACTGGAAGCTGGGGAGAGGTCTGCAAAGATTGCCAGTAACTACTGGAAGCTGGGGAGAGGTCTGCAAAGATTGCCAGTAACTACTGGAAGCTGGGGAGAGGTCTGGAGCGGAGCCTCCCTCACAGTCCAGGAAGAACCGGCCCTGCAGACACTTTGGCCTCAGAGCCCCGGACCCCAGAACTGTGAGGCGATGCAGCTCTGCTGTTTATGCCCCGGTCTGTGGGCCGTGTTGCCGCAGCCCCGGAGAGGAAAGCGTCCACGTAAAGTGCTCTGCAGGGACGGGCATGTGGCCCAGGGTCTTGGCAGGTATTGGCACTGCCTCCCCCAGGGTCCCCTTCCCTCGGGTGGTCTCCTTGGTCTGCCTTCCATTCAGAGCCTCCGTGTCTGAGCCAGCCCTGCCTCTAAGCTCCTGCTGGGAACCGCCACTCTCCTGCCTGGGAGACGCCTTCTGGGGAGCCCGGCATAGCACAGGTGGCTGGAGCCTAGAAGGCCAGAGGTTCCTGAGCCACGAGGGCCCCCAGTTGAGCTCAGTGTGTTTCTGGAGGCTCAGCAGGCCCTGAGTGCCCTTCTCCACACTGTGCCCATGGAACCCCCATCTGGAGCTGCGCCCCCCTCACAAGTGAAGCAAGGCACAGACCAGATGAAAACCCAAGGTCCTGGCCTGGTGTTTCCTGTTGGTGAGGTCAGAGCAGCCTCTGCGGACCTGGCTGGCAGGGAGAAACAAGGCCCAGAGTCCACAGGTCCTTCACCCTCCGCCCTGGAGCCAGGGAGGGCTGAGCCTCAGCATCCCCCCGATGTGGCCTTCATGTGAGCCGCTGTCTCCTCAAGCCGTACAGCCCTGCCCCGAGGCCATCCTGAGGTCTTTGTCAAGTGTGGTCTGGATGCTTCACTCTGCATCCAGGCGGGAGGGCAGGGCCCACCCTGGCCAGTGCCACAACTCCTGCATCGGTCAGGGCTGGCACGAGGGGGCAGGACCCCAGTCCCTGAGGCCTCTGTGTGTTTTTCCTTCACCACTTGTCACTTGGGACTCCTGAGCTGGAGGGACGTGCAGGGAGGCTGCTCTGTTCCTCTCCTGTCCCCTTTCCAGGGATCAGGTACTGACTCCATTTGCGCCCAAGCACATGGTCCCCTCCCCTGCATGCCTTCTTTCCTACTCCTCATCCCTGTAACTCCCGCCTGCTGGCTTCCCCCTCCTGGCAGCTCACCCAATTATGCGGAGGTTAATGATGCTTTGTGAAGATGTTTCGCATTCCCCAGAGTCAAAGCTGCCATCATGTAGGCCGTTGCTATGGTGATCGTGTAAACAAGGCGGGTTTCCTGGTGCTCCCTCGCTGATCACTGAGGCTTTCTCTGGGACAGTGTGCTCTAAGATTAAGCCACTTTGCAGTGACACACACAAAGAACAAACTCAAGTCCATCCTCCCCCAGACCCACGAAGGTGGCCCTTGGTCCAAGCAATTTTACCAACAGCAGTTTCTGTTTCAGAAATCTTCCCAAGAGAAGACTCTAGAAAGTTCAAAACCCCAAAGAATTCTCCAAGAGCTAAAAAAACAAACGAGCAAGTTTAAATTTCGACCATTTTAATTCTCCTTGTTGCTAAAACGTACAACTCCTAAATGATTACTTAAAAAACAAAACAAAACACATTTTGTCAAGGAAAACAATAAATTCCCTAAATAACGACGTGTTTGTCCCTGCCACAAAGGGAGCATACATGGGTACACATGATGATATTTCCAGATGTGGAATTTCAGTTAATTAGACAGAGTGTTCTCTGGGGTCAGCATCAGTATAGTCAGCTGTCACATCCTCCTCCCTGAAACCCCAGATGATGTCACCTGACATGGCAACAGGAACTCTGCAGGTGGGATTAAGGATCTTGAGATGGGACATCATCCTGGATCATTAGGTGGTCCCAGCGTCCTCATAGGGTCCTTACAAGATGGGGCGGGAAGGTCAGAATCAGGGAGAGACTGGAAGATGCTGACTTTGAAGATGGAGGAAGACGTCCAGTAGCCAAGGAGTGCAGGCAGCCTCTAGGTGCTGGAAAAGGCAGGAAACGGATTCTCCCACAGAGCCTCCAGATGTAACACTGCTCTGCCCACACCTTGATTTTGGACATGTGATGTCCAGAGCTGTAACAGAATAAATTTGCTTTGTTGTAAGTCACTCCCTTTGTGGTGGCTTGTGACAGCAGTGGCCGGAGACTCAAACGGTCAGCGTGTAAAGCATAGGCATGGACCTGCTCTCGCTTGATGGAGCACCTGCAGTGCTCTTCAGCCCTGCCCTCTGCTCCCTCCTCCAAACGCAAAGCAAAACTACTCACTGCAGGGCAGAGCTCCAGCTGTGGGCAACAGGGCAGGGCACAGGAAGCTAAGCCACACAAAAAGTGACCATGTGAGTCTCAGAACATCACACTTTATCCCCATCCTGGCTTTATTGTTCCTTGTTGCACATTTCACCATGCGACAGGCTGTGCAGCTTTGCTTGGGTTATCTCTTTCCTAGGAGCATGAATGTGCAACAAAGGTGGAGGTTCACTCCGCTTGCTGCACGGCTGCCTCTTCAGTGAGCATCTGCTGGGCACATAGTAGCTGCTCAGTAAATATTTGCTGAGTGAGTCATGGCGTCCTGCTAACGAGATCAACATCTCTAAGGAGAACCAGACTCTTGGCCATGTTGTATCATTCTGATTGTATCCAGATCAAAATTAAATAAGGTACACAAGGCAAAGTCTGTCCTGGGCAGGATGTGGTCCCCCCTCAGGTGAAGCCAGGCTCCCCACCGGAGCCCTTTCAACCCCCTGCTTTTCCTTCCGCAGCCCAGGACAGGGGTCGTGCTGTCTTGGAGGAAAGTGCTTTCCCGTGGGTCCTCTGGCTGATTTCTAAACATTTTCATTAAGGACATTCTCCGAGGTGCGCTTTATTACCCCAGGTAGCAAGTGCCGGCTGCTCTGCCTGGAATCACTGTGGTGAGCCCCTGAGCCGGCCCGATCACCATAGCTCCGTGTAGTTCAGGTCCGTGTCAGGGGCCTGGAGAGCGTTGGGCCTGTTCGGAATCACCCAGGGCTGTGACTCAGGGTGAGACCGTGAGCCTGTGCTGTAACTCGGGGATGGTGGCCAGGTCAGGGAGCCGTGGCCAGGTCAGGGAGCCGTGGCCTTTCTCAACAGAAGCCACTTCCATGCTCTTCCTCTGGAAGGTGTAGCTTTTGCTGTGGGGGTGTCAGTTCTAAATTCTCCCGGGTGATGGTCTGAATCTCGCTGTGAAGCAATTGGGGAAATAGTGGGAAAGTGTGTCACTGCTCATTCCTGGGGCCATGTAATGCCTCGAGCTGGGTGGTTACAGAAGGGCTCCTTCTATAGAGGAACCCCTGAGGCTGGGTAATTCATAAAGAAAGAGGTTTAATTGACTCACAGTTCCACAGGGCTGGGGAAGCCTCAGGAAACTTACAATCAGTGTGGAAGGTGAAGGCGAAGCAAGGACCTTCCTCACAAGGCGGCAGGAGAGAGAAGTGCGAGCAGGAGAAATGCCGGATGCTTATGAAATCATCACATCTCGTGAGACTCACTGTCATGAGAACAGCATGGGGGAAACCGCCCCCATGATCCAGTCACCTCCCACTGGGCCCCTCCTTAGACATGTGGGGATTATGGGCATGACAATTCAAGAGGAGATTTGGCTGGGGTCACAGCCAAACCGTATCAGACAGGAAATGGGTGAAATCAAAATAAAGACTAGAGTACAGTGAGTTACAAATCAAAGCAAAACCGAAACAGGTGGAGTGTTGGGTGCTGCGGTCCTGGTTTCTTGTGTGCATAGAGATAATTTGTTGGCTTAAGACTTTATTTTTTATTAATGTTATTTTTAATGAACATTTATGGAGTACAAAGTAATGTTTTGATGTATACAATGTGGACGGATTAAGTCAAGCTAATTAACATATTTGTCACCTCACTTACTTACCATTCTTTGTGGTGAGGTATTTGGAATTTGCTCCTAATCATCTTGAAGAATTAATTTTCTTAGAGCAGTTTTAGGTTTCTAGCAAAGTTGAGCAGAAGGCATACAGATTTCCTACATAATCCCAGCCCCCACATACACACAGCCTCCCCCGTTGTCAACATCCCCCACCAGATGGTATACTTGTTAACAAGCAATGAACCTACACAGACACATCATAATCATGCAGAGTCTGCAGTTTATATTAGGGTTCACTTAATGTTGTAAATTCCATGGGTTTGGACAAATGTATAATGACATGTATCTCCCATGATAGTATCATAAAGAGCAGTTTCACTACCCCAAAAGCCCTCTGTATTCTGCTGATTCATGCCTCCCTCCTGCTGACCTCTGGCAACCACTGATTTTTAGATTGTCTGTGTAGACTTGTCTTTCCCGGAATGTCATGTAGTTGGAACTCTAGGGTGTGTAGCCTTTTCAGTGTGACTTCCTTCACTTTGTAATGTGCATGCAGGTTTCCTTCATGTCTTTTCCTGGTGTGACAGCTCGTTTCTTTTTAGCCCTGAATAGTATTCTATTGTCTGGATATTCCACTGTTTGTTTATTCACTCACCTACTGAAGGACATCTTGGTTGCTCCCAAGTTTTCGCAACTATGAATAAAGCTGCTATAAACATCTGTGTGCAGGTTTTTGTGTGGACATACATTTCCAAACTTCACTTGGGTAAATGCCAAGGAGGGCGAGTGCTGGATCATATGGTAAGAGTATGTTTAGTTTTACAAAATACCGACAAACTGTCTTCCAAGTGACTGTTACCGTGTTGCTTTCTGAGCAGCGATGAGCGAGGGTTCTGTTGCTTCACATCCTCGCCAGTATTCGGTGTCATCCGTCTTCTGGACTTGGGCCATTCTAGCAGCTGTGTGGTGGCATCTCGTTGTTGTTGTAGTTGGCGTTTCCCTGATGGCATAGGATGTGGAACATCTTTTCATGTGCCGTTTGACATCCACGTTTGTCCTCTTTGGTGAGGTGTCTCTTAAGGTCTTTGGCCCCTTTGAAAAATTGGATTATTTTCTTACCATTGAGTTTTAAGAGTTCTTCTTCTACCAAATATAACCATTGGAGCTAGGAAATAAACTCCAGAGGAATGTCAAACATTGACTCAAAATGACCCCCATTCTGTTAAAAAGTCAAAGCTCAAAGACAATGCGAGAAAGAAAAGTCCTTCTCTGCAGGTTGTCAGAGCCTTGTTCTGAGGCTTGGTGGCCCTGAGAAGAGAGGCAGTGGTGCTGGAGGAGAAGGAGCCCGTGGTGAAGAAGGGCTGCAGCTGCTCGCTTCATGGAAACACAGGGGCTGTTAGGTACTGTCTGCAGGAAATAAGGGTTTTGTGCTGGAGTTTGCCTTTGCCCCCAGTGTTGGCTGGAATCTGGCAGGAGGTGAGTATTAAGGGCATCTTCTATGGGGCACTTACTAGGTGATGAGAACTGGGCCTTTGCATGAATTGGTTTGTTTAACAGCCCTCGTTGATACTCTCCTCTCTCCCTTATTGCAGATGTGCAGGCAGATGCTGGGGAAGTGGGTCACTTGTGGGAAAGGGCAGAGCCAGGACTCACCCCGACTCTGCCAGACTTTCTAGCCCAGGTTCTTCACTGCAGCATTGTTTTGTGTCCGCCCTTAGGATATGAGACTGATGAAGTGGTTCTGGTGATGAGGGAGGTGACACGGGCGCTGAGGAGTCAGGATGTTGGAGCTGGAGGGAGGCCCTGGGACAGAGCCTCTGGACGTCTGAACACTGGGCAGCTGGGTACAGACTGCATCTGAAAGCACGTATGGGCTGGAAGTGAGAGGGCTGGACCACAGTCAGGGTGTGGAAGCTCAGCTAAGAAAAGTCTGTGCGGCCAGAGCCAAGGGTGTGCAGCAGCCGGCTCCTCCAAGCTCAGGAGAGCCAAACGGTAAATTTGCAGGAATTGCAATAACCAGTGCTTACTGGTTGTTGAACACAGACGTTGTAAACATTAAATGATATAAAATTACAAGTAAACCAATCATATTAAAAAGAAAGGTCATACATACTCAAAAATGCATAACCTTTTAATTACTTGACTACACTTTGCTACTACCTGTGTGGTCAAGATTATGAACTGATTTTACTGGGAATGTTAAAACACTGCATAACTGTCTGCTGCTGTGCCTCTCTTCCCAACGTTGCATTCAGTAAGGTCACATAGATGGCTTGAAGTTGACCATGGTAGGAAGATTTACACTATGGCAATGCTAAAAATCAGGGCTTTTTAAAAACTTTTATTTTTTTGAGAGCTTGGTGTTAAACATTTGCTAGCAAGCACGCTGATGACTGCAAACACTGGGGTGACTCATGGAGGTTGTGTCCAGCCCTGGGAGAACTTAGGCATGTTACCGTGGACCCTGGCTTGGGGGGTCAGCCCCAAAGGAGGGAGCTCCCCAGACCAGCTTGCTGAGCCGTGCATGCAGGACCTGGGTGGAGCCTGCAGGAGCCTGGCCGTGCTGTTCTTCCAGATAGGGGCGATACCCACTGTATTAGTCAAGGTTCTCTAGAGGGACAGAACTCATAGGACAGATGTATATATGAAGGAGAATTTATGAAGGAGTATCGACTCACACGATCACAAGGTGAGGTCCCACATTAGGCTGTCTGCAAGCTGAGGAGCAAGGAAGCCAGTCCGAGTCCCAAAACCTCAAAACTAGGGAAGCTGACAGTGCAGCCTTCAGTCTGCAGCGGAAGATCTGAGAGTCCCAAAGCTGAAGAACTTGTAGTTGGATGTTCGAGGGCAGGAAGCATCCAGCACGGGAGAAAGATGGAGGCTAGAAGGCTCAGCCATTCTAGTCCTTCCAGGTTCTTCTGCCTGCTTTTATCCTAGCCTTGCTGGCAGCTGATTAGATGGTGCCCACCCAGATTGAGGGTGGATCTTCGTTTCTCAGCCCACTGGTTCAAATGTTAATCTCTTTTGGCAGCACCCTGGGAGACACAGCCAGGAACAATACTTTGCATCCTTCGATCTAATCAAGTTGACACTCAATATTAACCATCATAGCCATGGCCCCTGGACATCCAGGTGGCAGCCCGGGAAGGCAGAGACCACTCAGCTCACAGAGCACTGGGGAGGAACATTGGCCCTGGTGAGTATGGGAGGGACTGGAAGGGACCATCTTATTTTTACCTCCATTCAAGGTTGCCCTTGGGTGAGGCACCATGCAGGGTGAATCCAGGCTTTGTCTGACCATCCTCCTCTCAGCCCTGTGGGCCAACATCATCACCTATGAGACATCAGAGGGAAACTGGAGGCTCTGAGAGGCTCCATCCTTTCTCCAAAGCTACCCGGGGTGGAACTGGGTCTGGAACTTGGAGGCAGGGCCCATGAGGAAGCCCAGCCTTTTAGTAAACAGGGGATACTGTGTCACTTCCCTGTGGGGCTCCAAGGGCAGGGACACACCAGGAGATCAGGCCCAAGGTGCTGAGCAGGTGAGCTGGTGGGGCCCGGAATCCAGACAGCCCCCCGGGAGTAGAGTGTGGGCCTTCTGGCCACGCCAAGAAGAACTTTGGCTCCGCCTGAGCGTTTGGGTCTATTCCTTAGCTGCTCTTCTGGTTTTCAAAATGTTGGGCCTTTAATCAGAGCATGCATTCTAATTAGGGTCAAGGTTTGGACCAGAGGACTCAGTATCACTGAGCTACAGCTGTGTAAGCAGAAACACGCCCTGGAGGGCTGTCTGGGTGCCACGTTTCTGGTGGGACGCACAGCACTTGGAAACGACGAAAATCCAGACTGGCCACTTCTTTCTTTTCTGTTTTTGAGACAGAGTCTCACTCTTGTTGCCCAGCCTAGAGGGCATTGGCACGATCTCGGCTCACTGCAAACTCCACCTCCTGGGTTCAAGTGATTCTCCTGCCTCAGCCTCCCAAGTAGCTGGGATTGCAAGCGCACACCACCACACCAGGCTAATAGGACCGGCCGTTTCTTAACCACACTTCTTGGGGAGAAAAATGCAAGTTTCTGAAACTCTCAAAGTGCTAGTTTTCTTCCCTTTAAAAGGAGAGTATAAACAGGAGCCAATTCACAAGGTTGTTGTTAGGCTACAGTGCAATAGTGCAAGGGAAGCATTTGGAAAAGCCCTTGGCATGTAACCCACACTCAATAAATAAGAGCAATTCATATTAATTTTTAATTGCTCTTGTTATTATTCAAATGAGCTTTAAAACAAGGTCTCTGGAATTTGAACTGCACAGAAACAAAATCCTGTGGATCAAAATTATTTCCAAAGTGCACTTTCCCTTTGATTTTACCAACCTGGAGCCGGGGAGAGGACCCTGGAGGAATTAGTGCTGATGGGCCTGTCCTTTTAAACTGTTCATCAATATTTGTGGGCCAACCTGTCTGGCTCCAGGCTGCTCTTGGGCTGAGCCCCTCTCGGCCAGGGCTGCTCTGGTACAGGGAGGGATACTTCCCCATGGAGACAGGGGGCGATCATGAGCCTGTGCCATTGTTTGCAGAGCTGCAGCACCAGGACCCAGTGGAGGATGGCTCTTCAGGAAAGGCGCTGGCGATGAGAGGTCTGGGAAGGTCTGAAGAGAGCAGGACATCTAAGGATGGCAAGGCTGACTGTCAAAAACATTTCAATAGTCAAGGCTTGGCAGCTCGTGTTAAATTACTTCTGGAAGGTGGTTTCTGACGTGGGAAACGTTCAGGGGGCCTGGAATAATCCATATTAGGTAGCATAGAATGGCTAAGAGCATGTCTGCATGCATTCATTAAGCAAATATTTATTGAGCACTGCTCTTTGCCAGGGACTGTGATGCCCAGTGAACAGCAAGAGAAATCCACCCGCCCTAGCAGAACCTACAGCGAACAGAATAAATAATAAAATAAAGACTATGTTGGATGTAGCGTTAAAAAAATGCTGCCATGAAAAGGAAAGCCGAAAGGCAACCCTGAGTGCCCCTTAACTGGCGATGCTTAGAGCAGGCTGTGGGTCTCTCAAGCCTCAATGTCTTCATCTGCAAACACGGGGCCAATGAAGTAATGGCCTCGTGGAGCTGCAGTGAGGGCTTTGGGAATGACAAGGACTAACTGGAGGCTTGGTGGCTGGCACAAAAATGCAACCCTAGGAAGCTGGTACGGTCAGTTATTATCCAGTTTTAGGAAAAGCCCCCCACCAGCAAGACTGCAATAATGAAATACAACATTTTCTCAAAGAAGAGATGGGCGTGCCAGCCGATCCATGCTCTGCTTTCCTTGCATCTGTAGTAGCATCTGGTGGCCCATTCTAAACACACCCCACCTTCAACATCGACTGTAGAGAAGTCGTCATTCCGGAGCTTTGCTGGGAGGACTTGTGTCTCAGGCTTGCCGAACGTGGAGGTGGATTTTCCACATGTTCCTTGCACGCTGACCCATGCCCTCTGCCCACTGCCCACAGTGGAGTGTGTGTGCTAAGGACAGGGCAGATAAACCGATTTGAAAGTGGGAAATCAGATGGGAGTTTTTGTAATTATCCAATTAGCATTTCTTCATCCCCAGCAATGTGCAAGTATAACTCCAAAATTAAGGCAGGGATGTAGAACAAGGAAATACATTATTTTGCTCCCTTAAGCACCCACTGCCATATGCACATGTTTGCAAAGATTCCGCTTCACTGAGTAATCTCAGCAACACATCAGTTCTCGGATCCTGTGGGTTCCCCAGAGGAACCCCTGCGGGTCGCTGTTCAAATGAGGAGAAAATTGGTTATAAATCAACTTAATTTTCAAAGATATTAATCCAAGGAGAACCTGATTTTGTGCGAGGCCGTGGCTCCATTAAGAAGTACCAGAACTTGTAATAAAAAAGAAATAAATGTGTCTTTAAAACCAGAGTCATAGAAACATTCTAAATTGCGGCGATATTACATTTTAAAAATGTTTTCCCCAAACCCACTCCCTTCTTGGGCTTCTCATTTATTTCATCAGTTTGGTCTAACAAGGAAATACTGCATGTTGGAGGAAAATGGCAGAAGCAGCCCTTACCTGTGGTTGAGCGCTTGGGATCTCTCTGATCCCTGTTCTCCTCCCCCACCCAGCCAAGAGGAGGAGCAAAAAGCTGCATGCAAGCTCCAGGAAGGACATTTCAATCAGAGGACAGGTGATGAAATAATAGGTCAAGGCAAACTGGAATTAGACTTCCGAGAGCAAGAGATTTTAGAAGGGGCTCCCTTTGTTTTGAGTCTCCAATGCTTTCTGCAGTGGCGGAATGAAGTGACACACCTGACAATTCTCCAAGGCCGCCCTGCAGCCTCAACAGGGATGTGCCCAGATGCCGCACTTGGTAGCCCTGGGATGCGTCTGACCTGCTGGAAGCTGCACCCACTGCTGATGGGGGCCAATGGTGCCGTCCATCACTCTGTGAGCTCTTGGTGCCCCTGAAGCACTCTTTTCTGCAGATGGCCCTTTGGAGGATGTCCAGACACAGGGGCACTCCTGCCCCAGCTCCCTGTGCACTGCCTCCCTACAATACGTGCAGCTGACGTCCTTGCATCCCTCCTAGGTGCTCTACCTAGACAAGGTTCCCCAGAGCCTGGGTTGAACCTGAAGGTCGAGCTGGATTGCAGTAGGATCGGGTGGTAGAAGAGGGGTGCCCCTGGCTCCTATGATGGACCCTTTGGGAAGAGGACACTCTATGGCTGCACAGTGATGGCGAGTGTGTCCCTGCGCTGTGATCTTCCTCTTTCCTTGACAAGATGGGTGGGAAGAAGGAGGCAGCGCAGACCTTCCCCAGGGAGCTGCAGAGTTGACACCTGGATCTCAACCGCTGCACCATCCTGGGGGAGGAGACCCCTGGGGTTGGTAACCACCTACAGCAGGGAGGGAAGATGTGTGTTTGGAGAATGACCACTCAGCATAGGTTTCACATGTGGTTTTGAAATTAGTTATTCACGCACATGGATTTTCAAACGTGATTTTTGTGTCTTTTGATCAAAGAAGGCATCCTTTCTGAGCTCTTCATGGTAACTCTAAAGCATGTTCCAAATCTCTTGAAACATAGCCTTTGGAGGTATGTTTCCATATTTCTTATATTTTTTAAAATATGATTTTTGTTCTAATTACCAAATAAGTTTATATTTTTATAGAAATTTTGGAAAATACAGGAAATTAATCAGAAAAAAATTAACATCTCCTGCAATCCCAGCACCCCTGTGTGCCCCCTTGTGGTGCCCCCTTCCACTTTTGGGTCACTCAGATGCCTGTGTGTGCATAACACAAAATCAAGATGACCTTTTATTCACATGTTTCTATCTTGTGCTTTTATTTTATTTTTTTGATTCATGAGAATTTTCCATAGTCTCAAAATACTTTTTGAGAATGAATTTGTTAATTGCTTCATGTCCCATCATGTGTCTGTGGCATAATTTTTCCAGCTGGTCTCTGACTGTAGAGCATTCTGGCTGTTAGAAATTTTTCATGGTAACTAACCATGTCGTAGTGCATATCTCTGAGTTTATAAGAAAAAATCCCCAGTTTCTCCTATACTCTCACTTGACAAACACAGAAGACTTCTGTGACCAAATGTGTGTGTGTGTGGCGGGGCGGCGGGGGTTCCTTCACACCAAGAAAGCCGTCCATTCTGCCGTAAACACCAGCTGGGTGTCCTCTAAAGCAACTCAATTCTGAAATTCTCCACCTGGAGATGGCCTCAGGCCCCACCGGTTGAGGGCTCAGTCTCCAAGACTGTGGCCCTCCTTCCCCACTTCTGATGCCATCACCAGCCCCCCGTCATTTTGCCTGTGCTTCGGACCACAGCTACAAATTAAGGTTCCCACAACCGCCTCCTTGGGTTCCATTGCTTTGCTAGAGTGGCTCACAGAACTCAGAGAAACACTTACTTAATGTTTACTGGTTTATTAAAAGGGATATCACATGACTACCAAAGATCGGATGGAGAGATGAAGGGACAAGGTGTGGGGGAAGCGGTGCAGGGCTTCCACTTCCTCTTCGGTGCACGGCCTTCCAGGAACCTCCACGTGGCGCGTTCAGCTTTCTGCAAGCTCATCTTAACTCTGTCCTTTGGGGCTTTTATGGAGACTGTATTACTTAGGTATGACTGATTACCTCACTAGTCATTGGTGATCAGCTTAATTTTTAGCACCCTCCTCCCCAGAGGTGGGGGGTAGGAGGTTAGCGCTGAAAGTCCCAACACTCGAATCCTGCCAGGGTCTTTCTCGTGACCAGCCGCATCCTGGAAGCCCCTACCTAGGAGCCCCCGACCACCCATCGTCTCATCAGCACACAGAAAAACACTTATCTCTTTGGAGAGTCCAAGGATTTCAGGAGTTGAATGCTGG
Organism: Papio anubis; assembly: GCF_008728515.1. Taxonomy (NCBI): domain Eukaryota; kingdom Metazoa; phylum Chordata; class Mammalia; order Primates; family Cercopithecidae; genus Papio; species Papio anubis. Next base: position 88,269,304 of record NC_044991.1, on the reverse strand, counting down.
GAAACAGGAGGAAGACCAAAGATATACTTTACAGTATCACAATATCCTTTTATGTAAGTCTCTGGCCATGTTTGTCGGGTAAATCCAATGATGCTTCAGACGAGTGACACTGACTGCCCTCTGGCCTCAGGGACTGGGTGCTGGAAAGCATGGCCTTAACTCCCTGCTAGGCAGATGCTACTGACCTTATAAGCAGGGTCTCGCTCCCAGCTAAAGGACTGAGGCTGTGGCTTAGCCTGTAAATGAGGATGTGGAGAGAAAGGATTTCTGAAGGGTTCAAGGCTGGCTGTGGTTTCAGACAATCTCAACAGAGTGAGTGTGTTGCTGGCTTCCAAATCGATAGCGGCTGCTTCAGAGATGCAAACATTTGGGGAAACTTTTTAGGAATGGCACCATCAGTTTCTAAGTGAAAGGAAAAAAAGTGATCCAAAATAAAACCTACATCATTCAAAATATTAGTGTTTTCTCCTCCAGCTTCCTGGCGTGCCCTGCTGATTACACAGAGAAATTTCAGGACAGAGGACCAGGAAAGTCGCAGCAGAATCCCTGACCATCCTTCATGCACAGGATGCTCCAAGGGCCCCAGGCTCTAACTCCAGCGCCAGGCAGGGGATGGGTGGGGGTGTCCCGGGCTGCCAGTCCTGCCGGAGGAAAACCAACCATTTAGGGTGGGATAAGATAAACAGTTGAGCCCCACTCTTTCGACCCCAAAACTCAAGGGCAGAAGTGCTGCTGGATTTCCCAAGGTTGTGTTGCTCAGGACTTAACACTCCCTGAGGAGTGACTGCCTGGCAGAAAGCACCTGACCTCACAAGGGTGTGTCTCTCTGTTTGGGGTCCTTTGTTTGCACATGGCTCAAGAAGAAGGGCAACTTTATGAAGAGGACCCAAGGCATTACCATGTAACCCAAGACGAGGAAGACTCCAGTGTCCCAGGAGGGGTTGCAGCTAGAACAGGTAACTCCAGCAGAAACCCTGGGTCCCTCTCTCTTTCCCACTTTCTGTGTGGCTGCCTCGAAATTCTCTTCTTTCCCTGCCATCATATTAAGCGACTGGCAGGAGTTGACTCTTAGGGCTCAATCACATGCTCTACCGAGGGACACACCGACTGGCTCAGCCTGAGTAGGGTGACCATCTGTGCTTTGTACCTTGTGGCCGGGGCCACAGATGAGCCAACCTCCAGCTGGGGCAGGACAGGTGGGTTTTCCAAGAAGGAGGTAGGGCCTGGACTGGTTCTTTCTGCTCCTCCTTGGTCTCTGCAGACATTTAGGCTCTAATGGTCTAGGGGGTATCAGCACAGGGGCAGTGCAGGGGGCTTGGACTTGGCCCACCACTTGTGCATACGTTAACCCCTTTAAACATAACTGCAAGAGCGGCGAGGACAGGCAGTAGGCAACCCTAGTTTCTCAAAAACCCATGTGTCAGCAGCAGCCAAGGACCTTTTTAGTTATTGCTCTGGGAGAGATGTTGCTGCTTTTCTTTGAATTGTGCCTGCAGATACTGTCCCTCCCCCATGCCTTTTGCCCCCTTCTGTGGGTCTGGGCCTCCTCCGGTAAAGGCCGAACATGTCAGTATGTATGGATGTTGGTTACACAAAAGGCATCATTACGTGTGATTGAAAATCAAACTGCTATTTCATTAATAGGCCTATTATCAGGAAACACAGCCGCCATGGAATGCCTGCACACTGTTTCTATAGATACTTTTTTCCTTGGTGGCACTTCAAAACAAATAGCATTGCATTCCTGGCTCTGTGCGGTGGCACATGTTCCTTGATAGACATAATTATCCAGCTATGCTATGTGATCTTTATTTGAACGCTTTGAATTGATGAAAAATGCTATAATGCAGATTGTAGAGGGAAAAAAGAGAACTGTGTAATTCATATCCCACCAGGTATTACTATTCCTTAAAACAACTAAACCCAACTGGTCCATTATCTGTTCCTGATTCACAGAGGCAGCATGTTCGCTTGCAGAATGAGTTACATGGAGTTGCTCACGCTCAGCTTCCCTGAAAGCACCGGTGCCACCACCCCGTGAAACGGGACCTGATGTCCCTGGGAGTGGCCATGGGGAAGCTCTGTCACCCAGGCTGGCGTGCAGTGGCACAATCTTGGCTTACTGCAACCTCCGCCTCCTAGGTTCAAGCAATTCTCCTGTCTCAGCCTCCCAAGTAGCTGGGATTACAGGTGCATGCCACACACCTGGCTAATTTTTGTACTTTCAGTAGAGATGGTGTTTCACCATGTTGGCCAGGCTAGTCTCAAACTCCTGACTTCAAGTGATCTGCCCGCCTCGGCCTCCCAAAGTGCTGTGATTACAGGTGTGAGCCACCACGCCCAGCCAATTGAGACCTCTTAAAGCATTCATTCCACAAATACTTACTGAGCGCTCAGGGTGTGCAAGGCACTGAGGATGAACACCCAAGCCCAGGCTGAGATGCTTGAGGCCGAGGCGCAGTGGGTTGACTCTCATCACTTCTGAGTATGGAGTCTCCTCACGCACAGCAGTGCAGAAACCCAGGGCCACCACCATTGCGTCCGGCAGGGGAGATCCCCAGCTGGGCACAGGTTTCTGTCCTCAGGACCCAATTGTTCAGCTTTCCTCTTCAGCTCTCTGAGACACCCTGGTACCTCCTGCCAAACTCCTCCCCTCCTTCTCTATCTGTGGGTGTCTGTAGTTGGCATTACAAGCAGGGGATCCCATCTGCCACGTGGGCCCAGAATCACAGAGGTCTTGCTTTCCCTGAGCACATTCTAATGATGCTCACTCGGAGTGTTCACAGCCATGGGTGACTATTACCTCAGCATCATTAGGAGCAGGAGGAAATAGTGACGACGGCCATTACAGACCCACATGCTCTGACGGCCATATACCATGTCACCACCTTTTTACTACGTCTTCCAGTAAAAAACAAACATCGCAGTGTGGCTTTTGTGATAAATGCGCTGATGGCATCTCACAGGGCTGCTGATGGGCAACGGGCCCCTCTTGTTTCCCATGGACCAGTTCAGGCTATCACTCTGTGAAATGTGGAAATAAGTGCCAATTCCTGGCTAAGCCATTTCAAGGGAGCATGTTGGGATTATTCTGTAGTAGATGCATCGAGAAGGAACACAGTGAGGTCTGGTTAGACTTGTTTCACGGACCCACTGGTGGTCTGAACTTCTGCAGTGAAGGGTGGAGTTACAGAGAAAGGAAGCCACATGATGTTCTGAACAAAGTGGCCAGGCCAGATGCGCTCCAACTGTCATTTTACAAATGAGATTGGGGTCTGGGAAGCTAGTGTGTCTGAGACCAAGCTGGCAGCTGCTCCTGAGAGCTGAGGATGTGCAGGAAGATGGGGAGCAGCTGGGCTCCAGTGTCAGACGGCTCTGCTCAGGGAAGGGTGGAAGGGGGGACCTCAGCCTCCTCTTGTGCCTTTGAGTGTCTTCTCCTCTTACAGAGCAGAGCAGGGCTACAGGGAGAAGGGGAGAGGGCAGACACATGTGATTCTCCCAGAGGAGGTTCCAGGCCCCATGGCCAAATCAGTGGCCTTGGTTGGCTGGTCTTATCCCTCATCTCCTGCAAACTGCACCGAGACTCCATTGTTTAAAGTTCTAAGGTGGGTCTCCCAATACTGTAAATGGCACTGCCCCTAACTCTGACTGATCTTCCCTTCTAACCAACCACTTCTCTCCAGCCCTGCTGCCAGCTCAGCCCTGCATTCCCTCTTGGAACCTGGGGAAATGGCCCCTCCTGCAGCAGGCGGAAGGAGATCACCTCATGCCTTTGCTTTAAACTCCTCCCTAGGGTTATAGCCAGTTTATAGGACCTTCCCATTTTCTGGTCTGGTTTCACCCCTCCAGCATCATCTTCCCAACCCCTCCACCTTTGCCCCAGTGAGATTAAACTCCTGCCAGGGCCCTGAAATCACTCTTCCTTAAGTTCCCTCTGGGCCCCTGCAAATAGAGCATTCCTCCCTAGATCCTCCTGGGGGGAAGAGCTCCTCCCATCTTTCCAGGCTCCATGTAGCTGTCTCACTTCCCTTCCCTTCACTAAGAAGCCCTCCTGGGGTGTCTGTGGCTCCCCTAACTCCTCCTTCTCCCTGGTGCCTGCCATGGGTGTGGGGGCTGTGCCTTCAGACTTTCCTCTGCTGGGGCTTCTGCATCTCTCTGCCCAGGGTTTTCTCTGGCTACACAGCCCTCTGCACAGCCCCCACCCTGCTCCATGCCCCAGGGGTCAGAAACACCAGAGGATTAATGGTGACTCGGAGCAACTGTCCATCAATTACTCTTGGGAGTTGGTGTATAAGCGCCCCAGCTCTCTCTCCCCTCAGGTGCACCAGCTCTGGGATGCAGGTCTGCACTGGCTCTTGGAGTTGCCCCAGGGGGCTCACTCTAGTACCCCACAGGGGTAGCTGGCTAAATAACATACATTCCATTGTGTATCTTTCCTTCCCTATCTCACCCCTGCACTCCGCTGCTGCAGTTTCCTGGGATTCCCTCCCAAATTAACAACTTGAAGCCTTAAATTCTGCTTCTGGGAGAGCTGGAGTTAATCCAGGGACCCTTGCCATGCTGTTGAAGTTTGCACTCCAAGCCTCACTGGCAAGGCAAGCTCCATGAGGCCCCAGATGGGCATTGTTGGCCATGTAGGATGCTGTATGCCCAATCTGTGGCCTGCTTCCCAGCACAGGGCTGGGTTTCCATGAACACGTGTGGAGATGGAGGGCATGATACCAGCTCATTATGCAGCCACCCAGAAAATACAAGGACACTTGCTGGCTTCTGGGGGTCCACGAGTACCTGGTGGTTTGAATACTGGAGAAACAGTGGCCAATCATGCAAATGTGCTGTTTGTACTCTTTTCTTTTCCTTTCCACCTGTGTGTGATGTGCTAAGCCTTTCACGACTTACAAGCTGATGAGGGTGGGTGGGGGAAAGGTGAGTACTTGTCTTTAAAACACATTGGTGACCTTTACCCTTCTCCTGTTAGAAACATTCACAAGCTCCCTGACATTTGGGATCCCTGCTAGAAATATAGTCCTGCAGCCGGTTACTCCTCACGACTTTAATTAAGTGGAGAATAGTCTCTCACCTCCAAGATAAGCCCAAAAAGAAAAGAGACTATGAGATGTCCCTGCTTCTTTCTGCTTTAGATCTTCATTGTGAGCATTTTTTAAATAAAAAAAAAATTAAGGTTATTTATTGACAAACCCTTAGCACAACTTTCTCCATTTATTAATAATTATTCTTATTACTATGGGAACAGTACCCAAACAAACAGAAATCAACCACAATTTTCTATTGTCAAAGTTCACTCACAAGACTGGGCAGCTGAAGTGAATCCCAAGGAATGCTTGACAAATTCCATAATTATCTACAAAGTGCACTAATGGTGCTAAAGCAGATGGCTTCCACTGCACTTGCCATCCTTGACCTCACAGCACAATAATTCCAGAGAGAGCGACCACAGCCATTTCCCACTAATGGGTAGGGGTAACTGCGGTGAGGTGTGAGGTTATTTCTGGCAATTTCGGAGAATTAATTCTCTGAAATAGAAAAGAGTAATACCACATAGAACGATGGCTTGACAGACTAAACTGCGGCCAAAAGATGATATTTGAAGTCTGTGTCCAGCTCAGGGAAAATGGATACAGAACTGAGGGAGGAAGGTCCCAAACTCAGGTGTATTTGCCCCTCCTTTCTGGGCTTGGAAACTCAGCTGGGGGAACAGAGGAAAGAGACATCTCTGGCTGAAGACCGTGATCAGATGGAACCTGAAGAATGTGAGGTAACAAACACAATTCCAGGGAGAAACAGGTTTAGCAGACCATAACCAGGAAGGGGACTTCATAGACGCTAAAAATAATAATAGTAATAATAACGATGATGCAAAGAAACAACAACCAGAACTTCCTTAATTAATAAGATTTTATTTAGAAACAGCTTCCACTCGCAGCTATATCTGCACCTCATGCTGACCTGAGTAATTTCCATGGTCAACCGGGTGATTAAATGTTGCAGCAACTGAAATTTGGAGAGTTTTATTCCAGGTTGCCGATAGTAGCGACGAAGATGATAACGACACCGTTGCCATAGCGCCCTGCAGTTGACAAAGCACTTCCGTGGTCCAGGCACCGTTTGAGTCACAATTACCAGGGAAGGGAATCATTTTAGAGGCTGAAGAAGTGGCATGATTTGCTGAAGGGTGATTCAGTCTTTAATCCATCATCATTGATCAAAGTTTGACCTTCTATTAACAATTAAAACGTTTCCTTTTATATCACAAAGTGTTCTTATTAATGTCATAGGCAAACTTTGAATACTTTTCAAATTTGGGAGATCTTTTTTTTTTCAAGTTTCCTTCATATGAAGGAATCGATTTGGAAGGATTTTCCACAGACTGACTCCCGCTGCCCTGTGTCTCCGCTCCATTCTCCATATTTTTCTGGAGTCCAGCACCAGAGCCGTCATTTATACCACACCAGAACTTCTGCTTTTGCCGTGTTGTGTAAATGCTGAGTGATTGATGTGGGAAGGGGAGTAGAAACACTCCTGGAAACTGCATCTACACTGGCCCGGCCGTCCTCACTGAACTGGAAGCTAAGTCTCAGTGGAAATGCAGAACGGTCTTAACCAACGCCACTCAAAATAGCTTATTTGTGCATATTTTACAAAAGTGTTTGACCATATGAACATATTGCTAGGGTTCTTCCTAGGGCCTAGAGGAAGCCCACGCAGGTGAGAGGCCTCAAAACTTCATCTCCACCAAGTTCACAAAACCTCCACCTGTGTTGGGATGGTGAATGGTACCGGAAAGAATGAGAAAGCAAACGGCAGGGAGGCCCTTGCCTTAAACCACACCAAGGCATGTGGCTCCTTCTTGCGTATGGGTAGGATTAACACAGAAGAAAAGCAGGTGCACTATTCTTCCTTGTTTTTAAAATGGTAGCAATTATTTGCTGAGCATAAAAAACAGGTGTAATTCTCTCTTATACCAATAATGGACACATGGATACTAACGTGTTGACCACAAGGATTTGTGAGGAGAGGCCTGGAGCTGGGAGTCTGAAAGAACATGACTGCAGCAGGCACCTGAAATCTTTCTGGGTTGATGAAAATGCTCTCATATTGGATTAGATTGATGGTTACACAGCTCTGGTTGCATTCATTACATTGGAAACATTTTTAAGCTTTAGTATTGAATCATATGCTTGAAATGGGTAAACTTTCTGGTATGTAAATTTTACCCCAATAAAGTTCTTAAAAATAATTACAGGAGGTGGCCGTCTGTCCTCACTCGGGGTCTCTCCAGGTGTGACACAGGACATAGAGGAGGTGGCCGTCCACCCTCACTCTGTGTCTCCAGGTGTGACACAGGAAGTAGAGGAGGTGGCCATTTGTCCTCACTTGGGGTCTCAGCAGGTGTGGCACAGGACATAGAGGAGGTGGTCATCTGCCCTCACTCTGTGTGTCTCCAGTTGTGACACAGGCAGTAGAGGTGGCCGTCTGCCCTCACTCGGGGTCTCTCCAGGTGTGACACAGGAAGTAGAGGAGGTGGCCATCTGCCCTCAGTGTGTGTGTCTCCAGATGTGGCACAGGACGTAGAGGACATGGCCATCTGCCTTCACTCAGTGTCTCTCCAGTCGCAGGAGTTGTCAGTGGGGTTTTGTTTTAAATACAGTGTTTGGGAACTGCCTACCCACTGACCAGACTTCTGCTGTTGAGCCCGGGGATCTGTCCGGTGTCCTATCGTCTTGCACAATCTGTACATGCACCAATGCCTGAGAATCTGCTCTGTACCTGCGAATCAGCTTCATGGCCACCAACCCACAGCCTCATGCTGAGTTCATCTCCCCGATCACTCCACAGCTCCTCCTGCAGAACCTTCCCACGGGTGCAGGGAAGGGGGTGCCGCTGTGCCAGGCCCACCAGCACTTGCTGGACCCCTGAGTGAACGCCTCTCCTGCTCCCCTGCAGCCCAACCCTGTCTGTATGCGGCTCTCTCAAGACGACCTGTGCTCGCCCCTGTTTTTCAGTAGTTCTAGAAAGCACTGTTCAATAACTGGATGCTGCTTTAGCAATTTGGACATGGAGATTTGGAAGCAATTTAAATGTTAAAGACAGAAATCCTTATATTTTGATGAGTATTGCTGACTTCCAAAAAGAAACGTTTTCCTTTCGAAATCCAGAAAGAAGAAGAGTGGAAAGCACCAGGGAGAAGCGTTTCAGGGTCGTCCCTCCTTCCAGGACTTCTTTCCAGATACTTGAGGCTGCAAGACCCTGCCGAGCTGTTGAAGTCAGTTTCATTTGACTGCATGGTTTACAGTAAATAGGTTGGACAACTCAGAGAGGAAGTTAATTTATCCTCTTGCTGGAACATTTCATTAGATCAGGGGTCTCCTTTGCTTTCAGTCAGCCAAGAAATTGGAGAGAGCAGGAGAGGGAGGCGTCCGTTAAGGGCCAGACGTGCCGGCTCCTTTGTGGCCGGAGTGATGGAAGGAGTGAGTTTGGGCAGCGCTCCAGTCACGCCTCCACTGCTCTGTACGGTCTGTCTCTTCTTCCTTTTCTTTGCTGGCTGAAAAGTCTGGATACTTAGCGGAATAAGTGAAATTTTGTGGGGCGTAAGACACAAGAAGGCAACGGGGTGGGATGAGGGGAGGCTGGGCTTGCTTTTGCCTGGGTGCCGGCCGCCTGCTTCTGTCAAAGCTGCTACCTCTGAACACGGCATCCCGAGGCAGTGCTGAGTTGGTGGGAGAGGCTCTGGCACCAAGCGAGGCCTTGGGTTCAAAAGGCCTGCCTCCAGGCACTAGCTGTGTGACTCTAGGCAGGCAGTTTCTTCCTCTGAGTCTGTAAAAATGGATTTAACCGCAAAATTCACAGACCCTTGATAAGGTTAAATGCAAAGCTATCCATGAAGGGCTCTTACACCTGACAATGAGGACGTAGTGACTGAGAAGACTAACCTGGAGACCACAGAATCATGCCCATTCCTCTTGCAAAGGGCTTCACCTGGGTGGTGATTTAACCCCAGTGCAGCCAGACGTAAGGCAGGGAGGCTGATATCTACCCCTCCAGGCTGGGATCTCACGTCAGGGCGCTCAGCCTGGGACCAGGGGTTGCATCAGAGACGCCTCATCCTCACCTGGGATTCTCCTTCCTCCAGCCCCTGGCTGGAGTGCTCAGACTCTGTGGTCAGATAACCCTGGAGCTGAATTTCGTCTCTGAGTGTTATCAGCAGCATGGTCTTTTTGGCCAGTTATTTAGACTCTCTGAGCCTCCTTTTTATCTTTTAACAAATATTTATTGAATAGGCACTGGATAGGTATGAGGATATGATAATGAACAAAAAGAAGCATATTTTCAAGAGGGGGTGGTAGGCATTAAGCTCTGAAAAACGGGAGGCTGCCACCTAGGGGCAAGGCATAGATGAACCAGGGATGCCCACAGGGGCATGCTGAGAATGGTGCTGGCCCAATCGCAGTGCCAAACCCATGGTTTGAATCATGATTATTATTTGTGCTATTACTATGATTATTATCACCCATGCATTTTAGTCCTTAGTAGGCATGAGCCCTCAGTCAACATTATATATTGCTGCTATTAGTAATTATTTTCCAGCATTACACATACGGGAGCTGTCAGACGGGTGAGAGCCCAGTGCAGTGGAAGCTGGGAGAATAAAGCTACCGACAGAGACACTGCTCAGCCCTTCTTGCTGCCTCCTTTACCTCGGTTTAAACACACTCTCCCCGGAAGTGGAGCCAGCATCTGATGTGATTCAGGGTCCTGCATTGCCAGGAAATTTCTTAAAGATGCAAATTCTCAGAGCTGGTAAATTAGAAACTGTGGGATGAGGCCAGCTTCTGTTGTCAGGAAGCCTTCCTGGTGACTTGGAGGCTGGCTAAGGTTGGGATCAGTTCAACTCCCAGGAAGGGAAGGACCAGGAAGTCAGACAAGCTGCACATCTGAGGTGGCACCTTCAACTGCCTAGAGAAGCGTCCTGAAGCCTCGCCAGAAGTCCAGCAGATGCTGTTGTCATGCTTGTTCAGCCTGCAGAATCATGAGCCAATCAAATCTCCTTTCTTTGTAAATTACCCAGCTTCAGATATTTCCTTACAGCAATGAAAAAAATTGTTGGACAGGGTGGATATGTTCTGGAGAGCTACTGTACAGCGTGGTGACTATAGTCAGTCATAATTAATCCTATACTTGGAAATTGCAAGACAGTAGATCTTAAATGTTCTCACCACAGAAAAATGGTAAGTGGCTATGTTAATTATCTTGTTTTAATCATTTTACAATGTATACACGTGCTAAAACATTATGTAATATAGTATACTGTAAATATATATAATCTTCATTTAGCAATTATACCTTAATAGTGCTGGGGGTGAGGGGGAAAGAGAATTGTTTGGAGCCTACAGGAGATGGAGGGAATGGAAAAAAAAAGGAAAGAAAGAAGAAAGCTTTAACATTCTTTCCATATTCAACAAAGTGTACATAAAGGGGATGTCCTTCTGTTTCTCCAGGATGAAGGCATTTCAGGACATGAGAGGGAAGTCAAGCTTGCCAAGTGTTGGACAAGCACTGTGGGACCTCCCCAAGGAGAGAGAGATTTACTTCTTGCCTTTTCCATCCTTTCTTTCCTTTCTCTCCTTCCTTCCTTCCTTCCTTTCTTTCTTTTTCTTTTTTTCTTTGTTTCTTTTTTTCTTTCTTCTTTCTTTTTTTCCTTTTATTAAATTTTAAACAACTATGCTGGGTTGGGTTGTTATTTTGCCTTTTGCTGGGTAAAAGAACAGATGATATGGTTTGGACGTTTGTCACCTCCAAATCTGTTGAACTGGAGTCCCCTGTGTTGGAAGTGGGGCCTGGTGGGAGGTGTTTGGATCATGGGGGTGGATCCCTCATGAATGGCTTAGCACTGTCCTCTTGGTGATGAGTGAGTTCTCACTCAGTTCATGTGAGATCTGGTTGTTCAAAAGCTTGGCTTTGCCTTCTGCAATGATTGTAAGCTTCCTGAAGCCTCCTCAGAAGTGCAGCAAATGTTGGTGTCATGCTTATTCAGCCTGTAGATTCATGAGCGAATCAAACCTCTTTTCTTTGTAAATTACCAACTTCAGATATTTCTTTATACCAATGCAAAAAATGGCCTAACACAGAGGCTAAACCATTAAGTAAAGCAGCTGGTGGTAATGGACTTGTTCAATTTTCAGACTTGCATCTTTGTAATTTTCCCCGGCAACAAACACAAGCATTAATATGTAAAACATACATCACTGAAGATTATCTTACCATCTTCAACTATGCTGTCACTGGAGATAAAAACCAAAGCCATTGCTAGATTGGCCCCATGTGTCAAATGGATCTTTTTTAGTGAGGTAGGGGGTGGGGATGAAGGACAGAGAGATGCCAGAATCACCTGATGAACTTTCAAAGATCAGTAAACAAATGGAAAAACACTGATATTTGGGGAACTTTAAAGTAAACAACATGAAACATAATTGCTATAATCAGACCTGCAAAAAAAAAAAAAAAAAAAAAAAAAAAGAAAGTCTGACATCACCAAGTGATGGCAAAGATGTGGGGAGGCTGGACGTCACACAAAGATCCTTTCAGTCAATTTCATTGCTGCTTCATTTATCAGAAACTTACAGTACAACTTTGCAGCGTTTTGGATGTATCTGTAGAGTTTCGTGTAGGGTGGTGTATACTATACAAGTCATTTTCCAAATTTGAAATTAATATAGAGATTTACTTTAATGATAAAACAAAAATGCAGCAGCAAAACAACATAACAGAGAAACTCACAGAATTAAATATTATTTTCCTATGGTTAGTGTTTGCATGGTGTGTCTTTTTCTGTCTTTTTAGTTTTAACCTATCTGTGTCTTTAAAGTGCATAAACAGCGGGGTTGGGTTTGCTTTTCAGTCCAGTCTGACAACCCCTTGCTTTGCTGTTAGGAATCAGCCACATAGAGGGTGAGTGAGCATTACCACCTGAGCTGTGCCTCCTCTCAGATCAGTGGTGGCATTAGATTCTCATAGGAGTGCAAACCCTATTGTAAGCTGTGCATGTAAGGGATCTGGGTTGTGTGCTCCTTATGAGAATCTAATGCCTGATGATCTGAGGTCGAGCTGAAGCAGTGATGCTAGTGGTGGGGAGTGGCTGCAAATGCAGATTAACATTAGTAGGGAGGTTTGACTGCACAGAGACCATAGAAAATCAACTGTTTGCAGACTCATATCAGAACCCTATCAGTGAGTGGCAGGTGAACATTAAGCTGTGTCTGGTGGCACACTCTATAGTGGCAAGTGAGTTGATACACTTCAGTTGTACAGCTGCATCTGGTGAGCCTAAAAGTATGTATGAGACAACTTCACATTGCCATACATTCTGGATTAAAGTCAAGGCAGAATATCCTGAGATTGCCACAAAATCACTGAAAAGCCTGATTCCATTTCCAGCATCCTATCTTTGTGAAGCAGTTTTCTGCAGTGACAGCCACCAAAACGAGATTACAGAATAGACTGGACATAAGCAACACACTTAAGGTGTCACTGTCTCCCATCACCCCCAGATGGGACCATCTAGTTGCAGAAAAACAAGCTCAGGGCTCCCACTGACTCCACATGATGGTGCAGTGTAGAATTATTTCATTATACGTTACAATGTAATAGCAATAGAAATAAAGTGCACAATAAATATGATGTGCTTGAATCTTCCCAAACCATCCTCCCTACCACCCAGTTCACAGAAAAATCGTCTTCTGCAAAACCAGTTCCTGGAGACAAGAAGGCTGGGAGGCATCTTTTCATTTTTAATTTTTTCTGGCCACTTCCAACACTTCCTCTTTATCTTTGATTTTCAACAGTCTGACTCTGATACGTCTGGTACGTCTAGGTGGGTGTTGTGTATATGTTTATTCTGCTTGAGGTTCATGAAGCTTCTTGGTTCTACAGCCTGTTACTTTTCCTCAAGTTTGGAAAAATCAAGACCATCATTTCTTTATGTGTTTTTTTCCTGATCAAATTCCCTCTTGTCTCCTTTTTGGTATTCCAGTTACATCCAGGTTAGATTATTTGGTATTGTCCCACAAGTCATTCATTTCAGTTTGTTTTCGATCTTTTCTCCCTCTCTTTCCCCATTCTGCTTTATTTTGCATAGTTTTAATTTCTCAGTCTTAAAAATCGCTGATTATTTTCCTTCTCTAGTTCTTGTTCTGCTGCTAAGTACATCCAGTAAATTTTTCATTTCAGATATTTTATTTTTCCATTATAAAATTACCACATTTTTCTTTTTATAGTTTCCATTTCTCCCCTGAGATTCCCCATCTGCATGCTCATTATGTCCATCTTTTAGTTTAAATACTTAAACATATTTATAGTGTCTGCTTTAAAACCTTCTTCTGTTAATTAGAACATTGCCTCATCTTTGAATATCAAATGAATTTATTATTTTCATCGGCCACATTTTTTTCTGTTCTTTATGTGTCTAGTGATCTTTATTGTATGCTGGACAGTATGAATGATCTATCATAGTAAATCTAGATTATGTGGTCTTCCTTTTAAGAGTGTTGAGCCTTTCTCTGGCAAGCAGTTAACTTACTGGCAGATGAGTTTTATGCTGTTGGACCTTGCTTTTAGGCTTTGTTAGGATGGGTCTAGGAATACAGTACCTCTCTTCTTAAGACTTTGCCATTCTGGGTATCAAATGACTGTCTGGGATGCTCAGTCAGTGTCTCGGCACTGATTGTTCAGGACTGCAAGTTCCCCTAGTCCCAAGCATCCTCTAAAATCACTAATATCTCTTCATCCCAGAGCTTCCAGGATCTGTTCTCTGCCCATCTTTGCAGAATCTTTCTCTGTGCACTTAGTATTCAGCCATGTAGTCAATGGGATCTATGTAGATATCTGAAGCTCCTTCTTTGCACAGCTTCTTCCTATCTCTTTCTCCCATTTGTGTCCACACAAATTCCAGTCAACTCTGCAGTCCTGGTCCTGATTTCTGTTTCCTCCCCACAGTGAGAGCATTGCTCTCCACTCAACTCTAATTCCTTGTGTGACATTTTGGAAAATCCTCTTGGAGGGAGTGCCTGGGACCATGTGGACCTCATCTTGTTTGTTTCTCTTCTCTCACGATTATTTAATGCCTGAAAACAGGTGAAGCTGGGGGGAGGGTAAGCCTGATACCTGTCACTCTGATGTGTCCAGACCTGGAAGTTGAGCCTAACTAATTCCTAGAAGAAGCTGGAACCTCTGTCTGCCATCTGTTGTCAAGTCTGACTCTGACTATCACTACAATCATGTATAATACTATTGATGCTTACTGTGTACCACTAGGCCATGTAGACACACTTTACAGTCAGTTACTGGTTAGATAATACAGCACCTCTTAGAGCAAGGAGCGCTGCACTGAAAATATACTTAATACTTAACAAATATTTACCAAGCACCTGTTATATACCAGGAGCTGCTTTTGGTGCTGTGGATATGGTAACGATTAAAACAGATGAGCTCCTTGTTGTTGTAAGAGGCTATTCTAGTGGGAGATCAGTGATAAGTGCAAAATAAATTGAAATAGTTCAGACTGTGATAAAGGCTATGGGGAAAACAAAACTGAGCGATGGATAGACTGATGGAGATGGACATTTCTGAGTGACAGTTGCTTAAAACCCTTTATGGGTTAACATTTGAGCTAGATTGATGGTTCTCAGCTACAAGTGATGTTGTTGTTCCCTGTCCTCCAGGGCATGTGACAGTGTCTGGAGACGTCTTTGGATGTCATAGCTGGGTGAGTGCTACTGGCATCTAGTGGGGTAGAGGCCAGGGATGCTGCTGAACACCCTGCAATCCACAGGAGTGACCCCACAACAGAAAATCATCTGATCCAAAGTGTTACAAATGCTGAAGTTGAGAAACTGGAGAGAGAGCCTCCCGAGTAAGCTCGGTACTTCTGGATGCGTTCAGCGGGCAGGTACTGGGCTTTCACGGGATTCCACCCTAGCCTTATTGGGCTCAGTTTAATTGAGTAAGAAATGAGACTGGAGAAAGGGTGGGCAATTCTTTGGTATCAAACTAGGCATGCCCTGGTCTTTCTGCAAGCTTGAATATGTGGTCAAAACATCCTATTTTATGGGTTGAAATTAACCAAGTTACATGACCTACCACACTATACAGAAGAGCTCGCTGGCCGTGAAATAGGGGAACTGTGGACTGAAAACTCTCTATGGGCTCAGGACTTTACTGGACTCTCTGGAGAAACAAATAATCCATATATTGTTGTTGCCCTTAAGGAACTCACAATTTAGCCCAGAGCATTCGTGCATGAGTCAGTTAATGGGCAGTTTAGTGCTTGCCTGTTTTTAGCCACAATGGTAAAGGATAGATGGCTGTGGGGGTGACCTCTTGTAGGAAGGAGGTGGGCATGGGACAGCTCTTCCTCTCGGGCTGTGTTCTGGTTGTAGAATTACCAGCTCCCCTGTTCACCTCAAAATCTGAAGCCAAGAGGAAGTCAAAAGTCAGCTGGAAGAACCTTCTCTCCCCAGAAATGGCTGCAATTCCTTCTCTGAAGAGGCTCAGAGACGAGGGGTGTGGAACTAGTGCCGACACAAAGCTGGGCTTCATGTAGAGTGGGAAGCCCATTTAAATAATAATAAAATACTAACTGAATGGGAAGATCCATTTGTGTATTGGTTTCTGAAATGAAAGAAGTGGTCTGCCTTCTCTGTAATTGCTGTCAGGTTTTAAGCATTCCTCTTTTCAGAACTCTCCTTTTTAATGCAGCCGTGAAAATTGTTACCAAGCAACAAGCGGGTCTTGAGAGGTAAGCATTCAAGAGTGACTGACATGGAGACTTTTCATCCGGAGGAAGCTGCCGTTATGCCAGCCCCGAAAATGCTGTGTGATGTCAGCTGCTCTGGCTGGTGAGGGCCGGGAGGTGATGTTCTGTTCAGGGGAGATCACAAAGCTGAAAATAAATAAATAAACAGGTGCGGCCCCTCATGCCAGAGAACAGCACGTGGTGGATCTGACTTTATTTTGCTGCAAAGAGACTGCATACAAAGGTGTCTTCTCTATGTGTGGAAAGTTGTGTTCACTTCAGTCTTGGCCACCAGAAGCAAGAGAGATCCTGCCATGGAACTCTATGGTGGCATTTAAAGGTGGCAGGCCCCAAAATCCAGTCCACGCTCAATAATGCATTGACCACAAGAGGGGCTTGAACTCTGCAAAATCACCTTTATGGTGTAAAGAATATAGATTGGTCAGATTCTCATCACACCTCCTTATCTTCATCTCTGCCCCGGGCTCTAACTTGACCATCTCCTCCCTTTGAGGTCGTGGTGAGTGAGACCTACCTCCTTTTCAGTACCTGCCTTCCTTCTAGGCCTCTGTGGACTGCTTCATATGATTTTCACAGTCATAATTCCTTCAGGTTGGAAATTCTGCCCTGATCTAGGGACTTTATGGGTTTGATTCTTAGCCATCAGCTACCTTCTTCTGGAACACATTTTTCCTCGGACTTGAGTTACTTGTCTTTGGCCCGTAAACCACAGCTAACTCCACATAAACAACAACAACAACAACATCAATTGACTTTCCCCAAACTCATACGTATCAATGTGAACCAGTTAAGAAAGCTACGGGGGATGGGAGCTTGGGGAGGGATAGCATTAGGAGAAATACCTAATTGTAAATGATGAGTTGATGGGTGCAGCAAACCAACATGGAACATGTATACCTACGTAACAAGCCTGCACGTTGTGCACATGTACCCCAGAACTTAAAGTATAATAAAAAAAAGAAAGAACGCTACACAAGAATAAAAAAGAATGCATTTCGAAGCTTACAGCCACATGGAAATGCCTAGCAGACAGGACCTCCAGCAACAGAAGCCAGCTGTGTAAAGGTGGGTGCTGTGCGATTCCATTTCCCTGAAGCCCAAGAGCAAGGAGCACAGTCCATGCTGATAGAAGTCAAAACAGTGGCTTCCTCCCAGGACTGTGACTGCAGGTGCAGGAGGGAGCCTTCTGTGTCTACCTGGAAGGTGGTTACATGGGTGTGTAATGAGGGCCTCATTCATCTCCTAAGATTTATGCACTTTATTCTCACATAAGGTACTCCTCAATTTTTAAAAAACGGAGAACCAGTATAATTTGCCGGCAAATAGAAAATTCATAATTGATGTAGGCGCCTGTCAAAGTCAGAAGTCCCTCCTCCTTAGGCCCTATCTGTTTCTTTTAAGGGAAACGCACAGCAGAACTTGCAGGCTCTGTAGAGAGGGGGTCCGTGGGGGCTGGCTCCACTCTCCTGGTCGTGGCTCGCTGCCCCCGGGTAACGCTGAAACATCAGGATGTGGCTGGTTTCCCACCCTGACTTCTGCTTCTGCCCAGGAAATTTCTTTTGTTAATTGCTGGAGTGGTTTGGGTGCTTTTTAAAAGGGAGAATAGGCCCGGAGGGCTTATGAGGCCTCTCCGGGGCTGCTGCAAAGGAAGGAACATGTGTTGCCTGTTTTAGTGTCTTCCCTGGGGAGAAATGAGATTATGAAAGGTTCAATCATCAGTGAAGCCCTCGAGTTAGAGCAACACAGCAACACTGTAGGATGCAGCAAGCCACCCGGGGCTGCGGTTTAGATGGAGCTGGACCTCTTCTGGAGGTTTGCAGGGGCTCCTTGCTCAGCTCTGTGTTGCCCGTGGCATCCCTTTTTGTGAGCCTGGTGCAGGTGGGCATGCTGCATTTGTTAATTCCATAAATTTTACTTCCCCTTCCACAGAAATGTAAAATCATTACTTGCTGTTTCAGCACCCAGGCCTTCAAAGGGGAATTTAATCCTTATCAAAGAGTTATATATAAATATATATTTTTTCCTGGTACAAATTAAAATTAATTCATGTGATGAATACATTTATCCATTTTATCACCTAAATTCATCTCATGTAGCACCAGGGGTGGGCAGTCATTTACTTAACCATGGAGCCAACTAGTAGTATTGGAGATTGCCTTGATGTGCCAGGCAGGATTCTAGGCACCTGGGTACAGAGATTGAATCTTTACTTGAACTCAGGTCAGAAGAAATAGACACTCAATGAACAAAGTGGTAAAAAGTGTCCTGAAGAGACGCAGTGGGGTAAGGGTCAGGTGGTGGTGAGCAGGATGCTACCAGGTCAGTGCTCAGAAGTTCCTCTGACGTGGTGGTGTCTGAGCAGAGGCCTGACTGCAGGGGGATGAAGGAACCTCTCTGCAAACTGCAGAGAGCAGCAAGTGCAAAGGCTCTGGGGCAAGAGAATGGACAACGTGCTTGGGAAGCAGCAAAGAGGCACATGTGGCCCAATTGGATCCAGCCACCGGAGCATGAGAGCCAGAATGCTCCCTGAGAGACCAGGTGGCCTGGGCCAGGTCAGGCACCGGGATTCAATTTTGAGCACCATGGAAGCCATGGTCAGGCTTAGAAGAGAGGAGTAACATGCTTGAGACAAGGACTTGTCCTCCCAAAGGACCACACATGCTTTGAACAGAGAACCAGCAGTGTGGGGCTGCACAGTGGAGGCAGGAGGCTCAGGGGGTGGCCTCTGTGGTTTGAGCACCTTTTCTTTTAGGCTCAGTGTCCCGACCTCACTGGATTTCAGAGGCCATTTTAATTCCCTTTAAAATCAGAAAAAGCGAAAGGGCTGGGTGAAGTGGCTTATGCCTGTAATCCCAATAATTTGGGAGGCCAAGGCAGGAGGATCTCTTAAGCCCAGGAGTTTGAGACTAGCCTGGGCAACGTAGCAAGATCCCATCTCCTCAAAAAATAATAAAAAATAAATAGCTAGATGTGGTGGTGCATACCTGTAGTCCCAGCTACTCAGGAGGCTGAGGTCGAAGGATTGCTTGAGCCCAGGGGGATGAGGCTGCAGTGAACCATGATCACAGCACTGCACTCCAGCCTGGGCAACAGATCAAGATCCTGTCTCAATAAAAACAAAACAAAAGAAAAGAAGCAAAGGAATACAATCCTGTCTGGATTGTGTTTGTCTTTTTACCAACACAACTGTTAAAATATTTATATAGGCATATATATATATATATGTATATACATACATGCAAATATGCATATATGCACGTTCATATGTATATATGTAAAATATCGGTCATTTAGCATACATATAAAATATTTAGATAGACAAACAGATGACAGATAGATGTAGCCAATGGAAGACGGAGCCATTAAGACCACAGTGGCTGGCTCATCAGGATCATGGGAATCCCACAGCATCCCCGGCTGCCATTGTCTTGGTCGAGTATGATGGTGGCCTGCCTCCGGGTGGGAAAGTGGAATGGGAGAAGGGTTCAGAGTCTTGATCCAGTAGTGCTGACCACATCTGCTGACTGTTGGAAGTGGGGTGTGAAGAACGGAAAGCACTGGTGCTGCGTTTGGGAATTCATTCTGCAGAAGGACCCATTTCTTCTTCTGCAGCTCCTTCACACACAGAGAGGGGTTTCTATGAGACTGGAGCCCAGCAGAGAAGCAGGGAAGTGGAGTGGGGAGCCGGCGCAGGTACTAAGAAAAACTGTTACAATTCAACATGTCCCCTGGGGATACAGACTGTGACCCTTGGATGCTGCCCACACTCAGGTGCAGATGTGGGCCTTCTGACGAAACTTCTCTGCAGCAGCCCGGGGGAGGAGGCAAGGTGGGCTCCCATTCTGAAGCTGGGCGTTGTTCTCCTTGGTGTCAGCTTCTCTCTGAGTGTTGTCACCACGGTCCCCTTGTAGAGCGCCTTGATTGAGATCAAAGTGTGTGTGCATGCATCGTTTTATCCAGAGCCTGCTTCCCTCCTGCCACTTTCAATGAAATTTGCGAGTCATTCCGGGCACCTTCAGAGGGAGAAGGCTTCTCTCTCTCTGGCTGGCTCAGTGAGGAGCCGCTCAAAGAGAAGTTACTTAACAAGCTCTCGCCTGTGCATGGCTTCTGTGAGCACGTCTTGCTTTCCTGGGCTCCT
This sequence comes from Papio anubis, assembly GCF_008728515.1. Lineage (NCBI taxonomy): Eukaryota > Metazoa > Chordata > Mammalia > Primates > Cercopithecidae > Papio > Papio anubis. The sequence goes on along the minus strand of NC_044991.1, from coordinate 88,249,337 downwards.
GGCTCTGGCCTGCAACTTTCCTGACCCATCTCATTTTCATGCCCTTTGTGGGGAGTTACAGCAGGAGGCTCAGATGGGAGCAATTAGTTTCAGCAGGTAATTAGGCTTCTGGGCTTGGGCTCTGAGAGACAATTGCAAATTTTTATTTCAAGTCTCTTTAAAGTCCTCCCGAGTCTGAATCAGATGGTAAGGTGTTTAGAAAACCCAATTACATCCCACTAGCATACGAAATGTTCACAATATAGTCAAGGAAGCATATTGCCTTTTACTTTAAAAATGAACCTTTTTCCCCATCTTTGCAACTTACCATTTGCCTGGTTGCAAGAAACACAAGCAACAGATGTCTCCTGGTCCACCTGCTTCCTGTCGCAGATCAGTTAAAAGGTAAAATGGTCCGAGGACCACGGCTTCAGGCACTTGGCCTGTCTATCGCAACCATGGAATGAGGTCAGAGACGAAGACAATTACTTTAGAGAATATTCCCCACCCAGTGGTTGTGTGAATGTGCTGAAAGGTGATCTAAAGTGTCGAGAAGGAGGGACTTATGGGGATTCCCGGAACGTCACTGGCTAAGATGGTGCTTCCTGCAAAGACCATGCTGTTTCCTTGTTAACTGTTCCATGGTGTCCAGGCTCTGCCTAGTCTTCCCTGGAGATTGGGCCCTATTAATTTTAGAGAAGGTGCTCTCCAGCAAGCTTGAATAATCAGGCATTTCCCCTACCCCCATATCTGTCTCCCAGATATTTCCACTCATTGCTCATTTTTATTTTTTGAGATGAGATTTCACTCTGTTGTCCAGGCTGGAGTGCAGTGGCATCGTCATAATTCATTGTAACGTTGACCTTTCAGACTCAAGCAGTCCTCCTGCCTTAGTCTCCCAAGTAGCTAGGATTTCAGGGTGCACCACCATGCTCAATTTTTAAATTTTTGTTGTTGAGACTGGATCTCAAACTCCTGGGCTCAAGTGATCTTCCGGCCTCAGTCCCACAAAGTACTAGGATTACAGGTGTGAGCCACCATGTCTGGCCTGCCCATTGCTCTTAATTCTGGTCTCTTGAACACACAGACTAGGAAGGAACTCTTTACAGAAGAAAGAATGTTTGAAGTGTTGAAACGGATCTCAAGGACATTAGGAAGCCTTCTTGGTGATGGACAGACTACTTGAGGAGCTCCAAAATGTTCTGTTCACAGCTGTATCTTCAGCTTAGATAGGGCTGCCATCAGCTGATAGGAGACTGGCTGATATGGTTTGGCTGTGTTGTAGCTCCCATAATTCCCATGTTCATGAGAGGGACGCAGTGGTATGTAATTGAATCGTGGGGGTGGGTCTTTCTCATGCTGTTCTTGTGATAGTGAGTAAGTCTCATGAGATCTGATGATTTGATAAAGGGGAGTCCCCCTGCACCAGCTCTCTTGCCTGCCAGCATGTAAGATGTGCCTTTGCTCCTCATTCACCTTCAGCTCTGATTGTGAGGCCTGCCCACCCATGTGGAACTGTGAGTCAATTTAACCTCTCTCCTTTATCAATGACCCAGTCTCAGGTATGTCCTTATTAGCAGAGTGAGAACAGACTAATACACTGGGAAAATTAGAGAAAAACAACAGTTGGGACACACAAATTCAGGAAAGGCACTTCCTCTGAATGAGCACAGCTCCATGGACATGGGGCTGCATTAGAGGATGCCATCTGTGTGCAAAGGAAGAAGATGAGCTGGGCAGTGCACATGCCTCCAAATCTGTTCACCCTGGTGAGAGAAGGATCAGAAGCACCCTGATCTTGTTGCTAGCACCCACTTGTATGTTTGTAAATAAACAAGAGGATGGGGCCAGGCATGGTGGCTCACACCTGTAATCCCAGCACTTTGCAAGGCTGAGGTGGGCATATTGCTTGAGCCTAGGAGGTCACAACCAACCTGGGCAACGTGGTGAAACTCCATCTCTACAAAACGTACAAAAATTAACCATGGGTGGTGGTATGCTTCGGTAGTTCCAGCTACTCAGGAGGCTGAGGTGGGAGAATTGCTTGAGCCCGGGAACTTTTGGCTGCAGTGAGACATGATTGCACCACTGCCCTCCAGTCTGGGCAACAGAGTGAGACCCTGCCTCAAAAACAAACCAAAACAAAAAAAACACAAAACAAAACAAAACAAAACAAAACAAACACAAGTGGATAAGCCAGTTCTCACACAGCAGTCAAGTAAGCATCCTGGGGATGGGATTGAGAAAATAATGTCCAAAAAGTCAAACTGAGTGGCCATTTCCACCTTGTGGTTCATGTTTGTAGAAGCTGGAGGGTTTAAGCATGGCATCATTGGTGAAGTCACAAGAATAATAAATCACAGCAACTGCCATCATATGGAGGGAAGAAAGCATTAAAGCTAGTGTAGAATCTGGGTGGAGTCCTGGCTCTGTCATTCCCAGCTGGTCAGCATATGTTCTGCTTCTGAGCCACAGTTTTCTCATCTATAAAATGGCGAAGGGAGGAAGTACACCCACTTCATAAAGTTGTGTAGGGTGTAAAAGAAAGGAGTTCTATGGCACAGCTTGGTAAATGATAGAGCCCCATATGTATTTGAGGTAGGATTATGTTGTCTAATTTGTGTTTGGCCAAGATTCAAAGTCTCTTGAATTCTCACAGAGAAAAAGCACTCAGGTTTGTGGTGAGAAAATTGAAGGACTTTCCTCACTTTCTAGGAAACAATCCAGATACCACGTGGATCCTTCAGGGCTCCACGCAGGAAACAGAAACTACTTGAGGTGAAAGTGGCTGAATACAGGGAATCAAGTGGTCATGAAATTATCAGATGGAAGGAGAAGTGGACTCTGGGGATTCGGAGACGTGCCACCTTGCAGAGTGAGTGTGTGCTGCAGAATGACCTGCCAGGCAGCTGCCATTTCTTTCACCATCAGGAAAGTGAGGAATCAGGAGACTGCCATGGAAATATTGATCCCAACAATACATGAAAACAGAGATCTCTTGGTTGGGCAATGGGGCTCAGGAATCTGCTGCCACCATTGTAACTATGAGGACACCCGGACAGTATCATGCAGCTATGGAGGCTGTAATGTCCTCTCCACACCTGCTCAGTTGGTGGCCTGACACAAGTGCTGGTGCTGGCAGAATCAGCCATGGGAAGCCAGGAGATGGCCTCATTTCTTCCACATCCCCCTGGGAAGCGTCTTTCTGCTTGACCAAACTCAATCTCATCTGTGGGTGAAGGTGTGTTTGTGACCTATTCCTGCTTAACAGATTACAGCAAACTTGGCACACATTTATCGATTTCTGTGGATCAGGGATCCAGGTGGGCTTGGCTGTGTCCCATTCCTCCTGTGGCTACCATCATGGTGCCTTAGCTGGGGCTGAGGTCTCATCTGAAAGCCCAACTGGGGAAAGCTCTGCCTCCAAGCTCACTCGGGTTCTTGGTAAGCTCAGTTGCTCCAGGGGTGACAGAGGCCTCAGTTCCTTGCTGGCTGTTGCATGGAGCCACCCTCCACTCCAGTTCCTTACCACAGGGAACTCCACAATGTGAGGGCTTACATCCTGGAAGCTGAGATAGCCAGAGAGAGTCTACTGGCAAGATGGAGGTTACAATCTCTTGTAAGCTAATCAAGGAAGTGAAATTTTATCCCCTTAATTACACGTGTCATCCCATCATCCTATTGGCTAGAACATGTCACTAGCTCACCTCACACTGATGAGGATGCAGGATTCCACAGGGGCATGAATACCAGTGGGTGGGGATCATTGGGGACCACGTTTCTATCAGTTCACCACAAAGAGATTCTAGAAAATGTATTGTTTAATTTTTCAACCTTAGTAGTACAAGAAGAGCTTGTGGAGGAGCTGGAAATTCATGCTAAATGCCAGTAGGCCATATCCAGTGGACAACAGGAAAATAAAACCCACAAGGCAACACGAGGAGCACCCTGGACATCATAAAGCAAGTGAGATTCCCTCTACATAGGTCTGGTGACAGGCAGGGCTTTGCAGCTTAGAGACTGCTTTCTACAAATGTCATTGCCGGTGAGTGGTCTCCAGTGAAAAGACTGTAAAGCAATACATTGTCCATAGTAGAGCAGCAAGGAATCCTCTGCTAAGAAAGGGATGCACAATGATGCATCTGAACCCAGTCATCAACAGCCCAGAAGTGAGCACCAGACCCCAGCCTTTCAGATGCAGCACATGCACCATCCTGAGCTCAATGACCCAATCTAATAAATGGGAATAATGACAGTCTCCACCTGCTGGGTTGGTGAAGAGTTAGTTAATAACTACTTTTCAATGTTAATTGTCTCTTTGATAATTAAGTAACTAGCACATTGCCTAGCATATTGCAAACGATAAAAAAATGTGGGTTATTCTTACTTTACAATCCAATGTCTTCCTTTCCCAGATGAAGAAGCTGTGGGCCAAAGGAATAAGGTGACTCACGGTACATTAGTGTCCAAAATATCTATGGTCACTTAGTGGAGGTGAGCCTTGCAGCCAGGTCTCTTACACCCAATCCTCTTTCCATCATATTCTAAGAGAGAAATTTCCAGTAAAATAGGCAATGGTCCACTGTTTCAGTTGAAATTGCCGTTTTTATAGTTTAAAATGGCTGCATGTTGATGAGTTCACATGGTTTAGGGGAGAAGCTGGCATCTTGAGTCTTCCTGCCAGGCACAGGAAATTGTCCGGCCTGAGCACACTTGTAGAGTCTCTGGCCTCTTGGTCAAGTGGTCAAGGATACTCTCAAGGTCAGGTTCAATGTGTCTGCCTCAGATGACCTTAGAGCTAACACAAATGACCCGAAGCTCAGGTTGAGAGCATTTGAGTCAGCTGACTTCGTATCATGAGTCTGCATTAGAGAAACCCACACATTCTCCCGTTTCCTAATTAACATGAAGTTCATACTTACACATCAGGGTTTGGCTTGGTGTCTCTACCTTGCTCGCTGGTGTTTCTCTCACAGATAAAAGCTGGCATGAATTGGATGCTTCATTAACTTGCCTGAAAGGGACAATATTCATAATCAACATGTTCTCAAAATCCGCTAAGTCCCACCAGCTGTGGTTTTGCTCTGAGACTAACGGGCCCAGGAGCTCATGGAGGACAACAGGGAGGGGGCCGGAGGGTTCCCACCTTGTGCTGCTGAGTTTCCACCTTGTGCTTCAGATTTGAAAATCCCGGGGCCTTCGGGGACTGGTAAGAAGCTGAGTCCATGTAAGGCGCCACAAGTCTCCCCAGCTTACAGATGAGAAGCCCCCTCCCCCAGCCACATCTTCCTGATTCCAGCTCATTGGTTATCCTGGAAGCCATTACATGTGCAAGCAGCTGCAGGGAAAACAAGTATGTGCAGCCGCCTGCAGGCATGGATAGAAGGGGCAGGGGCAGGATTTTTACTTCCTCTTGCCGCAAGTTTTGCTGGGCCTTCTCCTGGGAACACTGCAAAATCTCCCTGGAGAGATGACATCACATCATGAGGGTTAGAAAGGAGTTGGCTAAAATTCTGTGTTTAAATTGAAATAGGAGAGAAGGGTAGCCTTCAACCCTGGCTGCACATCAGATTGACCCAGAGAGAATTCAAGCAACAGCTCTACTCAGGAATCTTTCAAATAGCCCAGGATGTTTTGTTGCTCCAGGATGGGGGCTGTGCATTTGTGTTTTTCAGAACAGCTCAGATGATTCTAGTGTGCAATCAAAGCCAAGAAACACTAGAGTTGTGATGCATTGCTCGTAAAACTCCTCATATGTACATTTAGACCACTCATTCGTCTACAAACACTTGTTGTATTTCTTATCATGCTTAAAAGTTGCAGATACAGTGAGGAGGACTGGCAAGCTCCTGGCCCTTTCATGGCATCCAGGCCAGTGCCTAGCAGGGAACAAAGCAGAATTCAGCTAAGAGTAGCCAGCTTCTGCCAGGAGGACATTCAGAACGAGAGTTGGATGAGTTTGGTCCACCACAGGTACACTCTATTTATGCCAGAAGAGGGTGATCTCGGGGGAAGGCCTGCTGTGGGAGAGCGACCTTCACTTCCCCCATCATTGGGCATGCGTGATGGGCTGGGCATCTGCCTTGTATGGGTTTGTTTGGAGCAATCCCATTTCACAGTGTGATGAGTGGGTGAGCTGGGAGGATAAAATGCTGATGAGTGGCTGCAGATAGGAACTCCTGGCCCATGTTTATTTTTAGACATTCAAGGTGGGCTTTGCTCAAGCCCGTATAACATTTCCAGGACTGGCCATGTGACGTGCCAGCACTTCAGAGGCACGGCTTAGTCCTTCCTGGTCAACATGAGGTTGTTGGTATTCACAGGATGACCTGTTTATGCTCAGAGGGGGGCACCAGAGCCAGGGATTCAGGGCAGCCTGTCACTGAGGATCCAGGTGACTTGAGAGAAGAGGAGACTGCTGTGGGTCCAAACATAGCTTCTCACATGCTTACTAAACTCTACTGTGTAAGACATGTGTCCTTATCTATATAAATGAGAATAATGACACCTGAATGGTGGCATCATTGGGCAGATCAGAGTTGTGTCTGTAAAGTGTCAGGCACCATCCCTGACACATAACATGTGCTTAATGAATGGCAACTGGAGTTAGGTTTGTATCAGCTACCTATTGCCTCAATAGTGCCACATAACAAATTATCCCAGCATTGAATGGCTTGAAAGAAGTACCATTCACTATTTTTCCTTGAGTTTTGGATTGGCTGGGCAGTTCTGCTGATCTGAGCCAGGCTCAGCTGCCTCTAATGGGGTGGCTCGCTGTGCTGCAGTCAGTTGCATGTTGGTTGGGGGCTGCTGGTCCAGGGTGGTTCTGGAGGCCAGTCCAATCTCCTCTAGATATCTTTTAGATTATTTTTCTGTCAATCAACCCTGAATATGTTCTCTTGGTGTTGGCAGAGGTCAAAAAGAGTGAATATCTTTTCAGAACTTGGCTCGGGTCACATTTGTTAACATCCATTGGCCATAGAAAGTCACCTGGCTGAGCCCAGGGTCAGTGGGAGAGGGATATGAGGAGGCCATTAATCAGGTAATCAGTGCAACCACATGACCACTATGGTCATGGGAGAGAGGAAGACCGTCTACAAATCTCATATGTCATTTCTCCTTAACCTGATCTGAGGTGCTCCCTAATTTGGTGACAGTGGAGGTAAGACATTGCAAAGCTGAATGTAAGGTGACTATGCTTACGTTCAGCTTTGCAATGTAATGTATTTTGCTGAATGGCCAGAAGACTATGATGAGGGTTTGGAGAGGTAGAAATAAGAATCTAATATTGAATCCAGTAGGTTGCAATGATTAAAAAACAAAATTATAGGATATGCCTTAGAAACTGTGAAAATAGCCTCATTTTTATAAGACCTTTCAGAATGTGTCTGTTGAATGCATATTTTCTTTTGTAGTTTTCTCAACAGTAAACATCGGAATAATTGAATGTTTGCTGTTCAGAGATGCCTCTTTGTGTGAACTAATAAGTGCCTTTCGGTGCTGCATTTGCGGGGAGAACTTAAATAAAATGGCCAAGCATGATTAATTCTGCCCACTGCCAAGATGTTAATTGCTTCATTCTCCTTCATTTCAGAGTCAGAACAATGGGTCTTAATGGGCAGCCTATCTCTATCTAAGAATGACCAATCAGAGAACAAGACCAGGGCTTGAAGGTGATGGTGATCTGCCATTCAAAGTAACAGAACCCTGAGGAAAGGTGACAGACAGGTCCTTCCCAGAGCTGGTCTGCATCCCTGAGCCTCCTGGGTCCCCCTCCTTCTATGGTCTTCCCTCTCAGGTAGTTAGTAACTCAAAGGTTGTTTGGGGAACAATGTCTTTGCTTTTGCTCATAAATCAGTCCCACCGGTTACTGAGGGAATTGTTGCATTTTGCTGTGACACATTGCTGCCTTTGAGAGAATAATTGCCAGATTTGGCCGACTTGGGACCACCTTCCTGCATCTTCATTTCCTCTCTGGGGATGCCCTAAAGAGTATTTACTTTCACTTAAAAGAGAGCAATTTCTTCTCATGAAATCAAGTTTTCTCCATGAGCCAAGCTTGTTTTATGATATTAAACATTTAAATAAAAAATTATAAATGTACTGTAAAATGCTGATGGATGATTTATTTTGCATGTTTTAAGGCTGTGGGGATTACTGTTGTGAAGCAGATCCAAATATAGTTCTTGAATTCTATGTAGAGCTGAAAGAATCAGTCCCCAGCAAAGGTTGAGTGGGCAGTAAGAGATGGTGGCCCACTCTCTGTGCCGTTGCTGTCCCAAGGAGAAGAAAGGAAAGAAGTTGGGGATGGAAGGGAAGTTTAGGAACAATAGCGGGGATGGATGGATGAAAGGGAATTATTTCCCTTGTATCCTCTTTCCCTCAGCCAATGAGCCTTCCAGGATGGGCCTATCCTGTCCCTGCACAGCTGCCCCGTCCTTCAGGGTCACCCTGACTTTCTGTCCAGAGCACAGAACTTGAGCTGGGAGGCCCACGTCTGAGCCATCACTCTACTCCTTTTAGCTCTGTGATCTGGAGCATCACAGGAAACTCCGTTAAGCCTCAGTTTTGCCATCTGTGAAATGGGTGAGCAATCACCAACCAAACCACTGGGATACCTAGAAGACCCAATAATATCCTGACAACCCCTAAGGTGTCTGTGGACTTGATGAGCACAGCACCAACCCACACGAACTTCCCTGTGCTGCCTTCAGTGGTCTTGTGAATATACTGAGTAGTTCAATCCGGAATAAAAACATAATAGTCGCACACCATCTTTCCTTTGTCATGGTGGAAATTGAGGATTTACTCAGTTAAGTAACTTGCCAAAGGCTAAAGGAGGAATCCAAACCCAGGCGAGCATCGGTCCTTTGATTTGTTCTTCTCAAGCTGTTAAAAGATTGAGGAACCCAGAATTAGATCATGCACCTGGTACCTATGAAGCACTCACCTGTGCTTTCAAATACCACCCCTCAGTGGCGGGAGGGTCAGGAGCCGGTGGGCAGGACAACTGAACTAAACTAAACCAAACTACATTGAAGAGCAGGTCATTTTGCTCTGAGTGTGTGCGTGATGCTGACGGGGCCACATCAGGTTCAGATTTCGCTATGATTTCCCTGGCTCCTGGTTCTGAGCTTGGGAGCCAATCAGGCAGCTCTTGTGTGCCTCTTAACACACGAGGCTGTGGAGTGGCATCCACAGAGGCGCCTGGCGCGTAAGTAGCGGGTGTGAGATGCAAATCTGGGCTCTTAAGTCATAATCCTGTTGGTGACATCGCCTTCGGTTGCTACGGTGATGATTATGCTATCAGGAGGATTATCGTTTTCTGTGAAGAATGGGTAGAAAGACCAAACCAGCCTCCGAGAAACCAAAGGCTTCGTTCATAAACAATCACTCTGAAAAATTAAAACAAAGCATAGGAAGGAACATATTAGCTGACAAATGTGTGACACTGCGGATTCTTTTATTCCAAATAAAATGCTTTTCAGGTTTTTAAGTTCAAAGCTTGTTTTAGGGCAGAAAATAAGCCATCATAACAAAAGAACAAAAAGGGGAAATATGACAGAAGACAAGGAAAGCAGAGAAAACACAAAAGTTGAAATGTAGCAGATAACAGAACAGAAGGATATTAAATGACTTTTAATGAAAGGATTACCCTGAAAAAATACAACTCAGAGAGCAAAATATTTTAATTATTTTATTACAGGAAGAAAGCAAATTAGCTGTCACCCATAAATAAACACAATCCACATATTAGAGTGAATTTTGAGATGAAAATTTTCAATTGGGACTGACTGAATAGAAGGCCCATGTTTGTACATGGATTTCCATGTAAGTTGAACATTCTTCATTGACCATATCAGGTTGTCAATTGATGTTTCAATCTAGCATCAGTTTAGTGTTAGGTATAAACAAAAGCCTTTAAAAAGTGAGAAGTACATTTGTGGAGATCTTGATGCTTCCATTCAAAACACCTCAAATGAAAAACCCCTGTCCCATCTCAAATTCCAATTCCCTTTTAAATTGTAAGGAGCTAGCTTGCGTATTGGTTTTAGTTAGCATGGGGCCTTCTATTTTGGATTTTATGTTGTACATTTTTTTCTGAACCAGAGAATAATCTGTTATTCTTAAGATATATTCCGTATTTGTTAACCATCCAAGTTTAGACCTATCTGTATCAGTTAGCAATGTTGGAATAACAAATCTTTCCATAACCCAGAGACTGAAAACAACGGGTATTTATCACTTACGAGCCAGTAAGAGAGTTGCCCGGCACCACGGCTGGGCTAGGCTGGACTCCGGACTCCCAGCTCCTGGCTCCAGGTTCCAGGCTCCAGGCTATGATTTGAGTTGAGTTCTGCTCCTTGAGCTTCCCATTATCCTTGAACTAGTGGCTACCCAGGGCATGGTTTCTTGTGGTAACAGTAGGAATACAACAGGCCATGAGGAAGCACCAGGTGCCCTCTAGGCTTGGCTCAGGACTGGCATGTTGTCTCTGCTTATGTTCCATTGGCCTGAACAAGCTACTTATCCAAGCCCTGCTTCAGTGGGATGAGGCAAGACTTCAGTGGGATGAGGCAAGTGGCCCCGGGAAGAAGGGAGGGAAGATTTTCTGCATTGTAACCCAGCACATGGTGCCATCTGACCAGAGGCTGCTCTATCCTCTTTGGACCCTGAGGAGGAGGCATCTTATAGCAGCAAGAGCATGGAATGGGAAGCAGTGGAATTTCAGGTCTGTGTTCATCACTTCTCAGTCATGGGGACTGGGGCAAGCCTCTGATCCCCAGCTCCTTCATCTGCAAGGCAGTTGCTGCAGGGTATGTGGGAGCACAGCCTTGGAAGCCTGGAAGACACACATCTGAGTTCTGGTATTTGCCACCTGCTGGTTGTACATTCCTTGATGCTGTTTCCTATCTGTGAAATGGGGATAAGGCCACCTCTCTTCCTTGTTGGAAGTCCAGTGCAACTCCCTGTTGGGAGCGGGGGGAGATACAGCAAAGGGACTATCAGATCAAACGAGCAAACAAAAGTGAAGTATGTAACACTTTGACTGGCATGCCATCAGTGTTTATACAATGTGCACAATTTTATTATTTGTAAGTATATGGTGATCCTCAGAAAGATATGTGTGCTAACACCAAGAACTTATAAATGTGACCTTGTTTGGAAAAAGAGTTTTTGCAGAGGTGATTAAGTTAAGGATCTTGATATGAGATCTTCCTGGATCCTCCAGGTGGACCCTAAATCCAATGACGAGTATCCTTAAATAGACAGGGCATGGTGGCTCCCACCTGTAATCCCAGCATGTTGGAAGGCTAAGGCAGGAGGATTTCTTAAGCGCTAGAGCTTGAGATTAGCTGGGGCAACATAGCGAGACCCCATCTTTAAAAGAAAAAAAAATTAGCTGGGCATGGTGGCATGCGTCTGTAGTCCCAGCTGCTTGGGAGGCTGAGGTAGGAGGATCACCTGAGCCTGGGAGTTTGAGGCTGCAGTGAGCCATGATTGCACCTGGGAGTTTGAGGCTGCAATGAGCTGGATTGCACTCCAGCCTGGGTTACAGAGCAGAACCCTGTCTCAAAAGAATACAAAATAAAAATAGGCACACAGAGCAGAGACAGGGAAAGAAGAGGAAAAAAACATGTGAAATGAAGGCAGACTTTGGAGTGATATGTCCAAGCCAAGGAACACCAAGAGCCACCAGTGCTAGAAGAGGCCAGGAAGGGTCCTCCCGCAGAGCCTCTATGGGGAGGATGGCCCTGCTGATACCTTGATTTCAGACTTTGAGCCTCCAGAACGGGGAGGGAATATATTTCCCCATTGTGGTCATTGGTTACGGAAGCTCCAGGAGACTTCTACACACGGGTTGCTGTGCCACGTATAGCCCTGTCCTGGGAAACTCATGTGTGTGGCTGAATGTCCTGGTTGTGACTCCGGTTTGTACCTGGGGTTCGAGTTAGGCCTCTCAACCACAGCAGTTACAGAGCAGAGGAGGCTCTTATACCTTGAACCAGACTGCTCCGGCCACCCAGAAGAGGAGCCAGTCTATACAAGGAGCCAGCGCAGGCAGAGCTCGCTATGGGTGAGGAAGTCTGGATGGGGCCAGGCAGCGGGGCTGGGGAAAGAGCTCCATGGGGAGGTAATGAGTGAGCAGAGAACTGAAGGAGGTGACAGGCATGTGGGGGTCAGGAAGCACTCCAGACATGGCAGGCCTGGGCCCTGGGCAGACGTGTGAAAGAACCAGCAAAGAAACTGTGGGCACAAAGCTTTGAACCTAGCAAATAAGAGAAATATCATGCATACCAGACACTGTGGTGAGCAGGCTCAGCTCGAGTCAGGGAGAGTCACCTCCTGCAGGATGTCCCAGAACAGACGTTTGTGTCACTCACGGAGCCAGAGGTTGAGGGGATCTGCTTTCCCAGGTGCCAGCCATCCTCCACGAGTCCTCCTTCTCCTCCTCTTCTCCTTCTTCCCCCTTCACCATGCATGGTGTGACTTTTCAGATAAATGAAACAAAATAGCCCCTTTTAAAGACCTACTAAGAGCCTCCCTCCCCTGGTTCTCTCAGCCTTTTTCCTTGCTACTTGAAAAAGGAAGGGGCCAAGTTGAGAGGAATGGCCAGGTTGAGAGGAGCTATGCAAATGAGTATGAAGCCCACTTCCTTCCGACCGTGGGCTGAGAGATGGCTCTTCTTCCCCTCTCATTATCAAGGGTCAAATGGAGGCTCTTGGAGGCCTGCACCTTTCAGAGCTCATAAGCCTAGCAGCTGTGTGGAGAGGGAGCCGGGCCTTTCAAGGGTCATCCCCTGTCAGCCTGGGCAGTGTGAGGAGTGGTCCAAGGGATGCCCGGCCAGGGTCGCTGGGCCCTGATGGCAAGTCCAAATCAATGGCCCATGCAAGCAAGGGCTGGTGAGATGGCTTTTGTATTAGTCCATTTTCACACTGCAACAAAGACATAGCCAAGACTGGGTCATTTATAAAGAAAAGACTGGTATTTGCCACCTGCTGGTTGCACATTCCTTGATGCTCAGTTTCCTTATCTGTGAAATGGGGATAAGGCCATCTCTCTTCCTTGTTGGAAGTCCAGTGCAAAGTTGAGAGCGGTGGGAGATATGGCAAAGGGACCACAGCATTGGGGATGCCTCAGGAAACTTACAATCTTGGCGGAAGGGGAAGAGGCATGTCTTACATGGCAGCAGGCAAGAGAAGTGTGTATGAGTGAAGGGGAGAGAGCCCCTTGTAAAACCATCACATCTCTTGAAAACTCACTCACGAACATGAGAACAGCATAGGGAAGCTGCCTCCATGACCCAATTGCCTCCCACTAGGTCCTGCCCTCGACAGGTGGGTATTGTGGGGACTATAACTCAAGATGGACTTTGGGTGGGGACACAAAACCTAACCATATCAACCTTGCTTTGAGATATCCAAGCCAACACCTTGCTGGCCATCCACTCTGTCAACTCAGGGCTGCGTCACTGTCTGAGGCTGGCCAGGAGCACTGGACAAAAAGGATGTGGTTGCATAACTGCATATCTGTTCCTGCTGGTGGCTCCCAATGGCGTCAAGAGCCGTCAGTAGCAAGTGTATGTCATGTAAAATCACAAGTGCAGAGCCCTCTGGACCAGGCTGCCTTCCCACTCAGATATCCCGTCAGTGTGAACCATCGCTTCACATTAAGATGCAATCAGACATCAACAGACACAACATGTCTCTAGAATCAGCTGCATCTGGCCACATCCAGAGTGGGTTTATGTGCCAGCCAGTGTTACTGGGGACTTCACAGTTTCGTTTTCTGTTTTTGTTTGTTTGTTTGTTTGTTTGTTTTTTGAGATGGAGTCTCGCTCTGTCGCCCAGGCCAGAGTACAATGGTGTGATCTCAGCTCACTGCAAACTCTGCCTCCTGGGTTTAGACCATTCTCCTGCCTCAGCCTCCTGAGTAGCTGGGACTACAGGTGCCTGCCACCACACCCGGCTAGTTTTTTGTGTTTTTAGTAGAGATGGGGTTTCACCGTGTTAGCCAGGATGGCTCTGGAGACATGGTGTGTGGGCTCCAGACCTGGGTGGACAGCATCCCATCCAGGACACAAGTTTTGGGTCAGAGGTTTGGGATCCACTAATTGGCTCCAGTCCATCATGGCCCATCCTGGGACTCAGTGTGTGGTCAGTTCCAGCCACTCCAGGTGGCTTAGCATGTCACCAAGCTGTCTTCTCAAGCAGCATGGGCAGTGTGTCCAGAGGGTGGGGAAAAACTGCTGGCCAGGAGACAGTCTGCCCCACTGCACCGTCTGCCAGAGGTGGCAGAGAGATGGTGGGCATAGAAGGTGGGGTCAGAGTAGGCAAGCTCTAATTTTCCTTCCAATGGTCACAATAACACAGTGACGAGGGCATTGCAAGTTTGGCATAATATCCCTGTGCTGTAGGTGCTACTGTCATTGTTGGTTTGCAGATGAGACCACAGAGTCTCTGAGAAGTGTAGAAACTTGCCTAAGGCCACACAAGGAAAAGCAGGGGACCACAAACTGAACTCAGATGGATCTGATTCACAAATGCTCACTGTTAGTCACCACCCTACACTGTTGGGGCACCAGGCTAACAGATGGAGAGGAACATGGGCCCTGTGTGAACAGAATGATGCACCTCAAAGATGTCCGTGTCCTAATCACTGAAACTGGTGGATTGAGTGTGCTGCCTTACATGACAAAGGAGAATTCAGGCTGCAGATGGAATTAAGCTTGCTAAGCAGTTGACCTAGAGATGGAGGTTATACTCGGTTACCCAGGTGGGCCCACCATGATCTCCATGGTTCTCATAGGCAGGAGGCAGAAGAGAGGCAGGGTCAGAGGGGGTCAGGGGGATGAAACTGTGGGGAACAGCACTGAGAGAGAGGTGCAGTGCTGGCATTGAAGGTGGAGGAAGGAGGGCTCTGGAAGCTGCAAAAGGCAAGTAAATGAGTTCTCCCCTTGAGCTTCCAGAAATAAGGCTGCCCTGAAGACACATTGATTTGGACCCAGGGAGACCCATGTCTGACTTCTGACCTACAGAACTGTTAAGATAATACATTTGTGTTGCCCTGGCTGCTAAATTCAGCTAATTTGTCACAGAGCTGCTACAGTCTCTGACCCTGGCCCCCAGGAGTTCCCAGCACTATAGGAAAGACAGACAAGTGTGGCTGCCCCAGAGGACCTCACAGTGCTCAGGACCATTACACAGCCTGGTGGGATGAGAAGGGCTCAGGGAAAGTCCTGACAGCCAACCACTTCGATGTGAAAACATTGGAAACTCAGAGACAAACCTAATGGTTACATATTTATTTCTCTCACTCTCTGAACTGCCAAGCCCCCTCTCATTCTTGCAACCTCTTTCAGGGAACCTTGCCAGGTCGCCCAGCAGTGGGCACTCTCTCCTTCTAGTCTCCAGCTGCAGGAGATGATCACGGTGGCTGCCAGGCTTGAGCCAGTATCAGAAAATCCCACAGGGCAGTGAACACAGAGCTGCCCTCCCACCCCCCAACCAGAGCTTCTGAGTCAGCAAGTCCAGGTGGGGCCTGAGAATTTGCACTTCTAACACATTCCCTGGTGGTGCAGCTGTTGCCGGTCACACTTTGGGAACAGCAGATCCATTACCAGTGCTCTGTTTGTGACTCTAACCCCTTTCTGCTTTGCACTGTTGTCATTGGGATAGGGTTAGTTTTCCCTAATTAACATTCACAGACGATGTTTATTGAGCAGGCACCAGGGGTAAGGTGCTATACTGGGCTTTTCATACGCAAGATGATCTCATTAAATCTGCACAACAGTAACAACATGCACTATCCCTACCTCCACTTTACAGAGAAGGAAACTGAGGCTCGGGGGCTGTATCAGTCCATTTTCATATTGCTATGAAGAAATACCCGAGACTGGGTAATTTGTAAAGAAAAAGAGGTTTAATGGACCCACAGTTCCACATGGCTGGGGAGGTCTCACAATCACGGCGGAAGGCAAAGGAGGGGCAAAGGCATGTCTTCCATGGCTGCAGGCAAGAGAGAGCATGTGCAGGGGAACTCCCGTTTATAAGACTATCAGATCTCATGAGACTTATCCACTATCATGAGAACAGCATGAGAAAAACCCATCCCCATGACTTTATTACCTCCCACCTGGTGCCTCTGATGATACATGGTGATTATGCAAGCTACAATTCAAGATGAGATTTGGGTGGGGACACAGTCAAACCGTATCTGAGCTGCGAAATGACCGACTCAGATTCAAGGTCAGAGAGTCTTCTTCCAGGGCCTGTTCCCATATCCGCTGCTCTGTCTGGGGAATGGGTCCCTTGGGTCCCTCCCCGTGTCCACAGCCCCTCCTGCAGCTCTGTGCAGACAGTAGAGGTCCAATAAAACTGTACTGAAAGAAACAATGAATCTGATGTGAGGCTTCAGTGTGTTTCCTTATTTTGTTTCAAGGGAATATTCCTAGAATATAGGATGGAGCTACATTAGAGGAAACATAATCAGGAAAACACAGACCAAGTCCAGATAATTTGGGGCCACCGATGCCATGGAACTCCGGCCCCTCTCACCCTCCACTTACTTAGCAGTTTTGAGTTTGACTTCTTGTCCTTCCTCCAGGGACCGGAAAACTCCATCCCACAAACTGAGAGAAATGTTAGAAACAGGAAACCTACTATATGACCTTCCTTGCTAAAACCAAGTGGCACCCAGCCCCGCTCCCTTCCCTGTTGTCCAGTTCAGGACACAAAGGACACGTGTGCTCAGAAACCAGCATCGCAGAGTGAGCCAGGGCAGGGCTGTCTGTCTCCAGTTTGAATGCCTCGGGGACATGCTTGTGATGGCCCTTGGCTCCTTCTTCCAAGCTCCCAGGTTCCTGCCAGCAGAAACTAAATCTTCCAGAACTAACCTGCTACATTTTTGCATTGAGACAGTTTCCCCAAGAGCAGGTCTCTTCAGGTACACCATGAAAGTCATTGTGTTCATCATCTAACTGACTGTAATTAATTGAGGATAAGAAAAAAAAAAAAAAAACAGGCCCAGAAGAAGAAGAAACACGAGGGAAATGAAGATGGATTGTTAAATTGAGCACTGTGAGGAGGCAGTGAAAGCCTCATATTTCCCTGTTCTAATAACCTTGGTTAATATGCAATGATCAATCATGCCATCACGGTCATTTTTAGTTCACCAGCTTATCAATATGAGGTGGTTTCACATCAATGATTCTGATGTGTTCCCAATACAGACTAGAAAGGCGACAGGCGGCTACTCATCTCTGAATGCCTGTGACCACAATGCCAGATCGATGCATGTCAAAATACCCTTATTCTTCTGGAAACCAATCTGATGACAGTAATTAAGCCGTGAGAGTTGGTTGGGCTGAACCCAGGACTATTCTGCCACACACAAATACTTCATTGATCAAACATATTTTATTTTTAATATTCATGGATTAGCTACACTCTCAAAATGCCCCATTACTATGTGCATGTGAAATCAGCCTTTTACCAAGATCTACACATTTGCTTCTCTGGATCAACCACTAGATTAGGAAGGAGCATTTTGGTGCAGACAAGATTGCTAGTGGGAGGCAAAGGCCAGCACGTGTCATGCACAGACCTTGCCTTTCCTCACCCTGAGCAAACCCCACTGGAGAAGTTGGGCCCTGGTTGACGCCCTGACACTGTGTCTCCTGTGAGATGAAGTCACTCTGTGCTGACCCTGACTCCAACCCAGGGCTGAAAAAGGCTTCAGGGATTCCTTGGGGCAGTGCCACCATGTTTCACCCATGTGCGACTGCCACACTTGGCATTCAGGCTGCTGGCTGCAGACTACTTTTTTTTTTTTTTTTTTTTGAGACGGAGTCTCACTCCATTGCCCAGGCTGGAGTGCAGTGGCACCATGTCGGCTCATTGCAACCTCCGTCTCCTGGGTTCAAGCAATTCATCTGCCTCAGTCTCACAAGTAGCTGGGATTACAGGCGCCCACCACCATGCCTGGCTAATTTTTGTATTTTTTAGTAGAGATGGGGTCTCACCATGTTGGCCAGGCTGGTCTCGAACTTCTGACCTCAGGTGATCTGCCTGCCTTGGCCTCTCAAAGTGCTGGGATTACAGGCGTGAGCCACCATCCCCTGGCAGCTGGCTGCAGACTATTTAACTAGAGATTAGAAATTAGGGGGAGGAAGTATTCTGGGGTTTTGTCTCCCTTTACCTCCAATCTTCTTGTAGGAATAGTTTTCCTTGGATAGCTACCATCTCCCGCTCAGCCCATGTGCTTCTTATGGAGCTAATGCCAGGGTATTATTCCAGGAATGAGCAGGTGAGTGGGGACAGGTGATCAGAGCATCCGGCTCCAGATGTTGTAACTGGACAGCAGTGATCATGTGACCACATCTGAGCCAACGAGGCATGATTAGAGTTTTGCTTGCATCGCGGAAAGAGAGTCACACGTGTTGGTGCTATGTTTTCTTAATTGGGGTTTACCTGGGGCATGTGAGCCTGGTCCAGGTCACCAGGTAGGCCTGAGAATGAAGTCCACTTGTGAGGAGGTAGAAAGCATGGGTATATCTTTTGAGCCCAGAGATCAAGCCGTAACTGAGATGCCCAGGTTTGTCCTTGGAACTCCCCAGTGACAGCCCACAGTCCCCACCTGCACACTTTTTAAAAACTTCAGCCAGCTGGTGTTAGGTGATCTTTTCACTGGTGGCTAAATGATTCCTGGCCCAGCCAGCCTACCAAGCTCTGAGCTGAGCAGGAAAGACTTAGGAGGCTGTCCATGGTCACCTTGGGGCAGGATTTTCCTGTGTGATGATGGAGAGTTGGCCATGATATTTCAGGGAAGGCCTGGGGGTCCGAGATGCAGTGGAGACTATTGTCAGGGCCTGGCTCAGCACAATCCTGCAATTGCCCCATGAGGCCTTGAGGGCGCAGGATCCTGGGAGTCCTGTGAAGAGACTGCAGCCTCATGAGCTGCGGGTCAGGTGGGATCCAGGGAAACGTATCGTTGTCTCCCTGGGCTGTAGGATTATTGGTCTGGAATGAACCTTTTGACAAAATATGACCATTCTTCCCCAGGAATCCCGCTGTCCATTAGGCACACTGTGTTTCTGCCATTTTCTAAGACATTCGTGTTATTAGGTGTGCCGGCAGAATAATGGCTCCCAAAGATGCCCACATCCTGATCCCTGGAGCCTGTGAATGTGCCACCTTCCCTGGCAAAAGGGGCTGTGCGTAGCGGGGTTGAGGATCTTGAAATGTGGAGACTGTGCTGGGTTGCTTGGTTAGGCCTACTGTAATCACAGGAGTCTTTACGGTGATTCTGTTGGAGAGACTCAACTCGCTCTTACTGGCTTTGAGGATGGAAGAAGGGGTCCTGGAATGCAGCAGCCTCTAGGCAGGAGCGCAGGACGATGGACTCTCCCCTAGAGCCCCATGAGGGAGCCAGCCCTGCGGAAGGCCTGACTCGAGTCCAGGGAGACCCATGTGGGAGTCCTGACCTCAGAGCTGTTAGAGAATTACTTGTGCTGTGTGCGGTCATTTGTTACAGCCGCTGCAGGCTGCTCGGACATCAGGAGCCAGCAGGCATTAGGGTGTGGGGTCTGGGGCGGCCATGAAGCCTCTGCTCCTGGCTCTGCTGCACGAGGACTTTTCCACTCCCCGTGGGTAAAACTGGATCCTGACAGTGCACACCAGACAGCGTTTCTGCCTCTGAGGCCAGTGGTGCAGGCTGTCCATTCGGTAAGGCTCTCAGGGAGGGAGGCCATGTGTCCTTGGAAGGGGGTGACCAGAAGCCCCCTCTAAAGGGACAGGGATGGGGCAGGAGTGAGCCTCAGGGCATGTGAGGGGAACAAACCCGGGTCGCAGGACCCGGGCCTCAGAAGAGCGTTCATGCCTCCGGGTGCCTGGGTGCCGGATGTCCAGGAACAGCACAGATGTGAGTGGCAGGAGAACTGGGGGCAAACGGGCGACCCACCCTGCACACACCTGAGCAGACTCCAGGAGACTGGGGTGGCCTGTGCAGCACATGTGGGAGCTGCAGGAGACCTTGTGGGGTTCTGAGGGGCCCACCCTGCAGTGGGCAGCATGAAACCTGAAGAAACCAGACCTGAAGGGTCTTCCCAGTGTTGGACTTTGCGTCAGATCATGGAGACCTTGGCGCGGCTCAGGGTTTGGGTGCAGGGAGCTCCTACCATGCCCATTCCATGTGCTGAGCTGTGGTGCATGGTCTCTCTTCCAGGCAGAAGGGCCACCTGAACCACAGCCCCTCTCACTTCCTCGTGACTCACTGCCACCTCCCTGTGCTCTGGACACACGACCAGGCTCTAGTCAATCCTATTGAAAGTGACAAAGAACCATTGCCGATAGCTGTCTCCCCAGCAGTGTTGGGCTGAGTCTTGCAGCCTGGCCTGTGAAATAACCAGACAGTGGGTCTGAGGCCATGGCTGCTCAGGGCAGTGTCTTTGCCTTTGGGTCTCAGCTGCCAGGGTGGCTCTGCCGCCTCCCGCTCCCTGCTCCTCCCACCCCCAGCCCTCAGCCCCCAGCGTCCTGCTCCTCCCCACCCCCCAGCCCCCAGCATCCTTCATCCTATCAACCCGTTGGTGCATGTTCGAGTCCCGTGTGAGCACGTCTGCTTTCCCAAAACTGGAATGCCCTGTGGCTCGGGGCCTGACTGGAATGCCCTGTGGCTCGGGGCCTGCCCTCCCGGGAGATTTCAAATTGCATTCTTGTCTTTGGATGTTAGAAATGTGTACTCTTTATGCATCTTATTTGCTGAGAACTGCCTTGTTACCTGACTGAGATTGATTTCTAAAGTCTCAGTTAAAAAAGTTAGGAAGATTATTTCTCGGGGAAATATTACAAATTATAATGGGAGAGCATTTTATTTCAAAGCAATGCTTCTTTCCCTTTCGATTTACCTTTAACATACACCCCCGCAACACACCCAGAATCCTTTCTGACAATTCTCTCATCAATTACGTTTCCTACAGCGATGCACACTGAGACTGTGCTGGCTGGTGCCATCAATCACGCGGGGCATCTGCCGGGCGGCGATGGCTGCAGATGGACACGGTCTCCTTCCACTCACCTGGAAGCATGGCGTCCATAGGGAATTCAGAGCCCCCTCTGCTGTCCCGGCCACGGTCAGCCTGGTAGGATGAGAAGAACCGTGGTCGGAGCCAGGCCTCTTGGGCCAGCCTCCTGGCACTGCCACCTCTGGGTGTGTGAGGCAGGGCAGGGGCTGAATCTCCCTTGCTTGGTTCCCTGTGTAACAAGCTGCCCAGGGTATTACGGGTTCCCAAAGGCATGCATGATTCCGGGAAGGCCTGTCAGGAAAGTATTTAGTGATTGGCACAAAGGCCCTGCTGCTTCTCAGCAGGAGAATCTCCTTGGAATTGGCCGGGTGTGTGTGTAATTATGAAGAGTACTGCTCCACTCACAAAAGACAGCCAGTTTGGACAAAGCTAGCGTATCCCAGAGGGACCTCGAGGTGTGGAGAGGCAAAGCCGGGGCTGGTTCAAGGCTCTTAGGCAGTTTGGTTATTATGGTGCCCATGTCCATGGTGATGGCCTCGTCTGCCTGCCCTCTGCAGCCTCCCTTTCTTTAATGCCCGGGAAACTGTAGCTCAGGCCTGCGTCACACAGATGTGGGACTGGCCAGCGTTTCTGAGAATTCCTGAACCCTCAGAATGCTGAGAATTCCTGGCTGGCCAGCAGTCGCGTCTGGTCTCCATCTCTGCTCGCTCCTGGGTCCCCCTCTCATCTTTTCTCCTGCCGTGGCCACCCTGTCACTGGGGACTCTTCTGCTCAGCTCAATCCCACCATTGCCCCACGAGGCCTTGGGGGCATGGCGCCCTGGGAGTCCTGTGAAGAGACTGCAGCCTCATGGGCTCGGGGTCTGGCTAGATCTGGAGAAACACATCGTTTTCTCCCTGGGCTATAGGATTCTAGGTCTGGAATTAGCCTTTTGACAAACTAGTCCATCCTTCCCCAGGAATCCCGCTGTCAGTTAGGCACATCGTGTTTCCACCGTTTTCCAAGACATTCATATTATTAGGTGTGGTGGGCAGAATGGCGGCTCCCAAAGATGTCCACATCCTGATCCCTGGAACCTGTGACTCTTGTGCAGGTGGGAGCACAGGCTGTGGAATGGTGGTTTGTGGTTAACACTGGGCAACTGTAGCCTGGGGCGTGGAGCACCACGAGTCACTGTCAATCCCATCTCTTGGACATCTACCTCTGCCCCAGGATGCTTCCCTGGCCCTGCCCCCTTCCTCCAGGCCCCTCCACTGCGTTGCTGGGGGACTGGTCTTCAGTCTCTCTAGCAAGCCCTGCCTCCAGTCTTCTCTGCTGGAGCCCCAGGACGCCTGCCCCATTTCTTTCAGGAGACCACTGGTACCTGAACCTTTGCATTACTTTTTTAGGCAGAGCAATTTCACTCTGTCTTAACCTCTCCCATGGAGAATGTCGATGGACCTTTACCTTTCATAGCGAAAAGGTTCATTTACAATTTTTCCTAAATTGAAAAAATCCACAGCTGAAATTAATTCATCCACTTTCCTAAAATGAATAAGCAGATGTAATCAGTTTTAGTATTTTTAAAAAATTGCTTCCCCCGCCCCCATCATGCAAGCTGTAAGCTTTCCCAAAGCCAAAACAATTTGGCACAAGCATATACAGGTTAAGAAAACAAAAACCACAGCCTCCTCCCACAGAAGGCTTTTCGCAATGACTGCCCAGGGTAGTCTTCCCATCGCCATGACAACCTCAGTCCCGACTGCATGACCAGCACTGGGCATGTGATCAGGGAGTGAGCCTGCCCATGAAACCTTCGCCCTCAGTTTGGGAATATTTGCTGCTGGCAGTCTTATCCGTCTCATCGGTGACCTTGTCCTCTCCTAGTGGTCCCGGGGTGTCCTTCTAGTTGCAGTACTCACCCTGGCACTGGAGAAATTTCCAGATACATTCAAGGGATCCTTTTTACTGAACTGGATTTTACCGTTGGGATCTACATGTCATCTCCAGTGCCCAGCCATAGAAAAAATGAACGGTAAAGTTATAGAAATCCTGCATAGGGGCTTGGCTAAACTCTAGGGTAAGGGATTCCACATCACCAGGGATTTTAATTGCAGGTGGAGTCAGGAAGGGTGCAAGAGGATGAGAAGGTCAGTGTCTCAGGAGGACACATCTGAACAGACGCTTTACCGAAGAAGAGCTACAGAAGATCTACAAAACAGCAAGCAACAGGACACACAATATCATGAGCAGTAGGGGGATGGCAATCTGCTGGTGGGAATGCAAACCAGTTCAACCACTATGGAAAACAGTGAGGAGATTTCTTAAAGAACTAAATGTAGATCCACCATTTGATCCAGCAATCCCACTACTAGGTATCTACCCGTGGGAAAATAAGTCATTCTGTGAAAAAGACACCTGCACATACATGTTTATAGCAGCACAATTCACAATTGCAAACATAGGGAACCAACCTAAGTGTCCATCACTCAATAAGTGGATAAAGAAAATGTGGTATATACACACCAATATATACACTATGGGTACTACTCAGCCATGAAACAGAAGGTAATAATGGCCTTTGCAGCAAGTTGGATGGAGCTGGGGGCCATTCTTCTGAGTGAATTAACTCAGGAATGGGAAACCAAATATCATATGTTCTCACTCCTAAGTGGGAGCTAAGCTATGAAGATGCAAAGGCATAAGAATGAAATAATGGACCTTGGGGACTAGGGAGGAAGGTTGGGAGGGGAGTGAGGGATAAAAGACTGCATATTGGGTCCACTGTACACTGCTCAGGTGACAGGTGCACCAAAATCTCAGAAGTCACCATTAAAGCACTTAATTCATGTAACCAAAACCCACCTGTACCCAAAAACCATTTAAATAAAAAAAAATGATGAGATGCCATTAGCATCTAATAGAATGGACAAAATTAAAAATATCGGCTGGGCACTGTGGCTCACACCTGTAATCCCAGCACTTTGTGGGGCTGAGGTGGGTGGATCACGAGGTCAGGAGATCAAGACCATCCTAGCTAACACAGTGAAACCTCGTCTCTACTGAAAATCCAAAAATTTAGCCAGGTATGGTGGCGGGTGCCTGTAATCCAGCTACTTGGGAGGCTGAGGCAGGAGAATGGTGGGAACCCGGGAGGTGGAGGTTGCAGTGAGCCAAGATCGTGCCATTGCACTCCAGCCCAGGCAGCAGAGTGACACACTGTCTGAAACAACAACAACAACAACAACAACTATATATATATAGATAGATAGATATATCCACAATACCAAGTGTTGGTGAGGATGTGGCAACGAGGATGCTTATTTATTGCAGCTGAGAATGCAAAAGAGTCTGGCTTCTCTGGAAAGCCACTTGGCAGTTTTGTAAAAAATTATACATACAGTTACTTTATCCCCCAGCACTCTGACTCCTTGGTATTACCCTAAAGAAATAAAACTGATGTTCACATAGAATTGTCCACGAGTGTTTAAAGCAGTATGTGGAGGCAGCGCAGCTCCCTCTCAAATGCAGATCTGCGTGTTAGCTTGTGATTCACCCCAGTCCCGGGAATGCCTCCAAGGTTTCTATTTCATCAACTGTTCCTTGTGGAGGAGCATGCACTTACCTTAAATCCTGCCTTTGGGTCAAAACAATCTTGACCATTAATCCTGCCCTTAGGCAGATTCACATGACATTCTTGCCTTTCCCCAAGGGGTCAACTCCAGGTATCCACTGCATTCCTTTCCTATGGTCTATAAGCCCTGTGTCCGGGAGGTCACGGGGCAGGGATCCACCATCTCTTCTCAACGCCACCCGAAACACAGATGTGACTTGTGTTCATGAGCCCCTAGTAAAGGTTTCTTTCTGAGAAACTGGGTTTGTCAGCCTCTTTGGCCTCTCAGCTTCCTCCGACTTGGGGGTTCATTAGCATAGGCCTGCCCACTGTAGAACACAGTCCTCTTCATAATCACAAACGCCCCGTTATGCTTCAGTGAGTGACTGGATAAGCAGACCGTGGCAGATTCACAGGATGGAATACTACTCAGCAAGAGAGAGGATTGTGTTGATACACACGCCACCACGAATTGAATTCTAAGTGCATTACGGTACATGAGAGAATGCAGCCACAAAGGGCTGCCCTACTACATCAGCCCATTGGTGTGACATTCTTGAAAAAGCCCAACGGTAGGAACACAGAATAAATCCACGGCTGCTGCAGATTGAGGTGGGGAGAGCACAGGAGAGTTGGAACACTTCTGCACGCGGACTGTGGGGGTGGACGCAGGAAGCTGTGCATGTGGAAAAACTCACTGAATTGTAAACCAAAGAAGTGAATTGTACCGCATGTAAATTTTCAAAAGTTAAAAACTAGAGGACAAAGGGAAAGAATGTTTCTTATGACTGGTTGTGCCTCAACTTATTGCATTTAAGCAGAGTGACCAGTACAGACCTCGGAGCCTCGGCATGAGCCTCCTGGAAGCAGAGTGGCCCGTACAGACCTCCGAGCCTTGGAAGCAGAGTGACCAGTACAGATCTCTGAGCCCTGGCATGAGCCTCCTGGTATGCTGGGCTGTAGCCTTCCTGCTCTGTTGTTTTGTTGACTATGAGAGTGTTCAGAAGTTTACAGCTGCTGAGGAGTTACCATCTCGGCTAAAGGTAGAGCAGACAGACACATTTGTACAGGATCCAGGTGTGAGGGTTAAGAGGAAGCCTTTGGTGTAGAGCTTCTGGGGTGAGGAAAACAGACTAAAGCAGAGGTGCACTCAGACAGACTCCCCTGGCAATGTGGCTGACTTCCTACAGCTTGGGAGCCATGGCTGCAATGTCCCTAGAAAACAACAACAAAAAGTTAAAGATATAAATACAATTATGATTCATTAGAACCAGACCACGAAGAATACAAAACTAACTGGACTGTGTTTTTCTCTTTATTTTCCACTGCCATCTACTTGGAGGGCAGAAGGAGGTAAGAGTTCCGTGCATTGTTACGATTTCAGCTGTAAGTCCCAGAAACCCTCACTTAACAACCCAAATCAAAATGGAAAATTCTGGAGATTCCCGGCTGGCAGATCTAGTGATCAGTTATGTGTGTGAGAACAAAGCTCTCTCACCTTTCTTCTCTGTCGTCCTCCTGGCTTTGCTTCTCAGATCTCACCCTCATGGTCACAAAGTGGCTGCTATTGCACGGAGCGTCTTATCCGTAGACAACTTTGCCCCAAGGCAGAAAGAAAGAAGAGTGTTGCGCCTCCCTTTATGGGACAGAAAAATCTCCGGGAGTCCCTGGACACTGCCCTTCACGTTCCAGTTCGTGTTGTCAATGCCAATCATTTTAGAACTACGCTGGTCACTGCTGAGCACACTGGCTTTTCTAATCAGCGCTGATTGTCCCCACCTCCTCTAAATCACATGGCCACTTGGTGCTTGAATAAAATACATGTGTGTTCTCTAAGTGAAGAGGAAGGGGTGGGGACAGGTTTGGGTTGACAGTATGTGCCAACCTCTTTTGCGGCTTTTACAAAATATGTTCCCTAGAACTTTTTCAGCCTATAATTTGGCACGTTCTAGCGCACATTCTCATAGAGTTTTGGATGACAATGGGCAAGGGAGCTGCTGATTTGCAGTTAGGATTGGATGTACCTGGAAGCTGTGCAATCCCTTATGAGAAGAAGTTTGCGGGAGGTGAGCACTGACGGCTGAGAGTGCAGTGGACAGCCTGGAGAAGCCCCTGTAATGAGAAATCATGACCACACAACAGTCCTTAGTCATCGAGAAGTTGCTTATGCTCATTGTATTACTGTCGCTAAGACAGATGGACACTTCTGCATTTAAAAATATGTTCAATAATGAGGATTTTCATAGGCATCAGAAAAATGTTTGCTGATTACTCTTTGGTTAACTTTAATCATTCATTCATTCATTTAGTTAACTAGGTCATCTTCCCCGAGCCTAGCAGTTAATTGAGATTTCCCATTGTGGCATTTGCAAAGCCAAAAAAGCAGAGAAAAGGAGGGAGAAAGAGGAAAATGGCCTGGCCCAGACTGCAGAGATTTTTGAGGCTACAAAGCCATGACAGGAGCCAGAGGAAGTCAAATGCCTTGATTAAGTCTCTCAACACCTGCTTTTGACTTTCTCTTTTGCTCATCTGTGGGAACTTCTGGGAGATAGAACAGTAATGAGCCAAACCCCCTATTTAAACACCTTCAAATCTAGCAGGGGAGATGATACAAGAACACACATAATTATAACGCACAGTGCTCAGCATAAGTGGCCAAGAGGCCTGGGAAGAAGTAGTGACAAGGAGATTCAGAGAACTCAGGGAGCATCCCTGCCTGGGCCAAGGAGGTGTCTGGGTAGCTGGAGCTGGAGCTGCCTTTGGCTTAGACTTTGCTATTCTGACTGACGCCAATGACTGACTTATTACCAGGAGTAGGTGAAGCAGTTTGCAGCCTTTTAGAACTCAGGCTGGGATCTGTAATTTAAGTCATTCACAAATTTGACTGACAATTTCACTAGCCAGTCCCCACATTAGGCATCCTTCTGCTCCCACCCCACCAATGCACACGTACCTCTAGCTTCTCTGAACTACCATCCCACAAGAAACACAGGTGTTTAAAAGAATAATTATCAGCCAGCCTGGTGGCTCACACCTGTAATCCCAGCACTTTGGGAGGCCGAGGCAGGCAGATCACGAGGTTGAGAGATCGAAACCATCCTGGCCAACATGGTGAAACCCCATCTCTACTAAAAATACAAAGATTAGCTGGGTGTGGTTGCACGTGCCTGTAGTCCCAGCTACTTAGGAGGCTGAGGCAGGAGAATCGCTTGAACCTGGGAGTTGGAGGTTGCAGTGGGCCGAGATCACACCAAGGCACTCCAGCCTGGTGACATGGTGACAGAGCGAGACTCCATCTCAAAAAAAAAAAAAAAAAAAAGACTAATTATCATGACTTGTGTGAGATCTGCCATCACAAACAAGGTAGGTCCCCTAAGGTGAGAAACAGATGGAGTGGGGTTTGTGCAGATGTATGTTCTGCCCTTCTGGAAGGAACTTAATTACGGAATCACACCTGAAATGTTACTTCTTTGACCACACACCTGGATGAACTGGTTCAAATCAATCCTAGAATCAGCTGGGCAGGAAGGGGTCCATTTGTTCACCTGGTCCTGTTGCAAATGTTCTTGACCCTTTTTGAGTCGCTGGCCGCATAGAGCTCTCAAATTCTTGACTCTTCACTTTGGATTTAATTAAAATCACCAAGGTCATCCACTGACTCTTCCAGCTCGTTCTGAGGTCTGTTCAATTTTTATGGAATCGCATTAAAGTTCACTGCAGATATGTTAAAAACTTTAAATGTTTTACAGAAAGTTTTAAACCACTTTAGATGACTTTTGCTGCGTAGAACAAGGGCACTGGGGACTTCCCACATCACCCCAAGCTGAAATCACAGAGGAAACAGAGTCTCAAGTCCTGACACTGTGGGCTCCATGAGGCGAATGCCCAGGAGGTGAAGGCTCCTGTGTAAGACACACCTCCGCAGCACACTCCAGCCATCCAGCACGATGGCCACTGGCCACTGGGGAACTTTGAACACTTGACATAGTCTTGTCTAAATTGAGACGTGATGAGTGTGAAACACGTCAGATTTTGAAGTCTTGGTGTAACAAAAGTATGTTCAACATCTCATTTATATTTTTATATTGGTTACATGTTGTAATCAAAGTGATAGTATTTTGCATATAGTGAATTAAATAAAATACATTACTAAAATTAAGTTTGCCTATTTCTTCCGCGGTTTTAGTATGGCTAGTAGAAAATTTACAGTCATGCTGGTGCTCGCACGCGTCACCTCCCTCTGCCTCTCCTCCTTCCTGCAATCCTGGGAAGCCTTTCCTGATAGGAGTGGGGTGGGAATTCAGTTCTTTCTTAGGACATGTGTCCTACAGTACTCTGCCCTCCAAGGCAGGGACTTTGGGGAAAAAACAGAAGACACCCAACCCCATCTGCCTATGCGTCCCCTTATCCCATGATCAATAACGCCCTTAACTTCTTAAACTTTCTCTCTGGCGGGAAAGATGGGCTTGTGTCTCACCAGACAGTTCTATTAGAGTCATTAATCCCATTGTACAGATAACAACATGAAGGCTTATGAGATAAAACCGTTCATTTGAAGCTCCCATAGTCCGCAGGAGGCCAAATTTTGGTCTTTCTGACCCCAAGGCTAATCTCTTCTGAATTTTAAAAATGTGATATTTAAGACGGCCTCATTGATGAACCCAGTTTATTTTTTTATTATTATTTTTTGTGTTCTCAACTAATGCTAAGTCCCCTGGGGTAGGAGCCATGCCTCATCACCCCTCCTTCCAGAGCGCCTGTGGGTAAATGAGAGGAGCTGTCTGTGTGTCTACCGAACTTGTCTTCATCCCTTCATTTTCTTTCTTTTTCAAGATGGCAAGAGAGGGCAGGCTCCTCAGTTCCTCACGAACTATTCAGGGGTTTCTGCAACCCAGATCTTTTCCCAGCTCTCTTTAGTCACCTCCGTGCTTCCCAGAGTGGACTTGGGGGAGCCAGCCTTCAGGGCTGGCCACTACATTCCTGTCATTCTCTCTCTGCGGCCAGCATATTTTAGCCTGTGAGAAACACCGGGCCACTGCCTGAGGCCCTCCCAGGACACTCAGCCCTGGTGCTGCCGCTGGCTGCAAGTGGCATCATTGAGAGGCACCTGCCGGGTTTTTGAATCAGAGGTGTAAAGGTGGCCACACACCACCTCTCATGGTCAGAAAAGAATGCAGACCTGGGCTGTAGGGGGCTGTCCTCCTGGCAGGTGGAGAATAAGATCAACTCCCCAGGAAAGCGAAGACAGTCGGCTCAGGGGCTGATGTGGGGGCAGACAGCTCTGGGCACTGGGAACCCCCCTTCCAGTGTGTGAGGCCCTGGCTCCCGGCCTGCTGAGCTTCCTGGAGTGTCGTTCAACTCCAGGTCACGTTTGGCCCCCCCATCGATATGGCACCAGCTTGCTGCCACTGGCGTCTTTGTGTCCAGCATGGTCCCTCAGGGCTTGCTGTCCTCCCCTGCAGAGTGAAAGCCTGGACCGTCGTCTCCAAGTTCCCCTGCAGTGGAAGCTAGTGGTTCTACTGCGAGCCTTCTCTCCCTGGAGAAGCGGCTTGGTGTGCGCCCCTGAGGAGTAATCCGTGTGCTGAGCCGTGAAGCTGCTTGTCCCTCTAGGAACCCCTGTTACTCTGGCAGGGCAGCTCTCAGGCAGGTCCACCGAGTGCCCTGAGGAGCGCAGCGTCTCTCTTTCTTCCTGTGGGGCCAGGGTCTGTTCCTGCAGACGGGCTTCGGCCCAGAGGTGAGTTGGCAGGAAAGGAGCCCTGAGAGCAGGCAGCCCCTCTTGCCTTCCCCAGCTCTGAAAACGCTTAACTGTGCACAACTGCCAAAGTGAGAGGCACGGCTGAGCCCATAAGACTCCAGCCACTCAGTGGGGGGTTTAGCCATCTCTTCCCCTGGCTTCTGAGAGTGTAAACCACAGGCGGGGAGCAGGCTCTGGGGCACTTGTTTCTTCCTCGGAAAGATTCAGGAGAAGCTGTTTTCTTGCACTTTGTGGTGGATCACGGACGGCTGTTGGTTAAAGGCAGCTCTGCAGTGTAGCTGAGAGGCTGGGCTGTGGCTGGACGTGAAACTTCAAATCCTGATCACTGGGCCCTGCGTACCTGTGTTATCCTGGACAAAGGGGCCTTCTTGGCATCAGATTCCTGCCCCATGGATGGGAACGGTTGCTGTCCTCACCTCGAAGGGCTGCAGAGAGTCTCATATAGGGTCACGCATGCCCAGGGTGCAGTGCGGAGGCCTCAGGCCGCGCACGGCAAGGGCAGCCATTGCCGCCCTAATCATCACATTCATGTGGTGCCTGAGAACAGCCAGTTGCTTCCCGTGTTCTAGAGCCAGGCCCCCCAAACTTCTCCACCTCCAAGGACATACAGACCATGATGAGCTTTGTCTGGCTCATAGAGTTGGGAGGATGAGGCTGCTGGAAGCTGCTGAGACAGCCTGGGGGCTCTGACTGGCCCCACCCATGAGACCGCCTTGAGCACCCAGTAGGGGCACAGGCAAGTGTGGGTGTTGGCCCACTCCCCACTCATGGCCCATTTCCAGGCTCTGCAGGGCATGGCACTGTGCTCTCGAGGACGGGGTTTCCCCACCTCCACAGTACGGACATTTGGGAGCGGAGAGTTCTTTGTCATCAGGGCCGTCCTGCCTGGGTATTGCAGGGTGCTCACAGCAGCCTGGCCTCCTCCGAAGCTGGAGATGCATCTGTAGATGCTGGTAGTGCCTACCCAGCTGTGACAACCCAAACGTCTCCAGGTGTTGTTCCTTGTGCCCTGGGAGGTAGAATTGCCCCTGGAGGAGAAGTCCTAGTGTGGACAGTCCCGGCCATCATCTCCTTTCACTCCTGCGACCATCCACATTTGTGCTCGGAGCTTCCGCCTCTGTCTCCGATTTATGGAATTGGATTGGAGCACGGGTGACTAAATCGCAAAGAGCTCAGGGTCCCTGAGTCCCAGTAGCATGTGCTGAAGTGCAGAAGTGGCTGTTTCTCCACCGTGTGCCTCTCATCAGGGCAGATTCAGAAGAGTTGGGAAAGACGCTGCTTCCTCTTCTGTCCCATTTCTTCTCCCCGGGGATAGACGCCTTGAATCCCTATTGCGGGAGATAGATCTGGTCTCATGCAGGAGTGGTCCGCGCTCACTGTTACTCCGCACGGGATGCTTCCCTCCTGCCAGGTTGCAAAACATCCACAGCAGAGGATCCCCCATCTGGCTCTGGCCATGGGTCAGGGCCCCTGGGACCCAGGAGAGCAGAGGAAGGAGGCGGGAGATGCAAGCTGGCTCTGTCCACGTCACTGTTTCTCCAATCCTGGTCCCATCTGGATTTGCTTTTAATTCCATTCAGTCTGGGGGCTAAAGTAAAACACTTTGCTTCCCTAAAAATAACTAAGGCTTGGTAATACTGAAAAGAGCCATTTGCATGTTTACTGTGGAAGCCACATGGAAATTAAAGTTCTATCAATTCTAACATAGAAGCTCTCCTTAAATGTAAACACCCACATGCAAATTACTCTGTTTGGAAGTGTGTACACAAAACTGATACCAAACAGTATTAAATGATCATTAGTGACAGGCCACTGAGGCTTTCGGGCTGGTGCCTCTTCAGGCTGAAGATGTTGCTGAACAGTCAATATGCCTGTGGGTTCTGGATGCGCCTGGCTGCGCTCCAGTCCTCGTTGGCCATTAGCTGGAGTGACACAGTGGGAGAGGTGATCTGCGCAGCCTGAAATCAAGTCTACTTGGTTGAATATGTTAACGGGACTCTCTACAGAGCAGAAAGTTGACAGCGCACAGGCAGAGGACCTGTGGGCCTAGTGCAGCATGAGGCCATCCTCCCCACCCTTTCTTCTATATCCCCAAACCTCTGTCCCACATTCTGAGCCCCTCAGATTGGATTATTCCTGCCCCCCCAATCCCTGTACTCTGACCATACCTTGAAATTTGCTTTTGTCGTTTATAGTTTGTATTTTCCTTCCAGCTGTAATCCCAGCCTGAGATCCGACACAAAGCAGGTATCCATCCATCCATCCATCCATCCATCCATCCATCCATCCATCCATCCGACAAATGATACGGAACACAGCTGCTATTCATCTGCCAGCTTCCTTCATTATAAAAGTTGCAATAGAGTGGGGGTGACAGAAAATGAGCAAGCGGGAAATAAGCACATTTGTGACCAAAGATGGAGCCGTGGAGCTGGGTTACACCTGGGGCCTGGACAGTCCACTTGGGTGGTCAGCAGACGTCTCTGTGCAAGGTGGACTTCAGACCAGACTGAAGGAGAGGAATCCGGAGAACACCTGAGGAGCCAGTGAGACCAATGGCAGCAGCTGTGATTGATTTGGCAGTGAGTGGGGGCCTGGCACCACCCAGGGGTTTTGAGTCTGCATCCCTCATCTCACGTCACATTCTGCTGACCTGTGGCTGTCTCCGCTTTCCACAGTGGGCCTCTGAGGCTGAGGAGGCCATAGGACCCTGCCAGTCACTGGGGGAAGCACAGTCCCCAGCAGGGCTGCCTGACTCTGAGGCTGTGCTTGCAGCAGACCTCAGGGCTAGCCCAGCTTTTTCATCAAGTGCCATGTCCCGTGACGTCCCGGGATGAAAAAGGACTCCCTCCCACAGTGTCTCCCTCTGGTGTCCATAAGGTGGGTGGAGAGGCCTTTCTTTGTTGAACAGGTGGTCTCAGATGTCCTATTTGGCAAATGGGGGGCATACGCTCATCTCACAGAATTTCTATGAAGGTTCAATGAAATCATGATGACGTGAAAATTCTGGGAGTCCAGCCAAGGACAGCGTCCAAGGTAGTTGCTTACCAGAGTGTGTGCGCATTTTCTGTCTGTGTGTCCGCACACCTCTGGGGGTGGAAGTCCCTGCTGGGCGGCACGTCCACAGGCCCATGAAAACCTCCCAGACAGCAGGGCAGCGTCTGCCATGGTCACACAGGAAGGCCCGTGTCTGCTTCCTCCTTGCGGGTGGAGGGAGGGGGAGAGCGCTTTTGTGTTTTGTAACTCAGCGAGCCAGCCCTGCTTCCCAGGTCTCCCTCCTCACTTTCCGCCACCTTCTCTGACCTCGCTGACTAGGAAGTCATCCTTCTTTCTTTGAGAGTTTTTTGGATTAAAAAAACAAAAAACAATAAAAAAAGGCCATTCCCGACAAGCAATCCTCTTGTTTATTGATTTGCCCTGTCAGGTTCTTTTATGCAGACATACGTTTATGATAAAACTTCAGTCTCTCCTTTCATGACAATCAATAATGCATCGTGCTTTCCGGAGCATTCCTGTGTCCATGTGAGATCTGCGCTGGCTCTCGGCCTCCCAGTTCTTGGCACGTCCCACTCCCCCGGGTCACATATTTCCAGAGCTACAGTCCACTTTCTCTTTCTGAAAGAGGACGTTAGATGGCCAGCTGGAAGCCACCATCTCTAATTGCCAATTAAATTCCACAGTGTGCTTTTGATATTACACCTTCTCTCGGCTTGAGGATCTCTGTCAGCAGGTGGATAAGGAGCCCATGCCTTGACCAGAACGCCTCACACTATTTCTACCCTGAAATTCCTTCCTTCCTCCTTCCTGACATCTGTCTACAAAGCAGAAGCCACAGGTGTTGGGAGAGCAAGTACTGTGTCGCACAGGTTTGCTGAAAAGATAAAGGATGAATGGAAAGATGAGAGCAGTGTGTGCCTCACGTTTGCTTTCCTTCCCAGGCAGGTGTCTGTGCCCTGGGCCGAGAGCTGCCCTCCCGTCTAAGCCGGCCCAGCCCAGGGGCAGATGGGGCCAGGTTCCTTCTGTTTCCAAGGCTTTAGGTTTCTCAGATGGCCCAGGCCTGGCAAACCAACGTCTGAGTCTGTTGTGAAGGGAGAAACAGAGGCTTGTGGGGCCTGGGACGGTGGTCTCAGAGCTGGCCCACCCACCTTCATACCTGCAAACAAGAAGAAAGGGCGTGTCCCTTCCCGGATGGTGGGGGCCAGGCCCTGGCTGGGGCGATGGCATGGCGTGAGTGTGGGCGAGAAGGAGCGCTAAGCCAGGGCAGGCTGCCTGCTTTCCCGGGCCAATCCCCCTTCCTCTGGAACTCATTCACATTTACCACGAGGGATTATACCATCAAATCCATCTCCATTATGACCAAACGCAAGTGCCAGTGAGGTGAATGAATCTAATTAATGACTCCCCAGAGAGGAACCTGCATCCCAGGACATCATCCAAACCAGCACAGGCTCCTGTCTCCCAGCCCCACCCAAAGGCAGGGGAAGAAGCGGCTGCTTCTTGACTCTGTGGGTGAGAGGGAGACACAGGAATTGGGGGAAAGCACTGTACCCCCCGTTCAGCAGCCCCCCTGAGGATTCTCCCGGCTGCTGCATGGGGAGGCTGGAGAAGTACAGGTTCCCCGACAATGATTGTAAACTTAGTGGCTCCCTGGATGAACCAATTGCTTCCTGCGGTAGTAAAATGAACAATTCATCGTAGATTATTTGAAGGCAAATCACTTTAAGTGTAAGAAATAAAAAGACAAATTGGCAATTGAATTTTGTGTGAGAACATAAGTGGGTGATTTGCATTGGCGACTGTGCCGGAAGACTCAGCTATATGGGAAGGAAAGAACCGACGAAATGGGGTCAGCCAGAGACATCGTCACCCAAGGAGCTCCGGGGGTGATGGCGCCAGCTGCACCGGCCCCTTTGCAAAACTCTTTGCAGCTCAGCATGCCGGAGTGAGAGTGACCAGGTTTCATAAGGAGGGATTAGCCCACGAGGACCCGAGCAGCATTGCCAACAATGTAACTGATTTTTATACTGCACTTTTTAATGGGGCAAATATTGATGTTGTCTAGAATCAGTCTTTCTTGGGTTGTATCCAGTTCCCCAGAGCTCCTGTGATGGAGTCTGTGTCTCTATTAGTTCCATTTTTGCAGGGTGAGCCCAAGGAGCAATTGCCTCTTTAAATTGCCAAAGCTCTCCTGGGACAGAAAGCCACATGCCAGAGCTTTGTTGAAAAACATTCACATATAGCTAGCCCCGTCCCCTGAGGGAGTCTCTTCTAGGATATTCTCCTGCATGGAAAAGAGGCCTTGGGAATCTTCTGGATGGAATTCCCACTGATCTCGCTCATAATAGGTATCGCTGGAACTAGTGATACTGCAGTCAATGGAGACCTGGTGCAGCACAATGACCCTCCCCATTCTTTCTTAAACAAATATTGAAAAAAATATCAACTATGACCCACCTGCTCTGCTTGGAGCTGGAGATTTAACTGTGTTCACTAACCTCATGGAGCTCGGTGGGGCAGGAGAGAGACACAGTTCTTTCTGAGAAGATCCAGTAGAGGCTTTGCCGTAGGTGGGCTTGATTAACTGGAAGGGTGGCTGGCCCCTGAATCTATGCCTTTCTATGTTGAGAAGGGCGCCCTAAATCCCCACCTCCTAGCCCCAGTGCTGTCCTTAAGTCCCCGTAAATACGGCGTCCCCAAAATACACCAATCACCAGTGCTGTGAGACATGGAGAGAACTTCTATCTTAAAAAAGTTCATGGGTCCAATGTATTTGGGAATGTCACCACGGTGGCCAAGGGTGTTTACTGCAGGGCTTTTCAGGGCCTTTTTCAAGCCCCTAAGTTCAACCTCAATCTTCCAAGGAGGACTGAGGATGTGTTTCCTAACAGATGTCATTCACACTCTTCTCACACTTGTCTGGAAACGCCCTCTGTAACTGGCGTCTGTTGAGGACAGTGTGAGGTTAGATGTTCCTCTGTGGCATTCCCACCTGGTGACCCCCAGCTTTGGGTAAGCAATTCCGGTGGCAGGGAACACACTATTTGCCTGTACCACGTGGGGCCTGATATCTTCTGAAGCTCTGTGATCCATACATCAACATCAAGATGTTTGCCTGAAGCATCTTGTAGCCAGCCTCCTGCCTCCTGGGCCAGTGAAGAACCGTCCTTTGCAGAGACTTCCCTATTTGAGTGGACATATCCTGCTCCTTCTATGCTCCCTCATATTACATGAGCACATCTCATTACCACCCTGGCCATGCCCCTCAGGACACTGGCTGGCTTGTCCCATCACAGGAGATTGCTTTGCATAGATATCTGCAGAGTGTTCCAAGGGGGAGTTGCAAGGACCACCTCCAATGGACCTATCACCTCCAGCTTTTCTAAGCTTATGCCCCTGTTAATGCATCCCAGTACCCATTAAATACTTTCCTGACAGCTACATTATGAGGGTGACTTGAATGAAGCCCTGAAGATGCTACTCAAATACCTGCTCCCACACTTTTTTTTTATACACATATTGGCTGCGCTTTTCAGGCTTCAACTCAGAACCTCACGTCTATTTCTGTTCAATGTCAGCCTGCTGGAGGAAGCCTTTCCTTGCTGCTGCGGTTGCTGGGTTGCTGTCCCGCTCACACTTGCATCATCCACAGTTTTGATGATCATTCCATCAGTGTCCACCCAGACAGGTGGCGGAGAGCAGCACAGGGCTGGGGGGACCCTTCGGGCAACATGTAGACCCCCAGTCCCCTCGAGCAGCTTCATTTTTCCAGCTGAGACTTCACTGATTGCAGCTGTTGTCAAGCGGGGGATATCAAGGTGAATGCAGGCACCGAGTCCCACCTCCACCTGCCGAATTGCAATTTCTTGGAGAATATCCCAGACAGTTGCAACTTCAGTGCTCCACAGGCCTCAGTGCTCCACAGGCCTCCTCATGCCCCCACACGGTAAAGACCAACTCACCTTCTGTACAGCGGCACTGCCTGTGTTCCCTGCCTTGCCAGTGAAGCCGTCCTAGGCATGTCCGCAAACCCATGGTGAAATACAGGGCTCTGCATGAGGAGTGTATTTACTAAGTTCCCTCTGCCCCGGGACAAGCACGATGCTGGAAGCTGGGACTCACTATTCAGTAAAGGCCTCTCAGGCTCTTTCCTCACAGAGATAGCAGTCCTCCCAGTAAGAAGGTGATTGATCGTAGAATCATGAAGGACAGCTAAATTTACCAGGACTGGAAACTAGCTGATATTTTGGAAGACAGACCCTGGGTGTTTTGCGTGTTGTAGTACATTGCTGCCTGCTCAGCCCAAAGTCCATGCTCTCTTCCTCTTTAATATTAAAGTTCTGATTTTTTTTTGAGATGGAGTTCTGCTCTGTTGCCCAGACTGGAGTGCAGTGGTATGATCTTGCCTCACTGTAGCCTCCACCTCCCTGGTTCAAGCAATTCTCCTGCCTCAGCCTCCTGAGTAGCTGGGAATACAGACATGTGCCACTACACCTGGCTGAATTTTTTTTTTTTTTTTAAATTTTAGTAGAGATGGGGATTTACAATGTTGGCCAGGCTGGTCTCGAACTCCTGACCTCATGTAATCCACCGGCTTCAGCTTCCCAATGTGCTGGGATTACAGGCATGAGCCACCTTACCCAGCCAAAAAGTTCTGTTCTTTCTGTGGTGTAAAAAATTGTCCCCTGTCAAAAAAGACCACCATCCTCAAACTCCCATGAAGTGGAATGTGCCAAGTGACTGAGCTCTGCCCTAGTGAAATGTGCATGACAGCCAGGAAGGCAGCTTCTAGGATGCCATCCTTCTTCCTTTCCTCTTTCTTGCAGCCTGAAGATGGGGTATGATGGCTGGTGCTCCCACAGCCATCTTAGACTGTGAGGTACGTCATGTGTTAACACGGACAATCAGAAAGACAGAAACCTCTTTCTGGTTTTAGTTTGAATGAATTTTATTCAACTTGGAATGAAAAATCCAAAGTTCAGGACATTCTGAGACATGTTTATTCCTTTATTCATTTGTTCACCAGCTGTTTCCTGGGGATGTACTTCGTGGCAGCCACGGTTCCAGGGCTGGAGATACAGACATGCTCCTGCCCTCCTGGAGTAGATTCTAACATGCTTTTTAATCATCACAGAGTGAGTGAGAATGCCAGGGAGGCAGATTCTAGGGTCTCTGGAGCTCTGTTCTCCAGGTTCTAGGGAGAAGTGTGGCCACAGGCAACAGGTAGCCCCCAGCCGCCTCGAGCAGGACTTTGTCAAGCAAACCTCCATCTCCCAGACAGACTCTCAGATCCAGGGCCCATGAGGGGCTGCAAGGCTGGTGAGCAGGAGGCCAAGTTGAGAAAACTCTCCATAAATAAAAGAGGATGCATCAATAGTGCCGTTTATTCCTCTATTTAATACTCATTTGTCAGATGGTCAGAGAGCGAGTAAAAACAGATGCAACACCTGCCCTCACTGTTCCCTACGTCCGTCTTTGAGGCTTTTCCTGTGGTACCTTCTGCAGGGAACAGGATGCTTGCCTGGCTGGTGGCAGAGACAATGCACTTAGTTTGCATCAGTCAGATCCAAATTAAAAATTAAAGACAGTATTTGAATTAGATGTGGAAAACTGTAGCCAGGCTAGAGGGAGGTGAGTCACTACTCCTGGGTATATTTCTATCTTAGAAAATAAAAGCAACTTGTAAAGTCCACCACTTATGCTTCCTAAAACACGGTTTCCACCACCACCAAATAGGAAATGCAGAATTACTGACCCAGGCCGGGATTTTGGTTTCTAATTACGCTGCAAAGCTGCTAAATTTAGGTGGCAGTGATTCCTTTCTCCCCTTAAGGTTGCTGAAAACTGTAGATCTACCCAGGGGGCTTCTTGAAGAGTTTTGGATACAAAAATGGGTTCTTAAATTGGAAATTAGAAACTAACTCAGAAGTGCTTGTGTCAAAGACGAAAAGTGTTGCTCACGTGACTGGAACTCCAGGTTCAGGCATAGCAGGCTGCAGGGTGCAGGGACCCCATGTTGCCCTCATGAGTCAGGCTCCTGCTCTGGACCCATCGTCCGGGCTGCTCCCAGCATGGCTGGGTTCTTGGGCAGGCTCTCTCCTCCTTGCAGGTGAGGTGGCTGGCGGCTTCTCAGACCAGTGGCCTTGGAACCACCTCTCCTTAGACCTGCCTTGATCACAAGCTCATTTCTTTACCATTTGCTGAGGTCTAGGGAGGGAAAACTCTTTTAGTTGGGACCTGGCTCAATGTCCCATCCCTGCTACAGGATGGCTGGAGTCAGCCCTGTCCTAACCACAAGGACTGAGAGTAGATAAGGAGTAGTTTATTATTGAAGCAGTTGGGGTGTTGCTACCAGATTGAAGGGAAACAGAGCCTGGATTATTGAGGAGCAACCATCCCCTACAGTGGGTGGTAGACAACCATGGTCCAACTATGAGTTCCTGGGGTTCCTTAGCCCCTTTCCTGGACTATCCCACTGAATCCTCATGCTGTTTCTCTGGGTTGAAGGCAGAGTATTATCCCCTTGACAATGAGAAGCCTGAGACACAGCAGACTGAAGCATCTTGTAGGAGGTCTCCCAGCCCAGTGCCAGCCCAGAATGTATGAATGTGCGGTCACCTGTCCTACTGCTGGCCTGGGAGCTGGGGCAGCTGGGGCCCTTGATTCAACCTAAGGGCATCCTGTAGGTTTGGCTCCATGTTGTCACACATCACCCTTGCCCAGGCCAATCCAGGAAGCAGAGCTAGGACCGGGTGATTTTGAGATGCTTTGACAAGAGTGCCTTCGGTCTTTCACCTGATGTGCACCTGCAGCATTGGGGTGGGCAATTGGTGCTGAAGAGATCATGTGGCTACAGTGAGACACACACATCTCCTTGCTTTGGTAGCAGCTGTGAGCCAGTTCAGTGCCAATGGGCACAAGTAGAAGTGGAGGAGGCCAGTTGAAGGGACGCAGGTCTGGAGCAGAGGAAATGAGAAGCACGACACGTATAGAATATCTTGAAGAACCTGCCTTTAGTTAGTAGTCCTTTAGTTTCATGATAGGATTTAGTTTTAGTTAGTGGTCCTTTAGTTTCGTGATAGGATTAAGGATAATAGACCGGCTGGACAGGCTGGTAGATGGAGAAAAGGCAAAGCTCTGGCGCAGCCAGTAGTTGACTGTGGTGGCTTAGAACCTGGGCCCTTTAACATGGACGATTTGAGCAACTATTTCTGAGAAAATTCAAACATGGCAGAAGTTGCCATGGGTGGAAGTGACATGGAAGAATCTTAAATACTCTTTTGTGTGTGTGTGTGTGTGTAGCTGGAGTGGCGAGTCTCTCATCAATGTTAAATCCAGAGACAGCCCTCCACCAAGCAGGCTTCTTCCTGATCCCGGCCCCTGTCTGGGTCACTGTGCTTGTGCTCAGGTGTTCACCTTGCTCTAGGCTGGCCCCACTTCTGTGCTCTCTACAAAGCCCCACCCATGGGTGCATGAGTGCCACCCACGCAGGGGAGCACCAAACTGCTCCTCTTCCCACCTTCACCTCCTAAAGCATTGTCACACAGGTGTGTTCACCTGTGGAGACCCACCTGGGGACTCCAGTTCAGCAGATCCAGGAGGTGGGCACCTGCAGATGTGCATATTTCCCCAGATGCTCCTAAGAACTGTTGTGTCCCTGACTAGAAAAGACATCCCAGCCAACAGTTACAAAGTGCAGTAGTTTTCATTGGAGGTGATTTTGATACCAAGGGTCTGGACATATCAGGAGACATTTTTGGTTGTCACAACTGGGAGGTGCTACTGGTATCCAGTGGACAAAATCCGGGTTGCTGCCAAACATCCTACAATGCACAGGACAGCACCCCCCCAACAGAAAACTATCCAGCCACAGATGTTAACAGTGTCTAGGTTAAAAAAGCTTGATGCAGTGGCCCATGGGAAGGTCTTACACCTGCTCTAGCCTGTGAACCCAGAAAGGGAAAGGCCCATTTCATGTCTCATTCACTATCATAGTGCCTGGCACATGGCCATTGTTCACAGCTACTTGATGAATGGAAGGGCAGATGGATGAATCAATAGATGGATGAATGGATGGATGGGTGGAGAGACGAATGGATAGATGGAATGATGGATGGATGTGTGGATGGATGGAGGAATGGAAAGATGTGTGAATGGTTAGATGAATGGATAGAAGCATGGTGAATGGATGGGTAGATGTGTGTATGGATGGGAGAATATATGGATAGATGGATAAATGGATGAATGCATGGATGGATGGATGATGGATGGATGGATGATGGATGGATGGATAGATGATTGATGGATAGATGGTTGATGGATAGTGGATGTATTGTAGACAGATGAGTGGAGGAATGGATGATGGATGAATAAACAGAGGATGGATTGCAGATGGATGGTGGATGGGTGGATGAATGGTGGATAGATGATGGATTGATGGATGGATGGAGGATAGGTGGGTGGATGACTGGATGAATGGATGAATGATGGATTGATGGATGGATTGGTGGATGGGTGGATGAATGGTGGATGGATAGATGGTCTATGGATAGTGGATGGATGGTGAGTGGTTGGATGGAGGATCGACAGTGGATGGATGGATGGGTGGTCAATGGATAGTGGATGAATGGTAAACAGATGATGAGTGGAGGGATGAATACATGGATGGATAGATAGAGTTATAGAGGGACTGCTGGCCTGGGAATCTGGGTGTGTGGCTCTAGTCCTAGGCTCTCACTGAGGAGCACTGGGCTCCTACCCAAGGAACTGAGTAGCCCGTTGGTGTGCTTGCTTGGTCGCTCTTCTGCTCAACCCCCTAAACACAGGGCTCTGCCCTAGAATTACTTCTCCCCTCTCTCAACCCACCTCCCTAAGATAGCCAGCCTCCCAGGGTAGGCAAGATGCTGAGATGACCCCAACATCTCTGCCCCCTGGTGAACACACCCTCCCTGTGAAGCCCATTGAGTGTGGGTAGAACCTGTGACTATGAGGAGACATCACTCTGAGATCAGATTACATCCTATGTCCCAAGGGAACTGGTCTTGGCTGGACCTGACCTAATCAGGCAAGCTTTTTAAGAGCAGAGAGTTTTCCCTGGCTGGCGGCAGAAGTCAGAGAAAGACATGCCTTCTGCTGGACAGCAGGGCAGGAAGAATCCCGGAGGAGGCCAGGGCAGGGGCAACACTGAAATTGTCTGCCAGTGGATTTGGCATGGCCAGTCAATAGTTGCAGGCACTATGGCAGGAGCGGGAGCTGGGATGAGCCCCTCCAGGGACTAAACTTTGACTACTGGAGCTTGG
The DNA here is from genome assembly GCF_008728515.1 of Papio anubis. Taxonomy (NCBI): domain Eukaryota; kingdom Metazoa; phylum Chordata; class Mammalia; order Primates; family Cercopithecidae; genus Papio; species Papio anubis. The sequence goes on along the minus strand of NC_044991.1, from coordinate 88,206,693 downwards.
AGAGGTCCAGGGAGGCCCAGAAGCTGAAACAGGGCTGAAGGGCTGAAGGGAGTGGACAGCGGGTTTTTAACCACTGGGGCTGCCATGCAGACTGACACAGGGCTTCTGGGTGGGCCATCTGTGTTCGAGGTCAGCTTCCACCTGCCGTGACCAAGTCTGGTCTGGCAGTGCTGCCTCCCACTTCCTCTGGACACCTCCAGAATCCAAGGCTGAGCCCAGGGACCACTCCGACCAGAGGAGGGGTGCCCTGATGCCATGTCATGTAAAAGTGAGCAGAGTGGGTCTTCAGGGCAGACTATAGCACCTGTGAGGCTACAGGGGATGACCTCCATCTGCCCCAGGGCATGTCCCTGGGCCCTGTTGTCCTTCCACTGGGTACCTGGGACCTTCGGTGGCTCTGGGCTCTCACTGCTCTCCCGACCCGTCCCACTCCATGGGCCTTTCAGGAGCTCGCTTTTGATCAGATCAGTGTGGGAGCCTCACAAAGAAGCCAAGAGCAGCCCCGTGGGACCCCTGAACCTCGTCACTGATGTCAGCGACCCAGCAGGGAATTCGCTTTTGACACCATCTCTGGATCCTTGGCCAAGGAGAAAGACTGCATCTCATCTCTGTCAGTCGTGAGGCTGACCCAGCAATGAAACCCCACAAGGAAGAAAAATGTCATGTTCTCATCATGGGGTGATCTAATAACCAGTCTCCCAACAAACATCTACTTTGTTGCCAGATGTAAAACAAAAATGTAATTTTTGTTTTGGTGTTGAGGTTGACTTGTGGAGCAAAAATTCCCATGTGGGGCTCTCTTATCCAGCCTCTCGCACGGCTTCACAATCCAGTTCACGACCCTTCACAGCTCCCTGCTCTCCGTGCCTCCAGTCTCAGGGGGTATGGCAGGGTCTCCTGCAGGTGTTTTTGGTCCCAGCAAAGCAGGAGGCTCCCGGCGCTACAGCCCCCAGTCTTCCCTGGCACAGCACTCCCCACATCCAACTGTAATTGGCTTCTTCGTCGTTCACCGTCTGTTCCCTGAGGGCAATGGGCATTTCTGATGCATTTCTTGAATCCACCTTAAAGTCTGGTAGGTAAAAGGGACTGAATTCACACAAGTACAGTGAATAAATGCACTGATGGATGCAATAAGTTTACGTGAGTCAGGCACGAATAATACCGGCGGTTAACACTTTCTTCCAGCTCATGCCGGGGTGACTGGTGACAACCAGTTTTCATCACTTTATGAGATGGGCAATCACCTCCACCCCCGACACAGCCCCAGTGACCTAGGGTGCAATTCACGTACGATTTACACTTCTCGTCCCCCTCTAAAAGGACTTGCGTGGAGGATACTGGAAGGCCCAATGCAAGGAAAACTGCAAGGGAACAAAAGCCGTGGGAGGGAGACAGAAGGAGCGGATGCAGGCGGCACCTGAACTGAACAGATGACAGTGTTTAGAGAACAAATGCGCCCTAAGTTTCCTGGCAGCTACAGTACACATCGTTTTTGTTTTCAGATACGAGAAAGCATTTGTGGAGACTACCTATTCCTGGGAACTAAACTCAAACAAGAAGGGCTGCTCTGTTTGCGCAGGATTAGTGCACTACTGGAGAGCCCGGCGTCCCGGACAGGTCCAGAAGAAACCATTTCAGCACCATGAAGCTGGACAGAGTGAGTCCGGGGGCTCTGTCGATGCCGTCGGAGGTTTGACCGTTTTAGACACGGCGGTGAGTATTCTGGTGCCTAGAACACTGTTTGGCACTTCCTAGGTTCTCGGTAAATATTTCTGGAATGACTAAAATGAATGAATCAATCACGGTAGAGGAGTGATCATTGACCAGAGTGGGTACTCAATGATTATGAAGTCATACTAATTGCCATGATGTGCAGAATGAATATTCTGAACCAGACCTTTTGCTGAGAGCCTGTGTTCATTTTCTTGATCTGCCACCACCTGGAGCAACAGATCGGGGGTCTTCAACAACAGACATTTGCTTTCTCAGTTTTGGAGGCTGAACGTTCAAGATCTAGGTGTCGTCAGGGTGGGTTTATTCGGAGACCTCTCTCCTTGGCTTGCATCTTCTCCCTGTGTCTTGGAATCGTCTTCCCTCTGTGTTTGTCTGTGTCCTAATTTTCTCTTCTTATGAGGACACCAGACACTGGATTAGGACCCACCCCAAAGACTTCATGTTGCCTTAATTACCTCTTTAAAGGACTTACCTTCAAATACAGTCACAGTCTGAGGGACTGGGGATTAGGACTCCAACATATGAATTTGGGGAAATACAATTCAGCTCATCACGGTGCCCTGTATGAAGCGTGTTCATGTTCTGCCACCAACACGTGGAGAGAGGCCTGGCTACAGGCGATTGATGTAAGATGCATATGTGTGTGTGTGTGTGTGTGTGTGTGTGTGTAGGGGGCTCCTGTCCTTGGTCACATACAGAACAGTGTCAGAGTGAGGCTCCAACCCCCACACACAGTGCTCAATGACACTGCACGTGCCATGAATATGTGTCAGATGGACCAGTCCACTTGCCCAGCAGCAGACCATTTCCACTCTGCTCACCTCTGCATCCCTGCATCCTAATCTTCAGGACAGGACACTCACCATGCCAACAGGAGGCTGTGCCATTCTGGAGGGTAGCTGCCCTTCCCCGGGCTCTGGCTGACAACCAGCTGCCTCCCCAGGTATTTCAGCTCCTGCAGGTCCCACCCGCTTGCCACGGCTGTTGGAGGTGCAGCCTGGCTTGGCAATGGTGAGGATGGACGGGATTCTTTTCAGAAGCTGTAGAAACTGCATCCCCCACCTGTTACAGAGGTAGGCTTTGAGGGACGTCTGAGTGCAGAGATATGGAGACTGACTTGTTTTGCTGGAGATGGGATAATAATTGGATGAAGCCCAGCAGAGGCAAATTCTGTGACCTCCTCTGTCTGTATGTGAAGTTGCTGTGGCCTCCTCCGTTTGTATTCGAAGTTGCTGTGGCCTCTTCTGTCTGTTCGTGAAGTTGCTATGGCCTCCTCCATCTGTGGGTCCACATGTACATTTTCTCTTTTCAGACACCAGGTTTGCTTTCTTGACCTGGAGCTGGCTGAGCAGGGAGGAATATGTACCTAGAAACGCCCTGGCCCAATGCAGTCTCTCATTGTTGGAGAATAAATCGACTCTGATTTGGCCTCTTTCCTGAACGGGTTTAAACAAACAACCTCACAGTTCAATCCCGGTGTTTTTAACAGATGGCTCCAAACCGAAGCCTGTGGATGCGGCTAACCTGGGCGTCGTGCCGTCCATCCTGTGCTGTAGAGGCACAGGTCCCTGAGATGATGCCATCACAGCCTGGAAAGGCAGTGGGCTCAGAACTTCCCAGGGGAGTGAGGGGGCTGCATGGAGTTGGGGATGGTGGCGAGAAACACTTGGTGGAGAGGGCGTTTGCCCTGTGAGGCCTCGAAGGTCAAAGGTAGAGTCTGAAAACATCCCCTGGAAATTTCACTGTCGCAGTCACAGGGTCCTGGGCATGGAGGGAGTGGGGAACACAGGGACTCTGGCCCAACCTGCATCTCCTGACCCCCTTCCCTTTCATCTTTTCTAAAAGAAATCAAGGCATGCATGTCACGTGAAAAGTGTATGCAGGCCAAGCAAAGAGTCTGCTCCCGTCTCTGCCTGGAGAGGCCAATGTGAGCCCTGCAGACATGAAGGCATCATGGTTTACGTCTACGTGCTAGAGCTGCAGGCGGAGGCAAGGGGGCTGGATTCACTGAGGGCTCTGGGTTCTGGGAAAACTAGTGGCTGTTCATCTGGCAGCATGGAGCTACGAATGGCTTCGCATACCAGCAGCCTGTGTGTCACACAGAGGATTAAGTGTGACACAGTATGCCCTTGAGCCTGAGATTGGACCTCTGCTCTGTCATTTACAAGCTCTGTGGCCCTGGGAAGGTTGCTGGCCCTCTCTGTGCCCCAGAGTCCCTCTGATAGAGATGGGATGACGGTAAAATGCTGCTCAGGAAGCAAGCCATGTGCCCTGAGCCATCATTAGCACCGTGGTGAGACTGTTAGCGCTGAGAAACAGTCATGGGACATTTTTTAAAGGTGATTTACTTTCCTGAGAAAGAAGAAAACAAGAATGATTGATGCCTTAAAACAAAATAGCAATACTGGTGTTGGTGCTTATTACCATAAGGGCTTAAAGTGACGCTTTAGACACACGTGTGTATGTATGTTGGTGTGTTGCCTGTGCATGTGCGTGCGTGCCTGTGTGGGCCTGGCAGGCATAGCAAGCTGCCCTGTGTAAGATGTCCTATGAAACGGCCATGAATGTTGGGGTCTCCCTGGGCTAGGACATAGGAGGCGAATGGTTCTTAGGCTGGACTCACATTAATCCCATCTGGGGACTTCAGGAAATCTCTGCGGCCCCAGCACCACCCACGACCACCTAAGCCAGAGTGGCCATCAGTCAAGGACCGAGCTTCCTGCTCTGCCCTGGTCTAGGGTGTTTGGGAACACACCCATAGCTAAGGGCCTATGGAAACACAAAGGAGACGTGATGCTCTGGATAGTTGCCTCAAAATTTTAAAATTTGTTTGTATAAAAGAAAGTGTTCTTCAGTGAATCTGCAAAATAAATCCTGCCTCACCCAGAAATATAGTTTTAAAGAACATCATAGGCCGGGTGTGGTGGCTCACGCCTATAATCCCAGCACTTTGGGAGGCCAAGGCGGGCAGATCACCTGAGGTCAGGAGTTTGAGACTATACTGGCCAACGTGGTGAAACCCCATCTGTACTAAAAATACAAAAGTTAGCTGGGCGTGTTGGTGGGCACCTGTAATCTCAGCTACTTGAAAGGCTGAGGCAGAAAAATGGGTTGAACCCGGGAGGCAGCAGAGGTTGCAGTGAGCCTAGATCATGCCATTGCACTCCAGCCTGGGGGACAAGAGCAAGACTTCATCTCAAAAAAAAAAAAAAGAAAAAAAAAAAGAAAAAAAGAACATCGTATTTGGGTTCTCAATACACTGTTTCCAGGAGGTCAATTAAGCTGTTCCTATCTTAACTTAAAATTTATAATATTTTCTATACAAAAAAACTCCAAAATGCAACTCAGTGGACTAAAAATATATTGAATGCATTTACAGGCAATGATTTTTCTAGATTATGAAGGGGCAGGTTCAATGATCAGAACTTGTTCTTAGATATGACCGATAAATCCTGGTTCATTCCTGTGATGAAAACAAGAGAAAAAGCCCCTTCAACACTGACATGGCAGCCTGAACGCAGGGTTTCCTGGGGAAAGGGGTGCCTAGGACAGGGTGAAGGAGAACCAACTTCATGGGAGAGTGACCCACGCAGCCTCACAGGCCTCCACATTCAGAAAGTCCCTGCGATGGGCTTAATGCTTAATCACAGTATTGGAATTCTTAATAATTTGAACAAGGACCTCATATTTTCATTTTGCATCAAGAGCTTCAAATTTCATAGTTGTTCCTGCGATGCAGTGTTGTGGTCTGAAGTCAAGGCCCCGGGCTACCACTTACCACCTCTGTGGTCTCAGGCAAGTCATATAACCCCTCTGATCTGCAGTTTCTGTATCTTGAAGAGCAAATAAATGTGTTCCTGTCAGTTACATGTCAGTATAGTTATAAATTGATTCACAGTTAAGGGACTTCCAGTTTCAGAGACTGCATGTAAAGAGTGGAAGTCATCCCTCCCATCCTTACAATAAGAAAGAGCAAAACAAACAGAAATACATGACTTTTTTGGATTTATCAAGGAACTGAAGTCACAGGGGAAAACTACCGCCCTAAAATTGGGAGATGAGCACAGAGAATTAGCCAAGATCAGCTACTCTGAGCACAAGTTACTAGAGCCATAATGTGACAGAACTTCTACGGAGATTCTGATGCCTTTATGGGACTCAGTGTGAATTAACATGAAATTGAGACACTTCTGGGGGCATGGTCTTACTGGGAAGCCCAAATTTTCTTCAGTTTTACTTTCAGAAACCCCATCATGTTCTCATGGTGAAGATCTAAAAACGATCTCATGGCCACGGTGGGAATGTAATCCTTGTGAAGGACCCCCAGAGCATGCTTCATAATTAAGCCCTACTCTTCAGAGAAAAAACATTGTCTTCATTTTATTTTATTAGATGTTGTCCTAATGATGAAATGGCATTCTCCCCGTGGCAAGCCCACTAGCCTCATTACTCACCTAGGGAAAAAAATAGTTATACTAGTGGAGAAACGCCTGTGACTGTCACAGCCCTGAGACACAGACCCATTACAAGACAGATTTAATCAGAATATTGTGAAACACTCTCCCTGCCACACCTTACCACCCCACTGACAGCTTCCTGCAGAAAACAGTGAAAGAGTTGCAAGGTGCAGACATTCTCTAAGTAGGAAGACTTAGGGAGACCTAAGGAAAAGAAAAGAGAGAAAAAGCAAGAACAGTAGAGAAGTTTGAAGCCTCTGGCACCTGCAGCCACAGCAAGCACAAAACACAGTCGGACTCTACCTAGATTAACACACTGTCTCACACTAAATGCCTATTTCCTTCTTGGCTCTTACAACATAACTTGCCTTACAACAACAATATCAACAACAAATACAAGACGTGCCAAAAAGCAAGAAAACAAAACAAAACAAAGCAAAGCCTTAAGACAGCACCAGAACAAGACTGAGCTATGACTCAGAATGATCAGACATGGAATTTGACACACCTGTGATTAATGTGCTAAGGGCTCTAATGGAAAAAGTACGCAGCATGCAACACAGATGGGTGATGTCGGAGGAAAGACGGAAACTCTAAGAAAGAATTAAAAGGAAATACTAGAAATAAAAAAATATGGTAACAAAAATGAAGAATGCCTTTGGTAGACTTACAATAGGCTGGGAACAGCTGAAGAAAAATTAGTGAGCTTGAAACTCCCCAAACTGAAATTCAAGAAGTAAAAAAAATTTAAAATAGAACAGGATATTCAAAAACTATGGGGAAATGCCAAAAGATATAACATATATGTTGTTGAAAAACCAGAAGAGTAAAAAGAAAAAGGAGCATGAGAAACATCTGATGTAATAATGGCTGGAAACTTTCCAAAATTAATGATAAGCACCAAAGCATAATTTCAGGAAGCTCAGAGAACACCAAGCATGTTAAGTATTTTTTTTAAAACATATCTAGGCATATTACACACAAACTGCAGAAAACCAAAGACAAGAAAATATTGAGAAAGTCAGAGGAAATAATAACATCTCTAGAGGAAAAAGGAAAAGAAATACAATAGATATTTCATCAGAAACTATGCAAGGAAGACGAGAGTAGGGTGAAGTATTTAAAGTGTTGGCAGGGGAAAATTCCACACCAATCTAGAATTTTGTATCTAGTGAAATTATACGTCCAAAGTGAAGAAGAAATAAAGACTTTCTCAGACAAACGAAACAAATACGATTTTGTTTTTCTGTCAGCAGAACTGCTCTGCAAGAAACATTGTAAGAAAATCTTCAGAGAGAAGGACAATGCTGTAGGTCAGAAACTTGGGTCTCCATAAAGAAATGAGGATCATCAGAGCAGTAATGAATGACAGTAAAAAAAAAAAAAAAAAAAAAAAAAATTAGTTTTCTTATTCTTAGTTGATCCAAAAATAGGTGTTTGTTTAAAATAAAATAATTGTAGCAATGTATTGGGTGATTATAGCATATGAATAAGTGAGCGGAATGGCAGTGATGCTAGAGAAGATAGGAGGAAGAAATTGAGAATACTTGATTATAAGGCACCTGTACTATGAGGTGGTTTACTGTTATTTATTATTTATTTATTTATTTGTTTTTGAGACAGAGTCTCGCTCTGTCACCCTGGCTGGAGTGCAGTGGCACAACCTTGGCTCACTGCAATCTTTGCCTCCCAGGTTTAAGGAATTCTTCTGCCTCAGCCTCCCAAGTAGCTGGGACTACAACTGAATGCCACCACACCCAGCTAATTTTTTTTGTATTTTTAGTACAGACGGGGTTTCATCATATTGGCCAGGCTGGTCTCGAACTTCTGACCTTGTGATCCACTCACCTCGGCCTCCCAAAATGCTGGGATTACAGGCATGAGCCCCCACCCCCTGCCTGGTATACTGTTATTTTAAGGTGGACTTAGTTAAAAATGTATGTCAGTTGAAATACTACAGTAGTCATTAAAAATATTATAAATAAGTACAACTACATACTAAGAAAGGACATATAATGTGATCATATTAAATGCTCAATTAAAACCAGGAAAGACCAAAAAATGTAGGGAGAGAATAAAGGATGAATGTATAGAATAGAAAAGAGTTACAAATATGGTAGATATTAATTCAAATATATCAATAATCATTTTAAATATGAATTGTCTAAATGCACCAATTAAAGAACAGAGACTATCAGAATAGATTAAAAAAATATGAAGGCCCAACTATATTTTTTCTGTAAGAAACCTACTTTAAATGTAATGATTCAGACAGGTTAAAAGTAAAGGATTAAGAAAGATGTAACATGCTAAAGCTGACAGGAAATCTGGAGTAGCCACGTTACTTCCAGACAAAGCAGACCTCAGAAGAAGGAACAAAGGAAAATTATCAGGGGTAAAGGGTGGTATTGCATAATGACAAAAGAACCCATGTTCCAAGGAGACATAGCAACCCTAAAGGTCTATAGACTTAACAAGAGAGCCTCAAAATAGGTAGGGCAGGAAGCTGGTAGAACTGCAAAGAGAAATAGACAAATCTACTACTATAATTAGAGATTTCAACACCTCTCTATTGGTAATTGATAGGTTAAACATGCAGAAAATCAATAAAGATTAACTGAAGTTCAACTGAATAACACCATCAATCAATTTGATCTAACTGATATTTAAGAAATTCTCCATCCGGTAACCATAGACTACACCTTCTTCTCAAGCTAGTGGGGACCATTCACCAAGACAGACCACATTATGAGCCACAAAACAAACACTAACCAATTTAAAATCACAGAAATCACACAAAGTGTGTCATTAGACTGCAACGGAATTAAACTACAAATTAATAACAGAAAGACAATCAGAAAACCCCCAAATACTTGGAGATGAATTAATACATTTTAAAATAACACACATGGGTCAAATAATATGTCTCAAGATAAATTAAAAAAAACATTTTAAATAGAAAGATACAAATATAGCATCACAATTTGTGACATACAAAGAAGGCGGTGCTTAGAGGGAAATTTGTAGCAGTCAATGCATATATTAGAAAACAAGCAAAAAATCAATAATATAAGCTTCATCTTCAGAAAAAGAGAAACAAGAACAACTTAAGCCTACACCAAGCAGTAGAAAAATAATAAACATTAAAGCAGATAGCAATAAAATTTAAAACAGGAAAATAATAGAGAAAATCAAAACCCAATGCTGTTTCTTAGAAAAGATTAATACAATGGATAGTCATCTTGCCAGGCTAACCAAGATAAACATAGAGAAGTCACAAATCACTAACATCAGAAATGAAAGAAGAGGCATCATTACTGCTCTCATGGACATTAAAAGGATTATAGCAATACCACAACAACTCTATGCCTGCAAATTTGATAACTTGGATGAAATAACCCAATTCCTTGGAAGATAACTCAGGGAACAGTCAAAACTCACACAAGGATAATTTGATAATACAAATGGGCTTACATTTATAAAATAATTTGAATCGATCATTAATAATCTTCCAAAAATGCAAGCACTAGTACAAGATTGGTTTACTGGTGAATTCTACTAAACATTTAATGAAGAAATCATACCAATTCTCCATAATTTCTTCCAGAAGCAGAGAGAACACTTCCCAACTCGTTTTATATGGCCCACATTATCCTAATGCCCAAACCAGATGAAGACATTACAAGAAAGAAAAACTATAGGCCAACATCTCTCATGAACGTAAATGTGACAATCCTCAAGAAAATATTAGCAAATTGAATCCTATAATGTATAAACATAATCACACACTATGACCAAATGGTATCTATCCCAAGTATGCAACTCATTTCACATTTGAAAATGAGTTAATACAAGCCATCACATCAACAGGCTAAAGGATAGAAGTCATACAACTACATCAGCAGATGCAGAAGAAGCGCTTGACGAAATGCAACATCCATTCATGATAAAAATTCTCAGCAAAGCAGGAATGGAGAGGGACTTCCTCTACCTGACAAAGAATGTCAACAAAAAAACTACAACTGACATGATGCTTATTGGGAAACTGAATTCTTTCCTGCTAATATAAGGATTAAGGCAACCATGTTGCCTCTCACCACTTGTAGTCAACAGCATACTGATCCCAACTAATGCAATAAGACAAGAAAAGGAAATAAAAATATACAGATTGAGAAGAAAGAAATAAAACTATCTTTGTATATGAGAGTTGCCTATGTAGAAAATGTCAAAGAATGTACAAAAATCTCTTGGATGTGGTAGACTAGTAGAGCAAGGTTGCAGGATATAATGTTAATACACAAAAGTCAATTAATTGCTTTCCTACATACCAATAATGAACAATGGGAATTTGAAACTTAAAAATTACTATCTAAAATAGCACCAAACAATAAAATACTTAGGTATAACAAAATATGAACAGGCATTATTTGTGGAAAACTACGGAACAGTGATAAAACTAAAGAAGATCAAAATACATTGAGAGATATTCTGTCTTCCTGGATTGGAAGACTCAATATTGTATAGGTGTCCATGCTTCCCACTTTGATCCACAGAATCAATTCAATCCCAATCAAAATCTTGGCAAGGTGTTTTGTAGAAATTGACAAACTGAATCTAAAATTCATGTGGGAAAGCAAAAGGCCCAGCACAGGCAACACAATGTTGAAGGAGAACAAAGTCAGAGGACAACATTGCTTGACTTCAAGACTCACTCTGTAGCTAGAGTCATCATCCAGACAGTGTGGTGTTGAAAAGAGAATAGACAAATAGATCAATAGAACAAAACAGAGTCTAGAAATAGACCCAAACAAATAAAGAAGACAAGAGCATACAGTGGAGGAAGGAGAGTCTCTTCAGGAAACGAAGTTGGAACAAATTAACTCGCACATGCTCAAAACTAATCTAGACACAGACATTCCACCTTCCACAAAATTAACTCTAACATATCACAGATCTAAATGTAAAATCTGTATTTGATTCAGGGCCTGGACTAGAATAGTCACTCAACTAATATGTAAGAATGTGACTTTAAATGCAAATACATTTCATGCTATATTTGAAAATTCTGCCGAGAATCTACCCTTATAATATCCTCATAGGTTTAAGAATCTACAATGGGTAAAAAGTTTACTGTACATATCATTGCCTCTTATTGCAACACAGAGCTTGCTGGAACCCCAGAGTGGGGATGAAGAGTTTGGTAGACAGGCACATTACTGGATCCCATCTCTACAGACCCTGACATTGTACATCTGGGGTGGACCAGAGAAAGTGCATTTTAACCCAGTAACAAGCAAGTCTCATAGCCAGTCATGTTTGGAAAGTACACAACATGGAGTGGGTAGAGTCAGGAACAAAAGCACTTAAAGATGGAAATGAAAATCCAAAGAATAAAGAAGTAATCTTTGCAGAGGCATCAAAATCAAAGTGTATGGATGTGAAACAGAAAATAAAAGCCATAAGTAAATTCTCAAAACTCATCACCTTAAGGTGAAATGATGGGTCTCAGGTACGTTTGTGTTTTAATTATCACATGGACAAAACAACAGAGTAACATAGCAGTTTCCATATATTATCCTAAACCCTGAAACTTTTTCTATAAAGTGTTATTCCGAACCTTCAATCCATTAAATATTCATTAAACGCCTTAGGCACTCTGTATTCACCGTGAGCGGGGGATTAAAAAAATCAACTCGAATTGACCGAATAAATTCCTACCATAGTAATTCTATATTGTTATATATTGTTACAACACGGATTGAATTAAACATATAAGCACAGACCTTGGTTTGGAATTTCCCAGGCCTGCTGTTTGGAAACTCAGGGAATCCTGGGCTCCTTCCTGACTTTCAGACAAAGGACTGTGTTTACCATTGAATCAGGACGGACGGCCCTCTGGGTCCGAGTGAGTAACAGTGCACTCTGGCCTGAGCCACTGTGCGTGGTCCCTCCACCTGGACTCCATCTGTATGCAGTCGGCTAGTCCAGGCCTATCGGGAAAGAGCCACTGGGATGCTATTCATACTGCGTATAGATCTTTCTTGTCTTCCAATATGCACTTATCGATTAGGAGTTGGAGGAAGTTTCCTCCACTCAGACTGCATGGAGTTGGCTGAAATCTCTCTCTCTGCCTCTGTCTCCCTTGGAAACCTGTGATCCAACCGCTGGAACTACCTGGATGAGGCAGAGCCAATAAGCAAAAGCCACACAGGAAGCCTCTCCTCATGTTCTGACCAGAATTCTCAATGACGCTTTGCTTTCCAAACGCTCTGGTTGCGCACTCTGGAGTGTGAGGCTTTTGGTTGCAAGAGATAGAAAAGCAACTCAAGGTGAAAATAAACATGAAACATAAAGAGGGCACATATTGGCATTTTCAACAGAACGGTCCGGTGAGAGGGCTCAGGCTGGGCTGACCTCAAGGCTCCTGGCTGCTGCTTCCCCTACTTTGTGCTCAGGCCCCGCCGTGGGGGCAGCTCCAAGCTGATGTGGCTCCTGGTCCCTGCAGTCTCAGACCGAGGCCTCCTTCTCCCTTGGGGGTGGCAGCCCTAAGCCAGGGTCCTGCCTGGGGCCCATGCTTACCCATGCCTAGGCCCATGTGAGTATGTGTAGTGCGTGCTGGAGGGGTGGGGTGAGGTACAGATGGTCACGTGATGGACAGGCCCATGAGAAGGGGAGGACAATTCTAGGAGGAGAGTGGAGTCCGTTAGAATATCAGAGAGGACCCTGAGCCTCTGTGGGGGGTTTCTGAGTTAAAAACACATGGGGTGATGGGTTGAAAAGAAAATGGCAGGGGCAGAGGAGAGGAAGGGAGAAGGAGATATGAGAAAGAGAGAGAAAGGAGAGCGACACCAAGGGAGTTGAAGGGTTAGAGAGACATTATTGAGCAGGGAGGAAGAAGTGGGGGAAAAGAGAAAGAAAGGGAGAGAGGGAGAGAGAGAGAGAGAGAGAGAAGGAGGGAAACCAGGAAGGAGGGAGAGAATATTTTTCTAACCCAGGGGAAGGGCCTATGGGTCATCCGCCGGAGCAGCTGTACTGTGATTATACCTGTTGGCTTGGACAGAGGTCATGTCAGCAAAAACTGAAGACCAAGGTGTCTTTCCAATGTCTCTCCTTTTTCTAAGATTACTGTCATCTTTGTAAAACCTTCGGTGTTGGAGAGAGGCCTTGCAATGGCTGAACTTTAAGTTGATTGCATTTTATGCACACCTGGGTTTGCAATTGCACAAGGCTGTTGCAGCCTGGACCTGTCCCCTGCACAGTGACTTTAACAGGTGATTGACCTGGTGGGCCAAGCTGCCATCTTTCAAAAAAATAAATAAATAAATAAATAAATAAATAAATAAATAAAAGTCGTGGCTTTCTTTTGCAGAGTGAGAAAGATTGAACTCCTTTCCCCACTTATTGAAACTGTTTTGACCCAGTCATTAAGTCTCATAGTTGATCCATCTTCTCAGCAAACGTTTTGTACGGGCTGAAAATGTTTGTGTTGCTAGGAGCGCAGCTAGTTGTTACTCTTAATACAAAAGGAAAACAGTCCTTCAATGTGTGTCAATAAACCTTTCTTGTCAACGAGAGACTTGCCTTTTTAAAAAGAGGCACACAGCTGGCTGTCACACCCCGCACCCTTGGAAAGCTGCACATTCATAAATAAAGCCTGAAATAGAATTGGAGCATGAACTGCCTTAACCAAGGTGTGAAACACTTAGTGCTAAACAAATCCTCTTTCTCGTAACTGTTACCATAAACAATGTGATTAAATAGAGCAAGGGATATAGAAAGAGCTGGGGAGGAACCCAGGAAGCACCTTGAAGATTTGGTGAATCCAGCACACTTGGCGCTTCTGCTCAGCCTCCTCCGCAGACGGCCCTTCTCAAATACGGCATGTGGGTTTTCTTCTCTTTGCTTGAACTCAGAAAAACACAATGACAAACACAGTTTGATAGGTGCATTTACTAGGGTCAAATCTAAGCTTCCTTTGCCTTTAGTGTGAAAACGAGAATGGCAACAGGAGACTGGGGATGTCTTGGTGACTCAGGGAGGTGTTGGACGAGCCCCCTGAGGTCTGTCTGTGGGCACCCCCTCCCAAAGTGGCATAAACCCCGAAAGGCTTCTATCGCAGATGTTCCATAACACTGGCAAAACAAACAAACCGAAGACTGTAGGAAACATCCTACTTAGTTCTATGCAGAATTAAATCATATGCTTATTATTTGGGGGTGGGCGCAGGAAAGAAAGAGAGAGAGAAGAAAAGAGAGAGAGGAGAGAGAGAGAGAGGCTAGCTGACGTTCAAAGGCCTGGCTTAGATTTGAATTTCCTTACTTTCCCATAAATAACTTTTATGCAAGTTGTGTGTTTTTTTTTTTTAATAGCAAAGGAATAAATTTACACTTTGGCTTTTTAACACATTGATTCTCTCTGAAAATTCATCTCCATAAAAGAGTAAGAATGTGTATAATATTAAAGCATGTGATGAAAAGGTATTTAGAATTGCCATTTTAATTCCAAAGGCTTGCCAGACATCTTGCCTGCACTCACCCTCGCAAATAGCCTAAAAAGTCATGCTCTCCTCACTGCCATCGTCCCTCCTGCCACCGGCTGCCAGGCCCATTGAGAATTTTATTACATGCCAAGTCAGAAAGCATAATTTGCTAACATTCAGTTCTTTTGTGTTGCATCCAAGTTTCACATTAAGCAGTTTGCACCTCAGAAAGCATTATTGAGTTTATGTTTCTGGAAGTATTTTTCATTATTCATATTTAAATTATGTTCCTTTGAGGAGGAGATAAAAGCTGGAAATTTTTATCAAGAGACGAATAATGTAGATAGTGAAAAATCTTAGCCTTTTATTATTGAAAGTATAAAATGTTCCAACAGGAGCTAAAATACTTAAAGAGCATAAGGTTTGAGTATAACCTTTAATGATGGAAGTGGTTGGCGGGAGAGGTTACGTGTCAGGAAGCAATGATTTTAAGGCATTCTTATTGAAGCAGCTGGACAGAGGGTTGACGCTGGGTCTACAGGTCTACGAGCCTGTCTGCTCTGAGCCTTTGGAGGCAATACTCCTTGGGTGTGCTTCAGTCTGGCAAAGGGCATATCACCTGCCCAGCACAGACCCAAACCCAGGGCTTATCGAGGGAATTATGATTTTCTTCCCTGAAAATAATTCCCCTGTGTAAAGAAACACAACACCAGGCAATGGCACCATTACTAAAAATGTATTTTTAATTTGGATAGTATTTAATTTTTAAAAAGGATTATTTTTTCTTTTTTTAGTCTCATAAAAGTGGTAACTCAGAAGAAACTCTTTTGAAAAGAGAACTTTTAAAAGTAGTTGCACATGTATCTGTGTAATAGAATGATTTATATTCCTTTGGGTATATAAATCAATCCCAGGAATGAGATTGCTGGGTCAGACGGTATCTGAGGAGTCACCACACCGAGTGTGTTCATTGCAGCACTATTCACAATAGCAAAGACGTGGCACAATGCAAATGCCCATCAATGATAGATTAGATAAAGAAAACGTGGCATATATACACCATGGAATACTATACAGCCATGAAAAGGAACAAGATCATGTCCTTTGTAGTGACATCGATGGAGCTGGAAACCATTATCCTCAGAAAACTAACAGAGGAACAGAAAACCAAATACGATATGTTCTCACTTGTAAGCGGGAGGTGAACAATGAGAACACATGGAGAAAGGGGAGCCATGCACACTGAGGCCTGTTGGCGGGAAGAGGGAAGGAGAGAATCAGGATAAATAGCTAATGCATGTGAGGTGTAATACCGAGAGGATGGGTTGATAGGTGCAGCAAACCACCATGGCACACATTTGCCTATGTAACAAAACTGCACGTCCTGCACATGTACTCCAGAACTTAAAAATTAAAATAAAAAAATCGTACAAATATCCAGCCCTAAGAACTAAAAACAAGCTATGTGTGGAAGAAAAAGTCGTTGCGCTTGTTACCACAAAAATAAATGGAAATCATAGTGTGAAAAACCCATGCCCATGAGCTTCACGGAGAAGTCGAGATGCTTGAGGTGTGATTCTGGAACCCCTCCTGGAACTGCCATGTGGGCAGTAGCTACAGATGTGTCTGAGTGTTACCTAGGTACCTGGCACGCTGTTAGAAGGCAGGGACCCTCACATGTGGGTGTGCACAGAAATCACCCGAGATTTTGTGAAAATGCGCCTTCTGAGTCGATCGTCTGGGGCCAGCTGAGAGGCTGAGTTCCTAACAAGCTCCCAGGGAAGGAAGAATGTTCTGGGGCTTTATTGACACACAGCCTTGCTCATGAAACTCATTCGACTCCTTAAGGAGGGTACCGTTATTACTCTCACTTTTGAAATGCAGAGACGGAGGCTGAGTATGGTACAGCAGCCCCCTGCCGTGGGCTGAATGGTGGCCACCACCCACCACCCAAATTACAAGTTCATCCAGAGCCTGTGGAAGTGAATTTTTAAAGCAAACTAAATATGGCCTGAGAAGGACTCTGTACTTCTATATTTGAGTGCAGCCTCACTTAGTGGGTAGAGAAGATGGAAGCCCTAACTTAGGAGTAGGCACCGGTAACAGTGGCTGAGTCTTGGCCAATCCCAGCAGCCTCTCATAGACTGCTGAGTGTTCGAACTGTGTTCAAATAAGGCAAACGCCAACCTGAAATGCCAACCTGTAACCCGTCCAGGTGTCTCTGTACCTCAGTGCCATCTCTGTACGTCATTTCCCTTTTCTGCCTATAAATTTGTTCTGACCACAAGGCGCCCCGGAGTCTCCTTGAATCTGCTGCGATTCTAGGGCTGCCCAATTCACGAATCGTTCATTGCTCCATTAACTCCTTTAAATGTAATTCGCCTGAAGTTTTTCTTTTAACAGACTTTATTTGGAAAAAAAGATCTTTACAGATGTAATTAGGGATCTCGAGGTGAAATCTTCAGGGATGATCCACGTGGACCCCAAATCCAATGACTCTGTCTTTAGAAGGGAAGGCAGAGGCAGAGCCTGGGCAGATGCAGTCACACAAGCTGTGGACGCCAGGGACTGGCAGCAGCCAACGGAGGCTCTGAGAGGCAAGGAGGAGCCTCCGCGAGGGCCTGTGTGTCCCTGTGGTGGAGGGAGGTGGCCTGGCTCACACCTTGAGTCTTGACTTCATTGTTCTAAGCTCTGCCCGGTTTGTGGTCACTACTGGAGTGACTCATGAAGGTACCAGGCTTGCAAATAATGGGGTGACTGTCTTCGTGCCAGCCTGGGCTCTGTCTGCACTCCCTCTTGTCTAGGTGGGACTCCCCTGACTCTTCCTGGGTCCAGTCAGGAGTCCTCTGGCCCCCATGAGCCTGTGTCCTCACCATCGCCTCTGTGGGCAGGTCTCTCTGCTGCCACCGTCTCCTTTTCAGAGCAGCCTGGACTGCAGCCTCCTCCAGGCCCTCTCACCCTGGGGTCTGTGTGGCCCTGTGGCTGGGTTGGGGGAGGAAAGGGGCGGCTTGTCTTCACTCCTGAAAGGACATTGTTGCCTCCTGTGGTTTCTGAGTTCCTAGTCTTCTTCCTAAAAGGCTGCTCCTCAGATTTGAATCATTGGGAAGATCAGATCATTCGAAATGGGGGAAAACACCAGAGACGTTTCACTGACCCACACCTTGTCTCCCAGCTCCAAGCAGTTCCGACAAGGTGGTGTGGCTGGGGGGGGGGGGGCTCCTGCGAGTGGCCGTGAGGGTGGGGGCTTCTGCAATTTTCCTCAGAGGAAGCTCAATTTGCCCCTCCCTTGTCAGAAGCTGCTGTTAGCTCTGGGCTGCAAAGTCCCCTCAAACATCACGACTTCGATCCAGGAGCCTGCAAAGGGTCCCAGTGTTTGGGGACGCCGCTTGGTGCCCTCTGCCCTCTGGCTGGTGAGGGGCTCCTCCTGTGGGTAAATACCAGTGCCTAAGTGCCTATTGTAGTGCCTTCAGGGGCTCACAGGAAGAGCCCTGTGACTTTGAATGTCTTGATTTTGCAGCCCCATCTATGCTGCAAAGCTTTGAGAACATCACACTGACTGATGCCAACAGCTCTGCCAAGTGCCCTTCAATTCCTGTCTCTTTTCATCTTCATTACAGTGACCCTGAGTGCTGTATCATAATACCCATTTCACAGATGGATAAACTGAGGCTCGGGGAGGCTACATCACCTGTCAAAGTATTTCACTGCTGGCAAGGGGAGGCATCAGGATTTAAACCTGTGTGGTTGGCCACCAAGCTCATGGTCTGACCCCACACAAGGAAGCCTTCCGAAGGTTTGCTGATGTGTGTGATGTCTGCATGACTGTCTCCAGGGCTGGAGCAGCTTCCATGGCCTTTGTGGATAACCTTTTCATGCTCCAGGGCTTGATACCAACAGGTGCACAGTGAATGTTCACCAGTGACAATTCAGTAAGTGGCAGGTGAAAAATATTTTTGTTAGTGACATAAAATAGACCAGACAAGTTCCTGTCAGAGTGGCTTACACCAGAGCTACTCAGAGATTCAGTGACCAACTGACCATCTCCATCAGACCCGGGAGCTGGTTGACAAGGCCCCACCCATGCTTGCTGGAGCTATAGGACTTCCCTGCGAATGGAGCCCAGATGTCTGTATTTAGCATGGTCCCTATCAATACTGAGGCCACTGCCTCATTCTCATTGTTGTCCTCTGGAGGCAGAGAGTGACCCTGGCCTCCATGAGGGAAAGGATTGCACCTCATGAATTGGCAAAATCAGAGCCAGGGACAAGAGGCACCCAGATTTCCAGAAGATGATGAGCCACCCTGGGGTGGAAGCTGACATCTCTTTGAAATAGCATTTAGCCACAGAGTGCGAATAAAAAGCAAATTGATCTGGGAGTGGGGTGTGCTAGCAGGGGCTCCTTGAAAAAGCTACAAGCAGTTCTAGGCCAGCCTCCTTGGACCACTTTTCCTGCGAGGAAGCTATAGTGGCAGATAAATAACCCCTCCAAGGTAATAGATCAAAGCCCTTAAGTGCAGATAAAAGGGTGAAATGCTTCTGAAATTCCTTGTTACAGGCTTTGGCGGGGAGATGAGAGGAGGACGAATAGCACAAAGTTAAATTTTTTTAAAAAAGAAACGGAGAGGAAAAGAAAGAAAGAAAGAAATGATGTAGCATTGACCAGTAAATAACACAGCAGCCTCTGAGAACAGGTGTCCCTGTATTATGGGATGTTTTCTTTGAATTTGAAGCAAAGCCAGGAACAACACAAGGGTGAAATATGGGTGAATTTGACATCACAGGGGCAGAGGACATGAAATTCTATGGAATGAGCCTGTGAAATTTCCTGCTTTACAGATGGAAACATGGCACGTCCTGTGGTATCCTCATGGTAAGGGCAGACTGGGGCCTGTACATAGGTCATGGGGCATGGGAAGGAATGCAGAGAGCGGTGCCAAACAGAAATTGGGCCTTGCTGCTTGGCAGTGGGCGTCGGTTAGGTTGTCTTCATATCCCTTCGTCACTGCTCATCACCCACCCACCCTGTGGTCCAATATCCAACAACAAGAGGGCCCATCAGATGAGTTTTCAAAGCCCTGGGTTTTAACCTCCCCTCTTGTGGGTCTTGACTGCTGACCCTGCAATGCAGATTCCTTGGAGTCCTGGATCTGCAACGTGGGTTCTCAGCTGGCATCTTGGCTGGTCTCAGGGAATCACATGAAGCGGGATCTTTGTGTGGATTTTGGCCACTGATTCCTTAAATTTGTTCTGATATGAGAATCAAAGCACTCATCAAACCACCATTCTGTTAAAGACAGACTCGTCCATGCTGCTGGGAGAGTCCCAGATCTTGTTGCCTTAAATCTCCTTCCTGACTTCCTACTGCCTGGACTAACTCCAGGGGACCCAGAGTTGCACAGATGAGTCCTCAAAAGCAGCCTTCGAGAAGGGGAGAAGCCCGGTGTCCACGCTCCTCTGAGCAAACTGTTTTGTTCCCGACTGGTCTTTTGTCCAAGTGATTTGTCTGCCTGTTTCCCTCTCTGTAAATGGGGATGCTAACAGAACCTCAGAGCATTGTTTTGAGAATTCAGACCCATCAGGCTAAGGTTAAAGAGTAAGACACGGGTCTACGGTCTAAGTCTGATAGCAGAAGGGATTTTCTGGTGTGTGTGTGTGTGTGTGTTTCTGATAATTTAGACCCAGATTCCTTGTCTACCATGCCCCAGACAGATCTGAGAATTGAGCCATCAGTTGCTTGCAAAAATGTTGAATTTTATTTTCGTTAAAAAATGAGTCGACTTTGATATAGTCTGAAAAATAGATTGTGCAAATGAATAAAGCAAGTGTAAAATGATTAAAAATTGTTTATTTTTGAAAACCATCAGAGCAGACTCAGGTCAAGGAGTGTAGCCATAAAACTGGCCTGTAAGTCTTTGTAAAACATACACAACAAAAAGGCACCTACCTTCCATCTAAAGAGGAGCTGCGTAGACACCCCACAGAGCCAGCCATTCCTCCACATGCCACCATGTGTCTTTTTAGTTTAATTTAATTTTGTTTTTGAGACAGAGTCTCACTCTGTCGCCCTGACTGGAGTGCACTGGTGCAACCTCGGCTCACTGCAACCTCCACCCACCTGGTTCAAGCGATTTTCCTGCCTCAGCCTTCCGAGTAGCTAGGATTGCAGGCGGCCACCACTATGCCTAGCTAATTTTTGTATTTTTAATAGAGACGGGGTTTCACCATGTTGGCTAGGCAGGTCTTGAACTCTTGCCCTCAGGTGATCCACCCACCTCGGCCTCCCACAGTGCTAGGATTGCAGGCATGAACCACTGTGCCCAGCTGTCTTTTTAATTGTAAACTTTGCTTTAGAACACACTCCTCATTAAGAACCAACTTAGTGTCAAAAACAAGCCAGTCTCTTCGCCTGAAGGGAGGCATCACTGTTGTGTTGGGAGATGGATCTACAAGGGTTTTCATCACAGTGCCGCTTACAGTGGAGATAAACAGAAAACAACTTGTGGGTCCAACAAAGTGGACTGGGTGTGTGAGGGGCACCCTGACTCCATGGTTCCAAAATAGTATGTGCAACTCACTTTTGCTTAATTAAAAATACTCATCCGTCTGAGAGATGAGGAGAAGCACGCAAGATGTTAATAATGGTAATCTTCAGTTTCACATTTCATGCTTGTCTTTTCACTTTCAATTTTGAGGTAATTACAGATTCACATGCAGTTCTAGGAAATATTGCAGAGAGATCCTCTGTGCCCATCACCCCATCTCCCCAAAGGTAACATCTTGCAAAATTATAATACAATATCACACCAGGATTTGGGTGTTGCCAGGTTTTCATGCACTCGTGTGCGTGCATGTGTACGTGTGTGTGCATACATGTGTGTGCATGTGTGTGCATGTGTGTGTGCGTGTGGTGCATATGTGTGTGTTTGCGTGTGTGTGTGGGTGCATGTGTGTGTGGGTGCATGTGTGTGCATGCACGTGTGTGTATGCATTTGGCGTGTGTGTGCACGTGTGTGCATGCGTCCGTGTGTGTGTGTACATGTGCATATGTATGCGTGTACATGTGTGTGCATGTGTGTGCATGCATGTGCATGTGTGTGGGCAATGTGTGTACATGCATGCATGTGTATGTGCGTGTGTATGTGTGTGCATGTGTGTGTATGTGTGTGTGCATGTACATGTGTGCATGCATGTGCGTGCATGTGTGCACATGTGTGTACACGTGTGCATGTACATGTGTGCATGCATTGTGTGGATGTGTGCATGTGTGTGTGTGTGCATGTGTGCATGTGTTACTTCTCTGCAGTTCTATCATATGTGTAGGTTCCTTTGATCACACATGGTCAAGACACAGGACAGTCCCACAAGGATCTCTTTGCTGCTCTTTTAAGGCCACATCCATCTCCCTCCCTCTTCCATAATCCTGAGCAACGACTAACCTATTCTGCATCTCTCATTTTGTCACTTCCAGAAGACTGTACATATGTATAGAATCATACAGTACGCATCCTTTTGGGATTGACATTTTTCACTCAGCCGAATTCTCTTGCACACCATCCCAGTCACTGCCTGTGTTCATAACATGCTCCTTTTCATTGCTGTGTAGTATTCCACAGCCTGCATCCAGGTACTCACAGTTTGTTTAGCGATTTACATGCTGAAGGGTATTTGGGTTGTTTTCAGTTTGGGACCATTATGACTTTAAAGCTGCTTTGGAAATGTGTGGGTAGATATTTGGGTGAATGTTGTTTTCATTTCTCTGGGATAAATGCCTGAGAGTGAATCTACTGTGTCCTGGGGTAAGCACGTGTTTACTGTTGTAAGAAACGACAAACTGTTTTCCATAGTGGTTGTGCTATTTGACATTCTCATCGGCTATGTATAAGTGATTCAGCTTTTCCGCATCCTCAACAACATTTGATGTTATTATATTCAAAAAAACCTTAGCCTTTTGGATACATATGTAGTAATATCTGGTGGTTTGCATTTGTGGTTCCCTAATGGCTAATGATGCTGAACGTTGTTTCTGATGCTCACCGGCCATCTGAATATCTCCCTCAGTGAAATGTCCCTTTATGCCTTTTGGCTATTTTCTAACAGAGTTTTTTTTTGTTTTATGCTTGAGCTTTGAGTTATTTGTATATTCTAGATTCGAGTCCTTTGTTAGATATGTGGTTTGCAAAACTTTTCTCCCCGTCTGTAGCTTGTCTTTTCATCCTCTTAATAGGGTCTTCCTGAAAGCAAAAGTTTTACATTTTGTTGAGGTCCAATTTATCATTTTCCGAGTGTTGCTCTTGGTGTCAAGTCTAAAAACTTTCCACTGAGCGCAGGCCCTAAAGATTTTCTCCTTTTTTTCCTTTTCTTTTCGAAACGTCTTATAGTTTGATGTTTTTAAGTCAATGGTCCATTTTGAGTTGATTTTTGTATAAGTTAGAAGGTGTAGGGTAAAGTTCACTTTTGCCCATGGAGTCAATTGCTCTAGCACCAATTGTTAGAAAGGCTGTTCTTCCTCCATTAAATTATTTTTGTACCTTTTTCAAACTCCTCGGACATATTTGGGTGGGTCTGTTTCTAACTTCTCTATTCTGTTCCATCGACCTATGTCTATCATTCCTCCAGAACCACACTATTTTAACTGCTGTGGCTTTATAGTACGTGTTAACATCGGGTAGCACGGTTCCTCCCATTTTATTCTTTTTTTTCAAGATTGTTTTAGCTATTCTAGGTTCTGCATTTCATGTTTTTTAAATGATGAAAAGTTTTGGCTAGCATGAAAAAGGTGTTACAAAAAATCAAAGAAAACTTCTGTGTCTCCCCAAAAAGTCCTCAGCATGTGGTGGTATTGGTGGGAAAATGAGGGAAATTCTTCCATGCCAGAAATTATGATAGCAAGTTAATCCTAAGAGGTAAGTGAGGTGGTGCTACTCTCTAGAGCCAGGATGGGAGGGGTCCCCAAAGGAGGAAATGTGGGCCACTCTTGGGCCCAGAGAAATGGAGCTGTAAACGGGGAAACGCTGGCCTGAAGTCGGTACCCCGGCAGACAGCATCCTCAGCGAGGAAACTAGATGAATAAAGAATCAGGTCACCAGGCCGGGCGTGGTGGCTCACACCTGTAATCTCAGCACTTTGGGAGGCTGAGGCAGGCGGATCACTTGAGGCCAGAAGTTCAAGATCAGCCTGGCTAACGTGGTGAAACCCCATATCTGCTAAAAATACAAAAATTAGCCAGGTGTGGTAGTGGCACGCCCCAGTAATCCCAGCTACTTGGGAGGCTGAGGCACGAGAATCACTTGAACACGAGAGGCAGAGACTGTAGTGACCTGAGATTGACCACACCCCTGCACTCCAGGCTGGGTAACAGAGTGAGACTGTCAACAGCAACAACAACAACAAAACTCATTTGACTCACTTCACCGAAGGAGGCGCCGCGGAGTTGCTCATCCTGGTCTTGGCACTGGATGGAGGGAAATTCCGGGGAAGGGGAACCCTGACAGTCCCAACACTAAATTCACCATTAGGTACCTTTGGGGCTCAGCTGTATTGGCGTGGGGTTATTGTACTTTTTTCTTATTAACCCTTCAATTTATATTTCTAGTTCTTTCTTCTGTTTTATTTTTAATATTGTTAATCATTTGATTGCCTCTGTCAATCTTAAGGTCTTTTCACAGGACAAAGTGGGTTTTTTTTTTTTTTTTTTGTAAATTTTATCTTTCTTGAAATCCTAAACCATGGAAAAATGCCTAGAAAAGTATCTGTTACTAAAAATTGAATTTTAAAAAAGTGCAAAGCAAGACTGCAGTAAAACACGATTTCTCATCCTTGTCCCCAACTGACAGTGATTAGTGACTGATTATTTTGTCCAGGCTTTGCAGCAAGTGGTTCTCTCAAGCAATCTTGGTGGGAATGGAAACTGGAGCAACCCCTTTGAAAACAGCTTTGCAGTGCTTGGTAAAGTGGAAACACCTACCTGTGACTCAGCGATCCCTTCCTAGGGGAATGCTTAGAGCACACCGTGCTTGTGTGCAGCAGAAGACAGGCACCCACGTGGATAACCACACTGCTTGTAATAGCAAGATACGAGGATGACCCAAATATTCAACAGCAAGATTAATGGATGCACTGTGGGGTCCACAGTGTAAATGAATGGACCACAGCTTCACCCAGAAGCACAGATGCCTGATTGGAGGAGATCAGTGAGTGCAATGAGTCAGTTTCAGAAGAGACAGACAGTATGGTTCTTTGAAACAGAAATTTCACAACACACAATGCTCCATAAACATTGGGGAGCCCATGTAGACATAGTAAAATGAAAACTCAAAGAAGAGAATGAGAAACATACATTTTAGACTGGTGGTTCCTTCTGGGAGGAGGCTTGGGAGAGAGAGGGGCACAGGGGGAGTTTCCAACAACGTTCACTTCTTTATGATGGGTGGGTGCTCATGGGTGTCTTATGATGGTTACTGCTTAGGTGGTGCTTATATAGTACACATAACCTTAAACACAAGGAGGGAATAAGTCTCCTCCCTCTTCAGTGGAAAAACTGGGGGCTAGTGAGCCAGGAATAATTTTGAAGGACTCTGTGAGTTTGCCATCGGGTCCTTGGGCCTCTGCTCCATGTAGGGTTGCAATATTATCACTGGGAAAGTCTTTGCCATTCACCTGAAACTCAGACTTAACTGGGCACTGGCATTTTAAGTTGCTGAGCTTGGCGAGCCTGGCTCCAAGGTGGTTTCATTGAACCCTGCCAAGTAGATGCCAGATTCAGGAGGCGACTTTCCTGCTTTCTCCAAAGCCTCATGTTCTCACAAAATACAAGTGACCACCCTCAGGACCGCAGGTTGGGGTATGAATAACTTATAACATAAAGGAAACTCAGGATGACATGTGATCAGACCAAGTGAACTGTCTTTGCAGCTGTCGAGTGGTGGCCAATAAGCAATTTCCTTCCACTGATATTTTTCTTACAACACATCTTTGAGGGGCAGCGTCTGCCTGCAAGCTGTGGGCACAGAGGTTGGTGATAAAGGCTGTGGGGTTCTAGCTAGGGGACTGCCAGAATTGTAAAGTATTTAAAAGGCAGGTGCCATTCAAGGTTATCCCTCTGATAAGGAACATAGCTCTTGGAAGACGCAAATCACTAACTTCTCATAAAAATGATTCTGCCAGCAGGGGATTGTTGCATTCCTGCTGATCTGGCCTGGAAGAGGCTCTGGGATACCTAGAATTTTGAAACCACCATGGGGGCAGGAGAGCTGGCCTGCACAGAGTTGGGAAGTGATGGCTGAGGCTGCAGAGAAACCCAGTTTTGGATGCTAGCTTGCTACTGTGGCTACATGTTGCAGGTCTCCTGAGCAATCCCTTCTTTGGAAGACTTCACTTGTCTCGCCTACAAGGACACTTCTAGTAGAGAGAACACTGCTCACAGGGCCCCTGGGGATCAACTTTAAAGTTTCCACCAGTTGGTAAGCGTGTGTTCACACATGGGAGGCATTGGTGCGAATATGCAAAAAAGTAAGCACATTCTAGGAAGGTGCTGCCAGACCTACATTGCCACCTAATTTTTGCAAGGAAACGATTAACCCCTGGCTGCTAAGCCCTTGATAGACTTGCATTTGCATGATTTTCAAAGATAGCGAGAAAGCATGTCAGATAGAATATTCTTCCTGGAGAATGTAGCTGGTGCCTGAGTGTTTTAGGTGCAAGGAAATGGCTTCAGCCTATGATTTGAAAGCTGGCTGGTTCTGTTTTCAGAGCACACCTATACTAATGAGTCAGTCATTGCCTTAAAAAACAAAAGCCAAGATGGAAAAAGATGGTATTGTCAACACGAGGACTACCATCTGTCAAAGAGAATTATTGTCCAGTGGTTCTTACCGGGGGTGGTTCTTGCTCCCTGTAAATTTGGAATTGGCTCTAAGGAGGCTCGGGGATGCTACTGCTATGCCCAGCCTGGAGGCAGGTGACAGCAGAGAACGCTAAGCACCCCGTAACGCCCACAGGGAGACTCATCCCACCCCCAGTACTCCTAGGGTTGCGGTTACAAAGCCCTGAGAGCAGCGGAGGAAAATGAACATGTTCTGCTGCTTTGTTGAGCCTCTAGTTCGGTCCCAGCTGGCTCTCAGAGGAAAAGCTTTTGCCTTGACCACGGACTGCTTGTAAATTAAAATACATTGGGGATTTTGATGGGTATTCTTCATTCATTGATCCTATATTTTACAATAGGAAGGCAGTGTCTCTGGAGAAGGCAAACATTTTCATTTAAATAGCAGCAGGAAAGAAACTTAGGTGCAAATGGGAAGGAAGTTCATTAATGAGATTTTCCTGCTAGGCTAATAGGAGAGAAGGAGGAACCAAAAGCTCTGGACTTCGGCTACAACTTCCCGGCCCTTTAGCCCAGCAAATTTGAAAACGTCTTTTCTGTCAACGAATTCGTTTGCCACCTGTCCTGCTGAGCATGGAAACTGTTAAAGGCAAATGAGATAATGAATGTGAAACATCTCCAACAACTCACCGAGGTATCCAAATGCAAGGTAAGGGCAACAGCGCTAACATATCTCAAAGCAGAGACCGTCAGTGTCTCCTAATCAAAGAGATGTTGGAAGGTGATATGGTTTGGCTCTGTGTCCCCACCCAAATCTCATGTCAGATTGTAATCTCCATGTGTTGGAGGAGGGGCTGGGTGGGAGGTGATTGAATCATGGGGGCGAACTTCCCCCTTGCTGTTCTGGTGATACAGTTCTCATGACAGCTGGTCTTTTGAAAGCATGTAGCGATTACCCCTTCACTCTCTCTCTCCTACTCCTCCATGGTAAGGCATACTTGATTTCCCTTAGTCTTCCACCATGATTGTAAGTTTCCTAAAGACTTCCAGCCATGCTTCCTGTACAGCCTGTAGAACTGTGAGTCAATTAAACCACTTTTCTTCATAAATTACCCAGTCTCAGGTATTTCTTCATAGCAGTGTGAGAACAGACATACAGAGCAGGAAGGACAAAAATTTAACCCTAGTAGGTGAACTTCTGGATCTATTTAGTAACTAATAATTATACTAATACTAATCACAATGACAGTAAGAGCAAAAATCACCATTAAGTACCTGCTATATGTGTGCTACACGATAGGTTCTTGTTTTGTTTCTTACAAAGGTGATGTAATTGAGTCCTTACAAAAACCGATGGAAGTTGGAATTGATGTCTTCATTTTAAGATGAGGAAACTGAGACTCAGAGAGGTTAATTTGCTTTCCCAAGGTCGCTCAAATGTGAAGTGTCAAAACAAGGATTCAGGCTCCTAATCTCACATTCCACAGCTGTGCTCCCCATGAGCCCACTGAGAAGAGCCCAAGAGCGTCCTGTGAGTTCATAGCCTGGCTTTCATTTTTACATATTCAATCTTCAGTGTATCAGAGCAAAAAAAAAAAAAGTGGTCAGAAAGGGACAACACTCCATCATTCTCTAAAAACTCATTTGGTTTGGCTCCTGGGCTCAAGCAAACTGGGTGAGAGCCCTGCTTCAAGCAGACGGATGAAAAAGTCTGGTTTCCTGTGATGCCTGCCTATGGAGATGAGCATCTGTCTCCGGCTCAGCAGCAGGTGCAGAGACATTTATTTTCACAGTAGAAGAAACCACTTTGTGGCTGATATTTAGACATAGTAGAAATGGATGGAGCATTTGTACTCCTCAGCAGTAGGTCATAGCATTGAAACAAATGCTTAGATGTCTCTTTTCAAGTGGAAAAAAAACCCCAAAACATTTGGAGTATGTGTATTTTTCTTTTCTCATATTAGTGATATGGAAGCAGAGGCTATCAAAATCCCTAGTTTACAGATTTTAAAAACTCAAAAATCTTAAGCTGAGAGTTAAATAACTAACTTGACTAGTGTCTTAGTAAAGGTTCTGAAGAGAAACAGAGCCAACAGACGATATAAAAATATAGACACGTATGTTTTATAAATATAAGCTCCTAGATTTACAATGAAGTTATATTCCAATAAACTCACTTAAGTTGGAAATATTGTAAATCCAAAATGCATTTAATATACCTAACCTACCAAATATCATAACTTGGCTTAGCCCACCTTAAACATGTTTGGAATATTTGGATTAGCCTACAGTTGGGCGAAACCATCTAACACACATCCTACTTTATAATAAAGTGTTGAATATCTCATGTAATTTACTGAATCCTGAAAGTAAGAAAACAGAATGGTTATATAGGTACTCACAGTATGGTTTCTATGGAATGTCTGTCACTTTCACACCATTGCAAAATTGAAAAATCTGAAGTTGAACCATGGTAAGTGGGGGACTGTTTCTATATATGAAGAGATTTATTATGAGGAATTGACTCTCATGACCATGGAGGCTGGGAAATCCCGTGGTCTGCACCTGCAGGCCTGGAGAAATGCGATGTAAGTTCTAGTCTGAATCCAGAGACCTGATAACCAGGAGAATTGATGCTGGAAATTTCAGCCCAAGAGCAGGAGAAGAAGACTAATGTCCCGGCTAAGCAGCCAGGCAGAGGGGGCAAGTTCTGCCTTCTTCTGCTTCTTTATTCCACTCAGGCCTTCAATAGCTTGCAGGAGGCTCACCCTTTCTGAGGAGGGTAATCTACTTTACTGAGTCTGCTGATTCAAATGCAAACCTCCTCTGGACACACTCACAGACATGCCCCCAAATAGTGTACAACAAATTACCTGGGCACCCTGTGGCCTGGTCAAGTCGACACATGAAATTAACCATCACAAGTAGCATTCTGGATTAGACTAAATTCATGTCAAGATTATTTATTTAACAAATGTGTTTTGAGTGCCTCATATGTGCTTGGCATTGAGCCAAGCCCTGGCAAAATAAAAGTGAGCCCATGGGCAGCCTCCTTATAATCCTGAGGCTTTCAGTTGACTCGAGTCAATTGCTAATCAGACAGTCATACAAATGATGAAACACTGGACACTTCCCCTCTAAGATCGGGGACAAATTCAGGGTGCCCTCTTATCACTTCCATCCATCATTGTACCAAATGTCCCAGCCAGCACAATGAGGCAGGAAAGAGGCATACTGGACACACAGAGAGAAAACAAAGGAGTAAAAGTGTTGCTGTTAGCAACTGACATGGGTGTGTACAGCAAAAACGGTATGGAGTCTGCAAAAACAACTACTAGAAATAAAAAATGAGTTTAACAAGAGCACAGCATACAAGGTCAATGTGGTAGCCTGTTCTAATATTCTATCAATGTCGTTCCTCCCTATGTGTGTATGAATTGCCCCCATTGAGAGGTGAAGTCTATTGCTCTCAACCTCCTGAATCTGGGCTGGCCTTTGTGATTTGCTTTACCAATAGAATGAGGTGAAAACTAAATCCTAGGGCTATTAAATCTAGGTCATAAGAGGCACATTCCTTCTAGGATCAGGCACCATGTGAAACGTCCAAGTACTCCAAGGCCACCATGCTGTGAGAAGCCCATGCCATATGGAAAGACATTAGAGGATGAGGTGCTATAGAGAGAGAGAGGAGAAGGGGTGCCAAGGAGCCCCCAAACCCCAGGCATGGGAGTGAGGAAGTCTGCACTGACACTGTGGATCAAAGATGAACCACCCCAGTTAGCACCTCCTGAAATGCAAGGGTTGTTTTAAGCCACCAGGTTTTGGGCAGTAGGACTCAGTCACATGTGGTAGTGGCTACCATGTTGGATAGCATCGTCCTAAAAGAAAATATTGGAGAATATCTTTAGGCCATCGAGTGCGCAAAGAGTCTTTTAAATAAAATGCAAAAAGCACTGGCCATAAAAGATAAAGTTGAATTTTTTTCATTTTATTGAAATGAAAAAATTTGCTTATTAAGTGATCCTGTTAAGAGAACAAATAGGCAAATCACAAACAAGGAGGAAACATTCAGTGCATACACCTCACAAAGGACTCCTGTCCAGACTATACAAAGGACTCTTACAAATCAACAATGGAGCGAAAAACAACCCCATAGAAACAGGCAAAACACTTTAACAGACACTTCATGGAAGAAGCTTTATAAGCACGGAAAAGGTTGGGTTAATAAGCACGGAAAAAGTTGCTCATTAGTCATTAGGAAATTGCAAGTTAAAATCACAATGAGGGGCTTGGAGTGGTGGCTCATGCCTGTAATCCCAGAACTTTGGGAAGCTAAGGCGGCCAGATCCCTTAAGCTCAGGAGTTTGAAACTAGCCTGGGCAACATAGCAAGACCCTGTCCCTATAAAAAATACACACACACCAAAAATTAACTAAGCATGGTGGCATGTGCCTGTAGTCCCAGCCACTTGGGAGGCTGAGGTAGGAGGATCACATGAGGCTAAGAGGTTGAGGCTGCAGTGAGCTCTAATCGCACCACTACACTAGAGCCTTGGCTACAGAGCAAAACCCTGTCTCAAAAAAAAAAAAACCAAACACACAATGAGATACCATTTCACATTCGCTTGAATGGTTAATGTAAAAAGATCGACAAGGCGAGTTGTTGGAGTGGATGTGGAGCGAATGGAAGTCTCATACATGGCTGGTACAAGGAAATGCAAACTTGTACAGCCTTTTAAATAATCACTTGAGAGTTTCTTGTCAAGTTAAAGATACATTTACCTTATGACCCAGCAGGTATTTATCCAAGAAGAATGAAAACTTATGTCCATACAACGAATTCTCCAACAATGTCCATGGCTGCCTTATTTGTAACAGACAAGAACTAGAAATGACTGGACGCTCCTCAGTTGGAGAATTAAGGGATGGATTCTGTGTCGTACTCGCAATATCAAGAATCTACTTACTGGTGGGGCACGGTGGCTCACGCCTATAATGCTAGCACTTCGGGAGGCTGAGGCTGGCAGATCACCTGAGGTCAGGGGTTCGAGATCAGCGTGGCCAAAATGGAGAAACCCCGTCTCTGCTAAAAATACAAAATTAGCCAGGCGTAGTGGTGGGTGCCTGTCATCCCAGTTACTCAAGAGGCTGAGGCAGGAGAATCGCTTGAACCCGAGAGGTGGAGGTTGCAGTGAGCCGGGATTGTGCCGCTGCACTCTAGCCTGGGTAACAGAGCGAGACTCTGTCTCAAAAAAAAAAAAAAAAAAAACTAAAAAAACCCGCTACTTATTAGTACATGCAGCAACATCCAAGAAGCTGGAGACAAGAGAATGGATGCTGTGTGAGTCTGTTTCTGTGAAATTTAAGAATAGACGAAGCTGATCTGTGGTGAAACAAATCAGAATGGTAGTTGCTTCTAAGGGTGGGGTTTCCCTCAAAAAGATACGAGGAAACTTTCTGGGAGATGGAAGTAGTCTATGGCTTGTTTGCAGTGGTGGCTTTATGAGTGTAGACAGTTGTCAAACGTATTGAACTGAATACTTGAGATCTGCACATGTTAAAGCATGTACATTACACCTCACTTAAAATAATCGTTACCCAGAAGAGCGTGCACTTGCCCTGTTGTGAAGAGAAGGGATGTGCTCTGTGACGCCTGCAGCAGAGGGATCTGTCCCTGCTGGTTCCTAGGAAAGGATGCCTGTGTGGAGATGTAGGGGAAGATTAGAGGCTGACTCAAGGAAGTGGGCTGGAGTGCTGGGGACTGGGGACTTCCAGGCAGTGGGAACAGCACAGGGAAATGAAGTCCTGGGGAGTGCTGGAGTGCTTGGGGTGTGAAAGGACAGCAACCTAGCTGACTGACCTGATAGGGTTTGGGGGAAGATTCTGTTTTGAAGAGTGGGGGAAGGCATAGAGGGATGTGCTCAGATTTGTATTTTTTTTAAAGGTCATCTTGGCTGCTGAGAGGAGAATAGCACTGAGAGGGTGGAGAGAAGACAGAGTCAATCGATGTGAAGGGGGTTCCCACAACTGCCCACGTGAGAGATGATGGGCAGCTGCCTGGACGCTGCTGGAGAGAGAGAGGCGGAAGTGGACGCACATAGGCATGTGTGGGAGGCAAGGTGATTAAGGATTCATTCGGGATTTGCAATGGCGAGTGAGGGAGGGAGGGAATCGGGATAGGTTTTGGGTTTCTGGCTTGTAGGAAGAACAGCGATGCCCTTCACAGAAAAAGGAAACATGTATAAAGCACCAGGTTAGCAAGGAAAACAGGAGAACTGAATACTTACAGAGGAAAGTGGAAGGACAATTCGTAGAATGTGTGGTCACTGAGTTTAACTTAAGAAAAGAATGCCTGCATTTTCTACAAATTTTTAGAGTTCTTATTAGTTCTATCTTATTGAGGAGTTGACATTTTGCCAAAAAGTGCACTCTTTTACATAAATATATTTGTGTGTATACATATATATACACACACACATATATGTAATATATATTACATGTATTCATATGTAGTTATAAAAAATAATGCAGACAGATCCTATGAACCCTTCCCCCGGGTTCTCCCAATGGTAACATCTAGCATAATTAGCACAAGATCACAACCAGGGTATCAGTATAGATACACCACACTAATCTTATTCAGATTACTACAGATTCAGGTTTCATTTGTATTCACTCGTGTCTGTGTGTGTGTGCGTGTGAGTGTGTGTGTATTTCACGCAGTTTTATTCTTTATATCTTTAAATATTCTATCTCTATTGGAATTTTAGTTTTTTCCTGATAATTTTACAAATTAAGGGAAAGAGAATTGACAAAGGAATTGAACACTCATATAAACTTTCTCATTAAATTAATGATGTGGTGCCCACCCATTGATCCCTTATAAAACTTGAAATTTCTTAATTGAAATGGAGACCAGGAAGAAGAAAAGTAAAAATCCACCATAAAAGCTAATGGTATGAATGGATTTCTAACGTCTAAATTATTCAGAGCTATAATTAACTGAAATGTGGAACAATGAACCTTTCCTCTTGGATGTACAGCCACCATGAAAATGGATTCTCTTCCCCATAAGGATTAGAGCCCAAATTTATTGTCTTAGTGAAGTCAGCAAAGTCATTAATATCAGCAGTGCCAGGGAACTGGGAGGGATCAAAGGCCCTTCAGTCCTGTTACTTCAAGGACAATCATTTTCTCTGTGGACAAATCCTAAATGTGCAATATGTTTGCCCTGGAGAGAAAATAAATAATGATGATAATGATGACAATGATGATGATGATGATTGTCTATAATACTCTTTACAGAGCTATGATTGTCTACCATACCGTTTACTATGCCCTAAGTGTTTTACATAAGGAACCTCATATAAAATCAAACAACCTTACACAGCAGCTAGTTTTATGCCTGTGTTACACTGGAAGAAACTGAGGCACAGTGTTCTTAACCCATTCCCCCAGTTCCCTGGTCCTGGCTAGCCCCTTCAGTTGCTTCAGATTTCTCCTTTAATATCATCTCCTCAAAGAGTTCCTCCTTGCTCATCCTTGAATCTACCCAGCTCCATCTCCCCCCACGGCTGGTCCCTCTTCATCTGCTCACTGCACCTGTCTTCGTAGCCCTTAGACTTATCCAACTCAGGATGCATGCATTTGTCTGGAAACTTGGCGAGGGTGTGAACCTCTGTCTACTTTGTTTCTGGCTTAAACTCTGACATGGAGAACAATGCCAGTCATAAAGTAGACACTCAGTAAATATTGTGTTCTAGGTGCATGGATTCACAGGGGGCAAAGCAGATAAAACGAAGCCAAAAAAAAAAAAAAAAAGACCTGGTGGAGGTTTTCTGCCAATCACTCAGGGACCTCATCGCTGGGAAACTTTTTGGCTGTTGGGTATTTCTAACACCTCTCTCTCCTCCGCCACACACAGAACTGAAGGCGTCTGCATGCTCTTATACCCCGGGGAAGTTCTTGGGCTCCGCCTCCTTTCTCTTCAGCCCTTGCTAAACCCTAACGATTCTGCTTCTCCCCTGTCTCCTGGGATCTGATGTCTGCAGTTGCTCACTCCCTCCAATGGAGCTCCAGGCTTCCGTCCTGTTGGCCCTTGTCTCTGTGTCTCCCCAGATGCTGTCATCAACATTGCCCTACCCTGATTTTAGTCTCTGTCCTGCTGTGGACACTTGTCCAAGCCTGGATCTTGGGAGCCATCCCCACCAGGAGGAGATGGGTGTAACTGCGTAAAATTTGGGGAGCTCAGGAAGTTGACTTAGATCTCCCCTGATGGCCTGAATTTTTCTCACCAAATTAGGAGGAAGCTCTCTATCAAGATGATTCCCAAATCCTGTGTCTCAGTCTGGTCCCTTGGGCTCCTGTGTCTTCTGGAGAGGACTCTGGACACTTTTTCTTCTACTCTGTGATGCTGCAGAGTCAAGTGACCTCAACAGGATGCTTACTGAAAGCAAGCTCTGTTATCCATAATGGCTCCAGGGTTGGGTGGAGGGGAGCCAGGCCCGCCCAACAGCTGAAGTTTGTGTGGATTCAAAGAGAACCTGGAGGGCAGCCCGGAAAAAGAGTGCAAAGCAGCACATTTTCTTTTTTTGACCCAGGTCATCAATGTTGTCAAGTGTTTTCATTGAAGAGGAAGGAGTTTAATTGGAAAGGGCATCCACAGTTAGTACAACTTTACCTACCAGAATCTAGGAACGGGTATTTACAGAGCACTGAGACAAGATATGGGGTTTGGGGACAATCTTGGCAGACAGGCTTTCTTCTGATTGGGTGAGAAAAGTTTAGGCCATCAGGGAAATCTAATTCAACCTCTGGAACTCTCCAAATTATACCAATCCACTCCCGTACCCCTCTCCTTCAGTTTCACAGTCTCAGTGTGTGGAGCGTGTGTGTTTGAGCCTCCAGCCATCTTTCCTTTCTTCTCCTCATCTGAACATCCTCCAGGTGTGGTCTGTGGTCTGTAGACATTGGCTCCGGGTCTTCACCTCCCATTCAACTCTAACACAGCTCAGACAACTATTATTATCTGTAGCAGCAGTAGCAGCAGTAGAGTACTAGTAGTAGGAGTAGTTATTGCAGTGATAGTAACTAGTATCGTTTCTCTCTTTGATTTGCATAAAGATGAGCCTGAAAGGAGGTGTAAGGGGCTTCCTGAGGGAGAGATCTGGTATTGCACCACAATTTAAGGAAAGAAAAATTCTTCAAAACATTATCACCAAGAAAGAGCAGAAGCTACTTTATGTAAGATCT
Source organism: Papio anubis (assembly GCF_008728515.1). Classification (NCBI taxonomy): domain Eukaryota; kingdom Metazoa; phylum Chordata; class Mammalia; order Primates; family Cercopithecidae; genus Papio; species Papio anubis. The sequence continues at coordinate 88,170,953 of NC_044991.1, read as the reverse complement.
GAACAGGCTTCCCAAAATTAGTTCCCCAGTTAGCTCAATGAATTCCAAGGTAAGCATGTAATTCATTAAAAATAAATATTACCATGGAGATGCAATAATTACAATAATTTTAGAATGTGTATCCTACATAAATGCTTATTAACTGTATACATTTTACCATTGTGTAGTAAATTCCAAAGCATTCTAATGAGCAAGCCATTTAATGTTTACATTCTTGTTAGCAGCGGCGAACTGTATGGGTCTGCAGCCACTTGGTTCCTGCCTCCTCAAAGGAAATAATTCAACTGAAGGGCATAAGACAGAGTGAGAGTTTAAGTTTTTGGAAGGAGTGAGAGTTTATTAAAAAGTTTTAGAGCAGGAACGAAAGAAAGTAAAGTACACTTGGAAGAGGACCAAGCAGGTGAGTTGAAAGATCAAGCTTGACTTTGACTTGGGGTCTTATACATCGACATGCTTCTGGAAATCTGCATTTCTTCTCCCCTGATTCTTCCCTTGGGTGGACTGACTGTATGTGCAGTGACTGGCCAGCACTTAGGAGGGGCCACACGCACAGGGTGTTTCCTGAAATGGTGCACATGCTTATTTGAGACATTTTCCCCTTACTAGTCCAGTGTTCCTAGAGGAAGGCCACATCCCAGTTAAACTCTGCCATGTTGCCTCTTAGAACTCACGCTTGAGCCCACTTGGCTCCTGAGAGCTTATCAGGAAGCTGCTCATCACCAGCTTCAGGTATTTTCTACCTGTTGGGAGACTGCCATTCCCTGGCACCAGCTGCAACCAACTATTATTTTAGAGGAACAGTTTAACAGCCACCTGACCGTCACCTGATACTTGCCTGAGACATTCCTGGGGTTGTTGGGGGTGTTTTCCTCCTCTGTTCATGTAGGCCTAACTACCTGCTCTAATATTCTGATGATTTTCATCATAAGCAAAACCTAGCAGACAGAGTAGGGAAACGCGGTGAGAGCTTGGGAATATCTGAGACAATGGTCCAGCTAATTCTTTCATTTCAGCTCAAGTCAGAAGTTCTCAGGGGTACACGAGGGCAAAATTACTTCCATAGAAACACTAGCGGTTATATTCATTTCTTACTCTCATTTTTTTTATGCGCGTGTAGTGGAGTTTTACAGCAGTCATGTGAAGTGGGATGACGTCATTGCTCTGATGGTTAATGGCACGCATACTTGCATTTTCTTGACTTTTAACATTTTCTCAGCTTTTCTAAAATGATACATACTGATACACATCACCCACATAAGCAGAAGCTCTTTGAGGTTACTCTTACTAATTTAAAGAGTGAAAAGGGTCCCGAGACCACAAGGTTTGGCAAACATAACCTAAGCTGCGTCCCCCACCTTCCTGTCGAGATAAGACTCCTCTCCCATGAAAGTGCTACAGCAGATCTGGGGCTCCTTGGCTGAATTTATGAGACTGTGGGAAGTGAGAGATGGAAACAGAGATAGAAAGATAGAAATGAGAGAGGGAGATAAGAGAGACATAGAGGTGTGTGTGTGTGAGAGAGAGACGCTATTATGGGGTCTGAACTAGTTAGACCCCATGAAGAACTAATCTGAAGCTTAATGGCATAAACCAATTGTCTCGGAGGCTTAACGCTTTTAATTCTTGGTTCTGAGGCCTGGCGATTTGGGCTGAGCATCACTGGATAGTTCACGTCGTCTCAGCTGGGCTCTCTCTTTCCTCTGTGGTCTATAGTGATTGCTTAGACAGCCCTGTTTCTGGGGGTTTGCTGGTGTTGGCCATATAACCTCAGTTATCCTCCACACGATCTTTTCTCCTCCAGCATGCCAGCCTGAGCCCGCCCTCACAGTGAAGGCAAGGTTCCCAGAGCACAAACAACCTGTGTCAAAGCTTCTTGCGACTTCAGTGTGAAACCGTTGTGGCCCTAGCAAGTTGCAAGCCCAGTCCACATTCAAAGGCTGAGGACAGAGATTCTACCTCCTCATAAGAGGAGGTGCCAAGTCACATTGGAAAGGACGTCATTACAGCACGAAGTGGAGCCACTGGTACAAACAGGTTACTTCTCTGCCATGGTCACACTGACCCCTCTGTTGTTCTCTCAGGATCCCAGCCCGTTCTCCTTCCAAAGGTGCAAAACAAGGATCACGCCACTGACAACCATTTTCCCGTAGTGCAATTGTTGCAGGCAAAATCATCAGACTTTATCTTCAGAATGTGAACTCTGTACTTCTCATTTAAGTGGTGTTATTTGTAAGAAGCAGATGTTTGGAATTATAACCTATTTTTCTCTGAATCAAGGACAATTCAGGTTCCTTAGATTGCTCTCTAAAACGTGCATTGTGTTGACAGGATTTGGACATTAACCAGAAATGTGCACCTGTATGTTCTGATTCATGTCCTTTGACAGAAAAGTCCACAGAGTCTCATGAGCATTAAGTTTGACTCACATCAGTCATTTCCAATTATTTTTTTATAAATAAATGCAGCTGTAAAAGTGGTTAGGGAGATGTAAAACCTCTGAGTAGCGAGATTGTTCTTTTCTCAGTGACACAGTGGGGATTTAAAGGGAATGTCAATGTAGCAGGCCCCATTTGTTCTAAACTAGATGTTAAAACTACAAGTGCCCCTGTGACACTGGCCAGAGAATACAGAGTCTTAGGGCAAGAAATGAGAAGGATTTAATTGTCTTTATTTCTATGCTTTTTTTTTTTTTTTTTTTTTTTTTAAATCAGGCTTTAGATTTTAAAATAAATGTCAGCATTTGTAAAGGCGCCATGTTGTCAGCTCACATCAAACCCCTTTTTTTCAATTTCAAAATTACCGAGAGTCTAAACCCCAGATCCCATTCTGTGCCGTCGTTCAGCTCCACTAAGCACTCAAAGTGTCAATGACAGAAACCTGGCTGTCGATCACCAGATATCATTAAGAGATTCCATAAAAATATCCTGGGAATGAACTCCTCCTCAAATCATGATTCAAAGAAAATTCCCCACAGGATTTTAGTGCTCAGAAATTATGAGCCTGTTCAAAAAGAGTCTCATACCTGTGCCTTCCAGAAGGCTCTTCTGGACTCGTGAGTTATGCCGAGATTAAGACTGATTAGCTGCATCAAGCTGTAAGTGGAATGAAATATGCTTTTGCATCTTGAGGAACCATCCATTTGAGTTACCACTTGTCTGATCCATGGCTGTAGCAGAATTTATCACATCAGCATGAAATCCAGTGGTAGCTTGTTTCTGACTGCCTGACTCATAATCAACAACCCACTCTTGGAGAGTTTTGGCTGCCTCACCTGGTTATGCCAATAAATCTGAGTGAATAGCTGCTTGATTTGTTATTGATTTCCCCACGGATGAATTTGAGGCTGCGTTTTCAGTGATAGGTCTTCAGAGTGGAAACTCAGGGCAAAGGAAAAGCTTTGCCAATATTGAGAGACTCAAGGGCTCACTCCTTCTTCGTGCTGGAAAACTCACTATCAGTGCCGAATGAGTCCTGTTGGTGCAATATTCCAGTGCAAAGGAGGAGAAAAAGGACTACGTGAGGGTGCTGGAGAAGTCTTGTCCTGTTAAAGAGCACAGTCATGCTGTGATGTGTCAGTCACGATTTTGGAAGTCATGGACACTGATGAAAGACAGTATCCATAAAATTGTTTCCATATTATTTGCAATTATGATTAATTTTATCTAAACTTATCTCATTGCAAATTGAGGTTCCTTTAGTAAAAAAAAAAAAAAAAAAAAAAAATTGCAACATATAAACTTCCCATACCTTGTGGATTGAGTATTGGTAAAAACTGGAATGGTCCCAGGGAATCTAAAGGGATGGCTCAACTTTTTCAGGATTCTGGCCTTGAAAGATATTTTCATTGGAATTCTTAGACTCTTGTCAGACGATATTAGTCTTGGGATTCTCTTTGGAAATGGGTTGTGCTGTGAAAATGGAGGAGACTGGGAAGGATCTGCCAACTGAGACTTGAGAAGCTGAAATTGCATCTCATCTTACGACTTGCAGGGGCACCATTACATCACCCGTCAAAAGGAACCACCCTTTTTATACGGAAAAAAAAAAATCAGTTTGGAAGCCCTCACTTGTTTTGCTCACCAACCCCTGGTGCTGAGCCATTCTTGTTTCTCAGACTTGCATCAGCTTCCAAAACATCTTCTCTATCTCCTATAATTTTATTAAACAGAGTCTTACACCATTTTCTAGTTTCCATTTATAAGAGAAAACCTTGTTCATTGGAAGAGTTTCGAAAAATTAAGCTGAGGACTGAAGAATTAAAAAGACATCTTTTGAGCAGGGAGATTTTGGAGTGTGACCCCTGGTTTCTCAGTTAGCATGTGCCTCCCATTTCTGGGCTCCCTATCGTGCTCTTTGGTTTGCATGGCGCCCACGGTGGCCTTCTCCTCCATGGGGCGCACCTGCTCCTCCCTGCTTTTTTGGTAGGTAGATCTGTAGGGACCCTTTCTGGGTGATCTAGCTGAGCTCATTATAAGAGGCTGCCAGATCTAAAACAGAATGCTCAGATATTTGGAATTTTTCATATCTACTATTAAATACCCACAGGATATTCTAGGGACATAAATTTTAAAAATTCATCCATCAGGCATCAGGATTTCAAAAGTGAATTCCTAAGCTGCAGCAATATGGAAGAAATGGAATTTTGAAAGCCCATCGCACTCTTGGTGTGAGCACAGGAAAAGAGCTTGTAACCCAATTCTCAGAGCTGTTGAGCTTTTATCAGCCAGCATTTGCTTTTAGAGAAACTGTTCTACAAATCTCTCTCTGCAAAGCAACCTTGCTTAAAAGAACTTGAAGGAAGAAGAGCCCTTATAATCCTTAATTCGCCTCGTGGAGATTTCCATGATATTTTTTCCCCAGTATTATTAAGGAGTTCTCCAGCACATGCCTCTTCGAAGGATCAACCAGAGAGAAGCAGAAACCCACATTTTCACATCAGATGGGACCATGGGAAGCATCTTCCTTTTTGCAAATCACTTAATAGATGGTCAGGGTGTAAAATCGTAAAGACAATCGGATCTTCGATTTTGGTTGTTTGTGCTGTCTGACAACCCCCATATTTGTAAAGATAAACCCCTCAGTTTTATGTTCTCGATTTGCTAGATAGTTTCTGCCCAGCACAGAATGGGATGTGCGCTGGGGGGAAGCAATATTACTCCTCCATAAGGCTAGAATTGCCACTTTCCCATTGCCATTTCCTTTTCTTTTGCAGAAATAGCCCAGCTGTGTCAAAATGTGCTAGAAACCCACCTTAAATGTGAGTGTTGCTTTTTACAATGTAAACTGAAGGTTTTAGTGCCTTTCTTTTTCCTCTCCTGATATGGACCTGCAATGGCAGAAATAGTGTGGTTTTGAGAATGAAAGCAGATCTCCTTTTTGATGACACCGACTTTGTCAGTCTTCTCATTGGAAAATGGGGATAAGTACAATTACATTGCACGGCTATTGTGCAGATTAAAAGTAGATACATTCCCCCAACAAGTCAGTGACATAAATAAAAAGTCATGGCTCTTCTAGATTAAAAGATATTTAAGTGACAGAACAACCAAATGTGTCTTATGTGGGTTATCTGGATTTGATTGGAACAAAGCCATTATCAAAAGGCATTTGTAGGACAATGGAGGACATTTGAATATGGACGTGCTAGCAGATATTAAGGAAGACCATTTAGTTTGTTAAGTCTGATAATGGTATTGTAGTTTATAAGTAAATGTCTTTTTCTTTAAGAGGTATATACTGAAGTATTAAATTAGAAATGAAATGTCATATTGTCAGTATTTTACTTTTAAAATTCTCAAGCAAAAATCATTTGAAGGAAACATGGTAAAATACAGCTCGTCATTAAGTCAAGGCAGTGTATAGAGGTTTATGCTATTCTGCCTTCTTTAGTATTTGTTAAATGTTCCACAATGAAATGTTAAAAAATGACATTCCACATGAAGTTTTTTTGCGCAGGACCTGGAGCGTTTCAGATGCTGCAGACACAGGTCAGTCCAGCTGTTCTTTGGTCAATCAGTCTATGTTCATTGATCTCTTTTCTCCTCGCTGAAGAAAGGAACATGAAAGAGATGTACATGCTCCCTGCCCTCAGGATTTAGCCCTCGGCAGGAAGGTGGGATTTAGTTGCTGTTAAGAAGGGAATGGTGGGTACCATTCAGTGGGCGAATTCTCTGCAGAATATGTGGATGTGATCACGAAAGATCTGAATTTGAAGCCAACACAGTTTTTATTGAGCGCCCGCTGTGTGTCAGAGTGGGAGATCAGGTGGCCCTTAATTCTTCACTCTGTGGGTATCCTGAGTTCCATCTGGGATAGGTCACTTTGCAGCACCCAACACCGATGGTGTGACCTGATGAGGCTCATGGGGTGTGAGTGAACGTGACAGAAGCTGAAGCTGAGACAGCGCATGGAGGGCTGCCCTTGCTTGCTGTGGCTTGTGCTCCTGCCTGCTGTGGATGGAGCCGGGGTGGACCTCAGCCTGTCAGTCGTCAACTGAAGCTAGCCCCTGTCAGCTGATGCTCTGCTGATGTGGGGCCGAGTTCCCGCTTATTATGTAAGCCTCTGAGTTTTCAGGCTGGTTATGAACACAGTGTTATTGTGGCAACAGGTAACTGGTACTGGGAGGCTATGAACATGGCTTCCTTATATGAGCAATAATTTTCATGACAATTACATAGATCAAGGTTCTAAGGATAAAGAAACTCACAAACAGAAAAGAGGGTTCAGATGGCAGGACCATTCTGACCTCTCCATGAGGCATTTGGACTTGCGTGGACTGGGTGATTTGAATACCCAAGTCTCTGCTTGTAGGCAGCTGTCTTCTTTCCTTTCTTGAGCCTGGTGAGTGGTTCCTGAAACCATGCCCGCATATGAATCTCTGTACGGGGGCCACTTGTGCGTTACGGACTATTGCAGTGATTTTCAGTGGGTGGTTTTTTTTTTTTTTGGAGACAGAGTCTCTCTGTGTCACCCAGGCTGGAATGTAGTAGCACGATCTCAGCTCACTGCAACCTTCACCTCCTGGGTTCAAGTGATTCTCCTGCCTCAGCCTACCAAGTAGCTGGGACTACAGGCACACACCATGATGCCTGGCTAATTTTTGTATTTTTAGTAGAGACTGGGTTTTGTCATGTTGGCCAGGCTGGTCTTGAACTCCTGACCTCAAGTGATCCCCCCTGCTTCAGCCTCCCAAACTGCTGGGATTACAGGCGTGAGCCACCGCACCCAGCATCTCCTACACAGGTATTTTTTCACCTTCTTTGCAACTATGTAAGTGAAATCCCAACTCCTTATACGCATGGGGAGGGATATTGAGACTGAGTCGACCTCAAGGGGAGTGTGGTTGGCGGGGAGAAGAGGGTATACAGAGTCCCTGCCCCGACCATGGAGTTGTGCTGGTGTTACTGTCCTCACCCACAACACCTCCTTCCTCGGTGAGAAATTACTGCTGCTCATAGGACAGAATGTTCCCCAGGTGTGTGAGGACACACCCCCACCTCCCGCCAGGAAGTACTAATCTGCGTACAAGTCTTTTGCAAGCATACCCTTGGTGGTGGGACTCGTTTGGGCCACTCCAGTGGTGCCTCTCCTGTCCTTTAGAATCAGTGCCCAGCTACCCCTTGGAAAACTCCTCTGCCCCATTTGTCATGGCAGTTGCATTCATAAGGATCGGATCACAGAACCTGGATCTGGCCAACAGGAGCACCAAGTGATGTGCTTGGGCTGGAGACGTGTCCCTTATCAGCCAGATTAAAACCATTGTGAGGCTTCCGCCAGCCTTCCTGAGGGCACCAGGCTGTGGGGGCCACCCCTGCTGTGGGGGCCACCCCTGCTGTGGCTCTTTTCTAAAGCCGTGTACCCAGGACCCTGACAACGAAGCCAACGGGCAGATGGGGGATGTGGCAGGCAGTGAGGGAGCCAGACATGGTGAAGGGCCTTTGGAGCACTGCAGCCCAGAGTGCCTGAGGGATTCTGCTGCAGGCGCTGGGACTCTCTGAGACTCTGGGCAGCCATCTCCCTTTGTTAAGTGGTTCGAATGTGGTCTCTGTCACCAGCCACTGAGAGCCTCCTGACTCATACAAGGAACACTTCTGATGGCAGAATCCCCACAGCGCAAGAGGCCAGGAGGGGAGATATTTAGACCAAGATGGCATTCTGCACCACTCTGCTAAAGCAATGCAGCAGCAAGCGACTGCCCACAGGGGAACCCTCTCGGAGTCGCTTGTTTCGTTCTTTAGATGTCTCCCAGGTAGAGGCGAGGTCTCGCTTACCTCCTTCCTACAGTTGGCTGAGTTTGAGGGGCACTGGATGGAGTCGGGCTGAGCTTCTGCCCTGCCTCTGGATTCTCTGGCTGTGGTTCCCCTTCCTATCCAGTGGCCAGGTGTCCCCTCCCTCCCTCCTAGTGTACTGAGAGGCGAGTAGGCCTGGGAAGACACCATGAGCAAAGTCACCTCTCTTTGAGGTCCCATGGAGCTCATGCATGGTAGCATCTCTAACAAGCCACTTAGCAGAGGCAAACAGATGAACCTACAAGGACAGATATGAAAGGGACAAGGAGGGTAACATGAACTTGGGGCAGGGACTTGCTTCTAGAGGGATGTTCCAGGAAGAACTTGCAGAGGAGGTGACCCAGGGGCGGAGAGAGAAAGCCTTGTCACGTGGGTCTCTGGGCAGTGGGATTGGGGAGGAAGGCAGGCAGCGTTCCCAGCTGGGGCCAGCGTGTGCAATGGCCCCTCCTTTGCTGGTTCTATGGGAGGAACTGGGAGGAGACCAGGGTGGTGGGAACACAGTGAAGGAGCAGGACTGAGATTCTCTGAGATAGGGGAGGTGGCAGGGGCCAGATACTACTGGGCCTTGCAGCTGAGGGTTGCATTTATGCTAAGTGCAGGGGAAAGCCTCAGGAAGCTGATGAGAGCGGAGTGTGAGGGGGAACGGGGGGAGGCATGTCATGTTCTGAAGGTCCCTCTCAACCCTAAAACCCTATGTTCTCTGTTTCCATGGACGCGCTCTTTCTTTCATTTGGTGCTGAGTGGAGCTAAGTGGGTCCCTGGATTTGTGCAGAGGGGATTGCCTTACCTAAAGATGTGCACAGGGGAGAGGGCGGTCTGGAGGTACTTCAGTATTGATGAATCTGTATGTGTGTGCATAGGACCACACAAAAGTAAATATTATTACATTTATTGGATGGTAACTATATGCCAGGCTAACGCTTCACACGAATTTTCTCGTTCAGTCTTCCCAAAAGTATTCCAAAAATTCACTTCCCCCTAATTTTACAAATCAGGAAACTGAGGTTCAACGATATAAAGGGTACACAGTTGGTAAGAGGTGGAGCCAGATTTGGGATCTGGGCTATTTAAAGCCTGCTTATTGTAATCCCGTGTCTCCCTAGGTGTGCCTTACATCTCCAGGCATTCAGATCTGGAAATTAATTGGACCCATGGTTTATTTTGCTTTCTTTCCATCCTTGGAGAACTTTACAAAGAGGCTGAAGCACCATCCAAATGGTTCGCAGATGAGACAGGAGAAACTTGGGGAGACTGGCCCTGGTACCTCCCTTTGCTACCTCAGATTCTGTGGTCATGAGCACTCTGGGCTCCAAAGCCACAAAGAACCTCATGGAGGCTCATGCCGAGAGCGCCCCCTGTGGGTGTGTGTGGTGTAGGCGGGGGGGGGAGGGAGAGTACACACTGCATGGATTTTGCATTTTTCATGCTAGTTAGGGAAAACAGTTTTCTCCTTTCAAATTCTCCTGAGGTGCCAGAAACCACAGCATATAGAATGAAAAGAAGAAGAAGAAGAAGGAAAAACGAAACCCTCTGAATTTCCAGCTGCAGAATCGCATCAGGGCACGTGATGTCAGGCCACAGTAGTCATGTTTGCTTATGAGGTGCAGTCCCCCAGTGATGCCACTGTGTCAGTCAGAGAATAAAGAAGGAGAAGGAAAAACAAATCATTCCACAGCTGCTCAAGTTTGAAAAGTAAGGCTTTAGAAACTGAATTTTCTTCAGGTACAAGGTGAGCACCAATATTTAAATACATCAGATTTTCTGGCTGGAGTTGAAATCTGGGAAGATCTACAAGGATTTCTGAGTTCCTTAGATCTTTAGCTTATCATAGCATTAAGAAAAACCCTTTTTATTATGAAAAATTTCAAAAATAGAGGAACATAGGGAGAATACAATAATGAACTGCCACACACAGTTCCCCAAATGATCATTAACATCTGCCTGTGCTTACTTTGTCTTTTCTGCCTTCGGGAGTATATTAAGGTATATGTAATATATTTAATATTCATTACAAACATCATGAAATTTTGTCTCTAAATAGTTAAACAATAAATAATACTTTCTAAAATAATACAACAGCATCTAGACTCTAAGATGTTGTTGTTATGGCTTGAATGTTTGTGTCTCTCCAAAATTCATATGTTGAAACCCAATCACCAAGGAGCTGTCATTAGAAGGTGGGCCCTTGGGGAGGTGAGGAGGCCATAAGGAACCCACCCTCATGAGTGAGATTGGTGCCCATATAAAAGGCTCCAGAGAGCCGCCTGCCTCTTTTTCACCCTGCCGTCATGTGAGGACACAGCATCATCTTAGAGGCAGAGAACAGGCCCTCATCAGATACTGAGCCTGCAAGCCCCTTGAACTTGGACTTCCCAGGTTTGAGAACCATGATCCATTAATTCGTGCTGTTTATACATTACCCCAGTCTCTGGTATTTTGTTATAGCAGCAGAAACATTCTAAGACAGAAACTGGTACCAAGCAGCGGGATGTCACTATCACAAATACCTGAAATTTGAAACTGAGTATTGGATAGAGGCGAGAACAGTTTTGTCGTAAAATGTATATATATATCTATAGATATAGACATATAGATATATATAGATGGATAGATAGGTATATAGATAGATAGAGATATATAGATATATAGATAGATATAGATAGATATATAGATAGATAAATATATAAATATAGATAGATAGATAGATAGATAGATAGATAGATAGATAGATAGATATGTATCTGTATTGCCATGAAAGAGTGTTAGGGGTGATTCTGGGGAGGGCTCAGAAGAAGAGAACTGGAGAGAGAGCCTCAGTCTTCTTAGAGATTATCTAGGTGGTCACGGACAGAATGTTGGTAGAAATATGAGGTCTGATGAGGTCCCAGATGAAAATGAGAAACGAGATATTGAACCCTGAGGGAAAGACTGTCCTTGTAATAAAGTGGCAAAGAGCTTGCTCGAATTTTGTTGATGTTGTAGCACTTTGTGGAAAGCAGAACTCATGAGTAATAAACTGGGTGGAAGAAATCTCTACGCCAAGTGCTGAGAGTGCCACATGACTTCTTTTGATGACTCACAGTAAAATGTAAGAAGAGACAAACTAATGATGGAATTTATAATCAAAAGGGGAGCAACACTTAAAACTTGGGAAAATTCTCAGCCTGGCTATGTTAAGGACGAACAGGTGTGTTAGGGAGGGAAAACTGAGTGTGGTCAAGTGACACCCTTGCTATTAATTTCTCTAGCAAGTAGATGAGTATGGAGAGAGAAGAGCCAGATGTGATTCATCAAGACAACGGAAAAATGACCATAAAGGTATTTGAGTTGCCGTGCCCATCACAGTCCCAGACAGCCAGGGCTTTCAAGGCAGGATGGTTTCAAGGGGAGTCTCAGGGTGCCTGTGGGACCTCAGGGCTTGATGGTCAGAGCTCTCCTCAGTTTCTGCTCCACTCATTCAGGCTCAGCACTCCTGGGCCACCCGAGTTGTGTGGCCCAGACCTAGATGTGGCTCGGGCCACAGCTCTGGAGGGCGCAGGCACCCACAGGCACTCAGGCCACAGCTCTGGAGGGCCCAGGTACTCAGCAGATGCGCTGCACAAATGGACTAAGACAGATGTTCAACAGTGCCTGTCTGGATATCTACACAAGAACCACGGGTGAGAGATGCAAATACTGGCTCCAGGGTCCCAGGCTGAACCCCCTCAATCAGGATTACTGTCATGTTACCTGAAATATGCATTTTAACAGCCCCCACCGTGAATCTGATGTGCCATCCAGTTTAAGAACCCTGGCTGGGTGCGGTGGCTCACGCTTGTAATCCCAACACTTTGGGAGGCCAAGGCGCGTGGATCATGAGGTCAGGAGATCGAGACCATCCTGGCTAACCTGGTGAAGCCCTATCTCTACTAAAAATACAAAAAATTAGCCAGGCGTGGTGGCAAGTGCGTGTAGTCCCAACTATTCAGGAGGCTGAGGCAGGAGAATGGTGTGAACCCAGGAGGCGGAGCTTGCAGTGGGCGGAGATTGCACCACTGCACTCCAGCCTGGGTGACAGAGCTAGACTCTGTTAAAACAAAACAAAACAAAACAAAAAAAACCCCTGTGTGTGTGGATGCAAGAATCCCTTCCTCTCTGCTCCCCTGTGGGTGGAGCCCACTGTGTCCCTGGACTGAAGAAGAGTCCAGCCCTGCATAGCTGAGTGATTCTGAGATGCCCATCCTCACTGAATCTAAGGGATGTAACTCTCAGCTGCGTGACAGGGACATGATGTGTCCATAACCCTCCCACTAACAGCATCCTACTTGCCACCAGCATGTGAGCAAGGTTGCCCGAGACAGGGCTGCAGCCCCCTGGGAGTGAGGACCACAGCGAGTGCCTACCCAAGGCCTCCAGATCGAGCTGGCATTGTTGAAGGGAAACCGAATAGATCCATGGGGGTGGACTTTGAGAGAGGAAGACCTGCCTGACACAGGGAAACAGCACAGCATGATACGCAAAGGCAGCCTTGCCTTTCATCCCTTCCTCAAATAACCGCTGAGCACCTTCTTGGAATATTATAGTGAGGAAGACAAGCAGTAAATGGAAAGCCGCATTGCAGTCGCTACTGAGAGTAATGGATTTCAGAGTCTGCCTGGCAACATCGCCAGCAGTCAATTATTACTCTTAATAAAGGAGCGGGATTGAGGAAGACAAGATCCCTAGTTACTGTTTACTTAGCACTTAATAAACGTCAGAGGCAGAACTAAACCCCTCCTATGCTTCATGTCGTTTAACCCTCTGACAGCCCTGTGAGGCAGAAATATTTTAATTTCTGATTTTTAGATGAAGAAACTGAGGCTCCAAGGGGTTCAATAACCTGATGACAATCACCCTCTGGGAAGCGGTGAGGATGCCGTCACCTATATCTGGAACCATTTGCATAGAACAGCCACCTGTGGGGCGGGGGTGGTGCTGGTGATTTTTAGCCAAGGATGACTATTTTTCTTTTCTCAAAAATGGACATCCTGTGCACGGCACAGCCACTGACTTCAGAAAGTGTGGCATTAGCTTTTACAGCACAAGGCAAAAAATTTAAATCAGATTAGGAAGCACGGTTGCTATGGTACCAGGAAAGTACACTTTCATGCAAAGCAATTTAATAGATGTGAAAATGTGCACCTTCTAACAGAACACTGTATTTTAGAGATAAAGCCCCTCCAGCAGCCGTGGACTGACAGGCTCCTCGTCGGAGGCTCATCGTCGTCCACCATCTCTCCCTGCCTCCCTCCAGGGGAGGGCCTGGGTGTCGATTTGAAGGCCTTCTCCGGGCGAGCTCAGCCTGCTTCCCAAAGGGAAGGAAGAAGGCAGGCCCTACGGCCTGTATGCACTGTGCCCTTCACCTGGGTCTCAACCCAGCTAGGTAGCTCCCCAATATCAGGGCACCAACTCCCTGAGGCCCTGTTCCTGTCAGCTCTGCCTCCCCAGCTGCTCCAGGGCCCATGGAAAGGGCCACCCATTCTCCGTTCCCTGCTGTCTCCTGGATGCCTGGGGATGCAGGCTCACCAAGCATTCAGGACTGCCACTGAGTGCCAGGGAGGATTTCATTTGTGCCTGGTGTTGGCTACATTCTGTGAGACTTTGGAAAGTTTGCTTTTAGCCTAAGCCTCAGTTTCCTCATCTGTAAAATGGGTACTCATCTATAAAATGAACATACCTTTAATATGATTTAAACACAGCCCCTGGTATGCATGAAGGGCTCTGGAAAGGTTAGCGGTCAGGTCAGGTCAGGCTAGTGCTTGGCATGCTTGCTGAGTAAATAAGGCTCAGACGTCCTCCCCTCTCTCCCCATCAGCCTCACTTTGGCCCCACCTCACCAGCTTCCTCATTACTCCACACACACACCTGAAACAAGCTCCACCTTGAGACCTTCTTCTAGTTGGTCCTCTGCCCTGAATGTCCTTCCCCAGTGTCCACACAATCCTCTCCCTCTCCTTCTTCCCCCTCACTCAGTTGTCATCTTCTAAAAGAGGCCTTGCCCACCCCACAAAACAATTTCAACCCACTCTCCCAGCACTCATCACACTCTGTGCCATGCCTCGTCCTATGGAGTCAGTGATGGTTTAGCTCGTCTGCTCCCTACTTTTGGGCTCACCACACGGGACCGGAAGCTTAAGACAGAGGCATCTTTATTTTGTTCAGTAATATACCAGCGCCCAGTACAAAGCAGACACTCAAGAAATATCTGAATGAATGTTTAGCATTTTTAACACACCACCCTCTCCATTATTCCAGATATGAATCTTGTTGGAAATTGTCTCAGGTAAGGAGGAAACACATCTAATACTCTCTCACCTTCATGAGGTGGCCTCCCTGCTCCACCCCAAAACTTCCTACCCTCTGTCCTGCTTGAGTTCCCCACATAGGATTCCTGTGCACTGTGTATTTTACTTATTCATTTGGCTTCTTGTTGTCAACTCCCATGAAACTATGAGTTCCAAAAGGACAGGAATTTGTGTCAGGTTCACCTTAGTCCATTTTTTCACAGTTCAAGGGGCTGGGAAGTCCAAGATCATGGTGCTGGCAAATTTGGTGTCTGGTGAGGACTGCTTCCTGGTTCATAGACAACCGTTCTTTTGCTGTGTCCTCACATGGTGGAAGGAGTGAGGGAACTCTCTTGGGTCTCATTTACAAGGCTCTACCCTCATTACCTAACCACCTCCCAAAGTGCCCATCTCTGAAAACCATCCCATGGGGGGTTAGTATTTCAACATAGGAATTTTGTGGGGACATAAACATTCAGACCACAGTAGGCTTGTTTATTTTATCTTAAGCACTTGGAACAGGGCCTAAAACATACTAGGAGCACAATAAATATTCGCCAAAGAAATGAGTGAATAAATGAATGAATTAGTCAACCTGGGGCATGGTCCCCAAGGTAGGAAGGATCTCGGGGTGCAGAATTCAGAAAAGGTGTGTTCTTGGGGAGCTGAGCTTCAAACCCAAGTTCTACCCCTTTCTTACCAACTGACCCATGTATGGGCAAGTGACTTCACTTATCTGAGCCTCAATATGCTCATCTGACAAGTGGATATAATAAGAGTTCCGACCTCATGGGGTTGTTTTATGAGTTATTTAAGTTACCATGTGTCAATTACATAGCGTAGTGCTAGCTCATCATAACTAATTAACTAACTATTAATTGTAGTTTCTGTTTTCCTATCTCCTCAGAGACCAGGATAACATGAAAAAGCTGAAGCTAAAGCTGGCCTTTACAAGGTGGGGTAGTTTTTTGAAGCTAGATATGATTTCTTATCTTAAAGCTCCGGTAGCAACGTGAAGTCTCAGGTTCATCTTCAAAGAGTTTCATTGTGACCCCAGGTTCACATAAGTCAGAGAAATTCTTGTCCAGTGGTCAGTAGTGGAGGAGATGCCCTAATGTTTATCTTTTCCGGAATTCTTGATGTCATCTGCGCCAAACAGTCCCTGTCGGCCGCCTCAACCACCTCAGATTTTCTGGAACCGAGATCTGTGTCTTGCTTTTGGGTGTCCTGGTTGTCTAATCTATGCACGTCAACAGAACAGACTGAACTGTATGCATGGAGTCAAACCCACAGACATGTCGGGTTGCCAACTGAACAGGCCATTTATTGCAAGACCACAGGTAAGAGCAATTTGGAGGCCAAGAGGGAAGTCACAACACGATGAGCTCGGCCAAGAGAAAGTAGTAAAGGAGTCAGAAGAAGATGTTTGTGGCTGTCAAGACTATTGTTCCAAAAGGAAGCTCACCTGGGCACACCTTTGTCAGCCCCTCCTTTCCTTCCTTCTTGGGGAGCTTGAGTAAGCTCTTTCCTTCACTGAGAATGTGATTTCCTCTTTTCTTCATCTGGTTCATGGCTTCTGAATTTTCAAACCTCAGTTCAAATACCCCTTCCTCCAGGAAGCTCTCCCTGACCCCCTTGACTTCCTCGAATCCTGTTCATGTCCTCAGGGCTCCACACCCCTCCCCTTGGTAGCTCTTGTCACAGTCATTATATTTTTGTGCATCTCAGATTCATGTCTTCCTTTCTTATCCAGATTGTCAGATTCACGAGGGCAGGATTTGGGTCTATTTCTCTTCCTCATTTTATCTGCATCTGTTTGCAGAGTTGAGGATGTAACAGGCAGCTATGACTACTTGTTTCATAAATGCATGTGTGCATGAACACAAGGAAGAAGTGAGCTGTGGGTGTATTACAAAGTGTCCCTGCTAGTCTGTGAAGTTAATGGATGTGAAGGACTTTAATTCTTGCCAGGATCAGTCTGAGTTGTGACTAACAGCATGGAGGAAGGTGCTCGCTCCAAGTAGGCACAGCCAGGTGTGGCAGGGTCTTGGGAGAGAGTTTCTTCTGAGCACTTCCCACAGGCCTCAGGAATGGCCTTTGTTATTTCTGCTCAGTTTCTGTCCCTCATCCCCTTTCCACAAGCCTTGCCCAATAGTCAGGCCAGCACCTCTCTGGCCACAGGCTCCTAGAGCGCTAAGAGCTGATGGAGGCCACCTTGGGAAAAGCAAGCATTTCCAAGAGCACTGGAAATGGCAGGCCTCTCTTTGTCCTGCACGGATGAGATGGGCATGCCAACTCCTCCCACTGTTCTGGGGAAGTTGGCATCCAGTGATGCCAACAAGTTGGACAGAATTCAGAAGAAACAACCACCACACGTTCCCAGGAGTTCTGGCTGTCACTATGTGAAGCGTCACAACTCCAGCCGAAGACAAGTAAACATAGTCAACACTGAGCCCCTCTCTCTCCATAAATTGGAAATGTTTAATTTTACTTTGGTAAGTGAGAGCCTGTGTTAGAAGAGATTGAGGAAGCCAGGTAGCAGGTGTCAGTTGGCACCCACGTGCCCCGATGATCGCTCACTTACAGACAGGACAATTGCTTGGGCTCTGCTTCCAGAACTCAGGAACCCTGTCCCCATCTGTTACAGCCTCTGTTGTGGACCGGATCTCTGATTGCATTTGCTGCTAAGGCGTGTGAGACCTTCGAGGAAACACACCTTTGAAGGATTCAGCTCCACACATGTTGGACATAGAAGCAGGTGAGTAATGAACAATAAGAAGGAGCATCTTTTGAGCACTTGCTCTGGGTCAAGCAGTTGATATTTATTATTCCATTTAATTGCTATTATAGCAACTCAGAGAGGTATTTTCTATGATGCCCCCCCATTTTACAGACAAGGAAACCAAGTTTCAGGGGAATGCCATTTCAAGGACACACATCTCAGACTTCCCTCCAGGGGAAGCTCTCCCTGACCCCCCTGACTTCCTCGAGTCCTGTTCATGTCCTCAGGGCTCCACACCCCTCCCCTTGGTAGCTCTTGTCACAGTCACTATGTTTGTGTGCATCTCCGATTCATATCTTTCTTTCTCATCTAGCTTGTCTGCTCCATGAGGGCAGGATTTGGGTCTGGATTGCAATGTCCCTAGGGTGATAGGGATACTGTGTAATTTCAGAGTCCTAGTGGGTTTCCAGATTGAAGAACACAGAGCTATTACCTAGTGAGAGCAGGAGGCAGCTCCAGGAAGGTCTGTCATCAGGGCAAAGGAGGAGCAAAGGCAAAGTCCTGTTGGGGGAGGGAGCTGAGTTGCCCTGGGTGCAGGGAATGAGAAGTGGAGCTATGGTAACAGCCTTTCTAGCCATGTCAGACCTGCCTCTTCTATACGCCACTGCTGTGGCACGGAGGACCTTCATTCTCAGCTCTTGTTGCTGTTGGAATTGTGCTTTGGTTTAAATGATTAATCTGTTTATGCCAGAGTCAAATAGATGGATGGATGGATGGATGGATGGATGGATGGATGGATGGATGACAGGCGGACCGACAGCAAGGGTAGGGGCAGTATGTGGAGGATCTTGAAGGGCGTGTTAAGGAAAGAGGACTTTGGGAGTCAGTGGGGGAGTCATTCCAAGATTTGGGACTGGGTTGTGATATATGTTGGGATTGGAACACCAGTTGGGAATTCAAGATGGCAGAAATTAAGCTTTAGCATTATTGGAAATGAAATCGGTAGTTTTGTTTTTCTTTGTGCAAGTCTTCAAATGTTTCCAAGCCTAATAATTCTCATCCAGTCCTCATTATCCACTCAATCTCCAACTCTTGCCAAGTCTGTCTCCCAAGTCAAGTATCCCTTGAATGGCATTGTTCCTCCCCTCCCCCAGACATCCAGGTCACCCAGACACCTCTCAGCCCGCCTCTCCTGTGTACTCTAACCTCCTTTTTCCCTCTGATGCAAATTCTGCCAGGCAGTCAGTACGACCTTCCTGAGATGCAGAGGTGCCTGTGACTCCCATGCATCTCTGAACTTTAGCTGTTACCTGGACTCTCTTCCTTAGGGAGGTCTCCCAGGACTCCTGTATGTGTTCTTACAGCACTGATGTTTCCCCTGATAAATCTCATCACACACTGTTGCGATCAAGTTCAAATTGTTTGTTTCCCCTGCTCTTAAGTCCTTGAGGTCTGGCCACCGCTGTGTCCCCTGGCAATATGCCCAGCTCTTATGGGAAATTGAGGAACAGGTGTTGAATGAATGCATGTTGCAGAAAGAGGTGCCATGCCCCCATGGAGTGATTAGGCTGTTTAATAAAGGGACTAAGCCTGGCTGCTGGATCTAAGGTTCTGGGTTCAAACCTCAGATTCTCAACCTATTAGCTGTGTGCCTTGGGGGAAGTTCTTTAGCTTATTGAATTTCTGTTTTCTCTTTATACAAGGGGGTGCTAATAACAGTGCTGATTTCAGAGGGCTGAAGGGAGGAAGAGAGAACGCGAAGTACTGTCTGGCACACAGAAACCTCTCAATGAACATCAGCTGCTATTGTCAATTCAGGGGAAGCGGGACAGGAAAGAGAAATGGCATGTGATTCAGATGAAAGCTGGAGTCACCAGCTATGCTTTACGTTGTCTGAAATTAATTTACGTGTGAAATTGTATTTCCTGAGTGAATGTACATGTAGCGTGTATTGATGTTTGGTCTATCCAGTGTGCCATTTATTTTATATTTGTGCTTTTAATCAAGATTAGAAAATAATCTAAGTGAAAAACTGTTGTAAAAGGAATGAGTTTCTGGTAAAAGCTTCCTGCTCCCATTTGGTAGGGAGTGAGATTAGCCTGTGGATTTTGGATTTTGGGAGTGTTTGCAGGACCGCATTCAGTGGAAAGATCCGTGGGCTTCTGTGTGTGATTTGGGTAACTGAGAGCGGGAGCCATGAGAGGCATAGGCTTGTGGATTTCACTACTGTGAAGCTGTGTAACTTTGGGAAAATGTCTTAGCCCCTCTGGGCCTCAGTTCTTCATCTGTCAAATGGAAATACCGATTGTACTTTTCTCGTAGCACCATTGCAGGATTAGATGCAAAAAAAAAAAAAAAAAAAAAAAAAAAAGAGCATTTAGAACACCCTGTGGCACAGACTTCTAAGCTACTGTTTCTAAGCTCAGAAACAGTTTTTATTGTTTTCATTTCTGTTTGTTACCTAAAAGGCGTCTGATTTATTCAAGGCTAAAAACATCTTTTGTATGTGCCTAAGAATTCAGGGCTCTAGGTGGATCTGATAGGCTCTCTGCCCTCTCCATGGCCCACCAGGAAAAATTATATATATATATATATATATATATATAATTATATATACATATAAAATTTATATATATATATAAATTTTAAGAAAATTCAAGTTCTAGGGTCAAAGAAATCTTCTTAATTCAATTCCCATTCATCAGCTATGGTTTCTACTGTCTGCAGGTCAGTTTCATCAAGTATATTGGGAAGTTAAGTTTTGAGATCCACATATATTTATCTTTTTTGTGAAGCACTGTTTTTGACACTAGCTAGAGGTTAAATTTTACTTCCTTAAAAAAATAGTAAGCCAGGTATTCTCTGACAAAAGGAAGAAGAACAGCTGGAAAAACAGCTGGAAAGAGAATCAGGATTTCTATTTTTTAAAAAAAATTATTTAAAGTTGTTGTGGGCATATAGTAGGTGTATCTGTTTACAAAGTATGTGAGATATTTTAACAGGCATACAACATGTAATAACTACATCAGGATAAAGGTGACTTACCCTCAATCATGTGGGTATGTGATTACCTCAAGCATTTATCCTTTCTTTGTGTAACAATCCAATTATACTATTTTAGTTATTTTTAAATGTACAATTTAAATTGTATATAATTTAAATGTAAATTTTAATTATTGTTAACTGTGGTCACCCTGTTGTGCCATCACATACTAGGTCTTATTTATTCCATCTAGCTATATTTTTATACCCATTAACCATCATTCCCCCCAACTACCCTTCCCAGCCTCTGGTAACCACCATTCTACTATCTTTACTTGATCTTTACTTTACTATCTACTATCTTTAATTGTTTTACTTTTTACCTCCCACAAATAAGTGATAACATGCAAAATTTGTCTTTCTGTGCCTGGCTTATTTCACTTAACCCACTGAAATAATGACCTCCAGTTCCACCCATGTTGTTGCAAATAACACGATCTCATTCTTTTTTTATGGCTGAATAGTACTCCATTGAGTGTATGTAGCACATTTTCTTTATCCATCTGTCTGTTGATGAACCCATAGATTGCTTCCACATCTTGGCTATAGTGAACAGTGCTGCCACAAATATGGTGGTGCAGATATCTCTTTGATATACCGATTTTCTTTCTTTTAGGTATAGACCTAGCGGTGGGATTGCAGGATTGTAAGGTAACTCCATTTTTAGTTTTTTGAGGAACCTCTAAACTGTTTGCCATAGTGGTTGTACTAATTTACATTCCCACCAACAGTGTACAAGGCTTCCCTTTTCTCCATATCCTTGCCAGCATTTGTTATTGTCTGTCTTTTGGATAAAAGCCATTTTAGCTGAGGTAAGATATTGCATTGTAGTTTCCATCTGCATTTCTCTGATGATCACTGATACTGAGCACCTTTTAGTATACCTATTTGCCATTCGTGTGTCTTCTTTTGAGAAACATCTATTCAGATCGTTTTTTCCATTTTTAAAACAGATTATTAGATTTTTCCCCATAGGGTGGTTTGAACTCCTTATATATTCTGGTTATTAATCTTTTGTCACATGGATAGTTTGCAAATATTTTCTCCCATTCTATGGGATGTCTCTTCACTTTGTTGGTTGTTTCCTTTGCTGCGCAGAAGCCTTTTAACTTGATGTGATCCTGTTTGTCTACTTTTTGCTTTGGTTGCCTGTACTTGTAGGGTATTACTCAAGAAACCCTTGCCCAGACTGATATCCTAGAGAGGTTCCTTGATATCTTCTTTTAGTAGTTTCAAAGTTTGAGGTATTAGACTTAAGTCTTTAATCCATTTTTATTTTATTTTTGTATATGGAGAGAGATAGGGTCTAGTTTCATTCTTCTGCATATGGATATCCAGTTTTCCCAGCATTATTTGTTGAAGAGAGTGTCCTTTCCCCAGTGTATGTTCTTGGCATTTTTGTTGAAAATGAGTTCATTATAGATGTATGGATTTGTTTCTTGGTTCTCTATTCTGTTCCATTGGTTTATGTGTTTGCTTTTATACCAGTACCATACTGTTTTGTTTACTATAGCTTTGTAGTATAATTTGAAGTCAGGTAATGTAATCAGTTTTGTTCATTTTGCTCAAGATAGCTTTGGCTATCCTAGGTCTTTTGTGGTTCTGTATACATTTTAGGGTTTTTTTTTTTTTTTCTATTGATATGAAGAATCCCATGGGTATTTTGATAGAGATTGCATTGAATCTGTAGATTGCTTTAGGTAGTATGGATATTTTTAACAATATTAATTCTTCCAAACGATGAACATAGAATATCTTTTCATCTTTTGGTGTTGCCTTCTATTTCTTGCATCAGTGTTTTATAGTTTTCATTGTACAGATCGAGCATTTCTTTTTTTAATGCATCATTTAGAACACAAGATGAATATTAGCAAAATAAAGATAATGGACAACGACAATGTGACAGCTGACAGAACAGCTACTAATGGAGGAACCCAGGAGAATCTCAAGGTCACAGCAGCTGCAATCAGAAGGAGGCAGGATAGGAAAACTGGCCCAAGGGGTGCAGTGTCATAACAGCCTGGTCTGCATGCACAGAGGTGCCAAGTGAGAGGCAGTGAGTGACAAGCACATGAGGCAGTTTCCCAAGACATAAGATCTCCAAGTCAAGGACAAGCAAAGCAGGAATGCAAACTAATTAAAAACACCAAAGGAGGCTGACCTGCCTTCTGCAAACTCTTACTTGGAGTAGTAAAGTGATTGCTGGGCTCTTATTACTCTCACTTTGCAGTTGAGAACACTGAGGTTCTAAAGGCTTAAATGACCAGCTCAAGCTGACACTAGCTCAAAAATGGCCAAGCCGGGGCTCAAGAGCAGATCCTGTGCTCTGAGGCACCTTGTTAGATGAACTTGAAGACCTTAGAATCAAGTGCCTTGCTGCTTGCAAAACAATCCTGTTGTTTAAGACCCAGCAGTTTCACTCCTCAGCACCTATTCAAGAGAAGCATCGCATAGGTTTACAAAAAGATTAACTCACAAATTTACAATAGCCCCAAACTAGAAACAACAACCCAAATGCCCATTAACTGGTGGATGAGTAGACAAATATGGTCCATCCGTACCACAGAATATTATTCTGCCATAGAAGGAACAAAGCACAGATACCTGCTATAGGATGGTTGAAACTTGAAAACCTCATGCTAAGGAATGAAAGCCAGACACAAAAGACCAATTCCATTTATATGAAATGTCCAAGAAAGTCAAATCATAGAGACAGGAAGTAGATTGGTGGTTCCCATGGCTGGGGGTGGGCGTAGGGAGTGACTGCAGGTGGGTGCGAGGGATCTTATTGGGGAGATGAAAATGTCTGAAACTGGTTTATAGTGATGTAATTTTTAGCAGTTTGGTAAAGTTACTAAAAATCATTGAATTGTATACTCAAAATGGGTAAATGTTATGAGATGTAAAATCTACCTCAATATAGTCATAAGGCAGGGGGACCCAACCTCGCTCTGTTCTATTGGGTGATTTTTCTCATTCAAAAATGAGGTCTGGTGCCTTTTGAAAATTCACCAAAAATTCACAGAATTTTCCCAGAAAATGAATAAAAACTAGTGTTGCCTTCCCATGGTGTACTTGGGTGACATTTCCTGGGAAGTAGAGTGCTAGGAGGACCGAGACGACAAGACAGCTGGCAGAAGGAAGGGCTGGCATGAGTGCAGAGTGGGCGGGCAAGATGCTTGCCTCTTGAATTTCCACACTCGTTCCCGTCAAGAGCAGCGTCTGGAGCGCTGAGTGTCAGACCCACAGGCTGTACCGCAGGCGTGACGTTTGCACTGTCTCAGTCTGTGTTTTCTAGACTGAGCCTTGGACTGTTTATAACATGATGGAGACGCTTGCTTTCTGGCAGGATCCAGCTAACCAATGTCTAATTGTTGTGGGTTCCCAGATGGTCATCTGGAATAGCTGGAGAAGGGCAAATAAGCAAGCAATCACATTTTGTTCAGTGGGAGTCTGTGCAGCACTCTCTTTTCCTCCCCTCCCATCCCTGTCCGGTTTTCTGCGATTCCGCCAGTCCCTGAAGTGTGTGGCACAGTGAGTTCTGAGGAGTCAGGAATGAAGGGGGGATGCTCTCTGTGCCCCCCAGGTCTGGGGCATCACCCTCAAGAGCTGTTCCTCATGGGCTCGATCCTGTCCGCCTGTAAGAAGTGCCTGGACCACTGAAATGCATGTTCTTGCTTCTCCTAGAAAGAGACCTGGCAGGTCACCATGGTGACACCATTTAACACAAACCTATGGGACAGCGAGGCCCGAAGATGTCATTGTCCTTGGCGATTGAACCAGACAGGACTCTTTCAGTGATTAGTGACAGCAGTGACTAGGAGAGTCACAGGAGTTTGTAGGCTCATAAGACTGAAAAGTCAACTGAAAAGCTTCTGCCGCAGCTGTACCCAGGGGCTCAGAGATGTCACTCTGTCTCTAATTTCTGTTTCCTAGAGGGTAGCATCATCCTCACTCCAGCTGTCTTCTTGAGGTGACAAAGGTGACCCCCCAGGCAACAGGCTGACTTAATTTAGAGTGTCAGACAGCACGGAAGGATGGGTAATCTTCTTTCTGGGATTTACTTCCAGTAGAAGCCCCAGGAGGGCCCATCTTTGGACCAAAGGGGCTGTTCTGCTCCAAGTGGCCAGGCCTAGAACAGCCATCAGCTTCTGGAGCTTGAGAAGCCAGAGGCAAGGGCGTGTGCTCAGCTCAGCCAGAATTACAGAGGCCCTCAGGGCCAGAGGTCAGCTCCTGTGGAGCCTTTCTGACACCAGGCAGGCAATTCCACCTGCGCCATGCTGGACGTTTCTCTGTGAGTGGGCGTGGGAATTCATTTGGGGCCTTTCCACGGGAAATCCCGGGCTGCTGCTGTCTCTGTTTATGACCTCAAAAGGAAGCAGGCATTTTCTCTTCTTGTATCCATGTATAGTGTCAGGGCAGGACTGTATCCACCTGGTGCTGGCCAGCCTAGGGAATTCACTGTGGCCGAAGGATAGGCTTCAGTCCATAATATCTGGGGACTGCTAGGCACTTCCAGAAATGCCTATGATACCAGGCACAAACCAGCAGCCTGCGCTACTGAACATGAGTCAGACACAAACCAGCAGCAGACCCTCCTGAACACGAAGGCACACGAGACTCGAACAGGTGCTCCAGCCTCTCCCCATCCCATGTTCCTGCCCCCAGCCCATCCTACTTCTTGGTCAATTTCACACTCACTCCTAGGACCTAAGCTGCTTCCCACTGGTTGGAACATAACCTTTGCTCTGTGTCCTCTACCTGCCTGCCACTCCCTGTGGCCCTGAACTCCCCCAGAACCCATTGCCATCCCTGAGATCCAAGCCAAGTGCAGCAGGAGGCAGTGGAAGACTCCAGTGGGCTGTTCCCGATTCTAACAGTTGCTTACACGTGGGCTGGTCCCCGTGTTCTTGCCCCGTTTTGGCGGTGAGCATGCGTAGGCCCTGCCTTCCTGTCCATGAGCCAGTACACAGCACCGCGTGTCAGCTCGTCCCCACAGATGCAGTTCTAGGGAAGTGAAGGTCTCCCGGGAAAAGATGGACCTGTGAGCCAGGGTTTCAATCATGAGGCAGACAGTGAGCCACAGCCCCTTTAGGTTGAGTTGATGATAAAGGGAAAGGCAAGTGGGGGTGGGGAGCAAGGGCCTCTTAATCCTGTAATAACCTTGAGCTCCATTTCTGACTTCGAAAAGGTGGGAAAGGCATTTTGTTTCAACGAGGAGCCAATGGCAAAGAAAGGTGGTTTTTCGGCAGCTACCTCCCTGTTGTTCTGCATTTTAAAACTCTGGTAATGCCACGATTTGATTCAGATTGAGCAAGATAAGGCGGCACACATTTGGAAGCATATTTCTGTTTCTTCCTGCGTTTACAACACAAACAGCTGTTAGATAACTTCAGTTACCTTTTGAAAAGCTGCAAATCAAAGACTCAAACGAGGATAGGTTGACCATCTTCTGCTCAGACAGGCTGCCATGGGTCTCCGGGCCTTACATTCACTCAGCGCCTGGGCCCTCGTCACATCCCATCCTTATGTTTTAGGGGCCAGTGGGGTCTCGGAAGCCATCTGTGAATGCCCCACTTGTTGGCAGAGGGAATCAGATTAGAAATGTCCTAGGTCTAGCTCAGTTTAACCATGGACAGTCCTGCTTTGAGTATATCCTTTTGTAGAGTGGTGCCACTTACAGTGCACCCGGCAGTGTTCAGAGAAACGGCCCAGTTTTACCTTTGGGGACAAAGAGGAGTAAAAAGAAATGAACTGAAATTGTTGCAAGCAGGCTAATTTGCAAATATGGAATCTAGGAATAATGAGGCCCAATTATCCTAAAAACCACTGAACTGTGTTTTTAAAAAGTGAACTTTATGGTATGTGAATTTGTGAATTATACCTCAATAAAGTTGTTATTTTTAAAGAAACCAACCAAAAAGGAAAGAAAGGAAGAAAGAAGTTCACTTGACTTTTGCTCTCCAGGACTGGAAGAAATCTCCTATTTTATCAAGAGCAGACACATTTTCGTTGTGCACTGGGCTGCAACCTGGGGGATGGGAGATACAAAGGTAGAGTCAGACCCAGCCCCTGTGGCCCTGGAGCCTAGGTCCTTGGGTGGAAGGGAGGTTGCATTGGCTGGGACTAGGTTCAACTGTGTGTTTCAGAAAGCCAAGGTTAATGGTAGCTTACACAGCAAGGTTTTCCTCTATCTCAGTTCAGGAGTCCGGCCCTACCAGGTCCCTAACCAGTGAGGAAGTGGGCCTTTCTGCAGGTGTGGTCTCCTTTGATAGGTTCCAAGGTTGCTAGTGAATGTGGCACAAGACCATGCCTAGCTCGGAGGGAGACAGCTTTGTAAATACTATTTCATCGGGGCACAGGCACGTCATTTAATTTGCAAGTTATCTGAGGCTGCTTCCATGAGCTACAAAGGCAGAGTTGAGTAGCTGTGACAGACACCATACGACCCGCAAAGCCTAAAATATTTCATTTCTGTCTCTTTTCGGAAACTGTTTGTCAACCCCCACTCTAAATGAGCTTGCCTTTGCCCATTTCCCTGGCTTCCTATCATGTCATTCTCCTCCTTACTCTGAAGCATGTCTGAGGGTTTTGTAAAATACACAGAGATTCTGATGCATCAGAGCACAGGCGTGCATTGCTGGGCAAGGATGTTGAATCTGGGAGGATCACTTCGCCTACGATGTGATCTCTCTGTGCCTTTGGCTTATAGGGAAGTAAAGCCTGGTTGTGAGAGACAAAGCAACAGCCATCCCATATGTATTCAGCTCACTTAATAGCAATAGGGAGTGATTATTAGTAACATATACGGCCAAGTGCCACGTTGGGATTCTAATGGCTTTCTTTTTTCCCAGTTGTCATGTTAGATAATACTAGACAATGAAACACTCTGTCCTGAAGAGATTCATGCAGCTTGTTTTCTTCCTCTCTCTATGTTTTTGTAACTGTCTCCCATAGAAACTCCATCCTCATCACCATCCAGCCTGGATCATCCCAGGCACCCTGGACTTCCTGAGTATAGCCATCTCCGAGCTGCCTCATGCTGCCGCCTCAGTGGTTTCTCTTTCCCAGCACAGTTGAGGCTGTTGGGTCTCCTAGCAGCACTGCAGAGGCTCCAGGAGCCTTGGGCCAGGAGAGCGCTCAGCCATCATCCAGCCTTGTGTATCCCAACATGCACATAACTGGTGACACATGAGACGGTTTGAGAAAACCCGGGAACAAACAGTTAAGTTTTTTTCTTCCTGGTATTCAAACAATGCTTTCAATGTGTATTAAGAAAAAAGTCTTTAATTAACAAATCAAACCCTTACTTTTATTGATATTATAGTGTAGGATGAGGTTAGATATAGCCAAGTTAAAAAAGAAAGCATGATTTAAAGAAAACTACTAAGTAAGTAATAAATAAATACATTAAATGTGGCCTTGAAGAACTGTAATTTAAAAGCAGGAATCCAGCCTAAGCCTCCTCTGGTAGATAAGAAATGAGTCCCAGGCATGTTGCTTTTGTAAGCCCACACAACTGGCTGCTAGCAGAATTGAGGCTAAAGCCCAGGTCACCTCAAGTGAATAACCTGAAGTTCATGGCTATTGAACTACAGATAACCCTAAGTTCACCGCTATTCCTTTGAATCCTGCCGATGTTGAATTAGAAGGACAACCCATAGATGGGCCAACAACACTGAACCGGAGCGTCGTGTGTGCTCCATGCTGCTG
This sequence comes from Papio anubis, assembly GCF_008728515.1. NCBI lineage: Eukaryota > Metazoa > Chordata > Mammalia > Primates > Cercopithecidae > Papio > Papio anubis. Next base: position 88,142,886 of record NC_044991.1, on the reverse strand, counting down.
GAGGCACTTCACAGACACTAACTCACTGAACCCTTCCTGCAGCTCTCTGTAAAGTAGGTATTGTCATACCCATTTCACAGATGAGGAAACAGAGGCAGAGAGAAATTGAGTGACTCATCTACAGTTGTCCAGCTGGTAAATGGTAAAGTCAAGGTAAGAACCCAGGTTCCAGAATTTACATCTTTAACTACTAGGAAATACCATGCCTTACTTTTGATTAATGTTGGTCTTGAATTAAATAATACACACCCCCACACACACTCAGAATGTGCTTGATGGCTGTTTGTGCAGATGCATGGCAGGAGAGCTGCCTAGGTGGAGCCATGCACATGCACACAGTGCAAATGTGAGCAGCTCCATGGACCTGAGGACCAGCTGAGTAGGGGGTGGGGACCAGTGCGGGAGGAACCTGGGAGGCAGGCAGGAGAGGTCATGGGGCAGCCTTGAGGTGGAGGGAAAAGTACATATTTCACTTCATTTTTTAATCCACTGCATTGAGGTATAATTTGCATTTAATAAAGGCACAAATTTCAAGTAAGACATTCCATGACTTTTGGCAAACATGTGCACCCTAAACAAGATAGAGAATATCCTCATTCCCTCTCATTCTTGTTTACGTGCCATTCCCAAAACCCGTGTGAGAAACCAGATACGATTTTGGTGGTCACGGCTTTTCCCCCCCTGTTCTGGAACCTCCTGCAGACAGAATCCTGCAGAGGGTGCTCCTTCAAGCCTGGCTTTGTCCACACAGCATGATTGGTGACCTCCATCTGCTGCAGGTACTAGAAGTTTGTCCCTTCTATTGATGAGCTGTGGTGCATTTGTCCTACATTCACCTGTTGATGACTTCTGGATTGGTTCCAGTATTGGATCATGAATAAAACAAGTCTTTTGTGTGGATTTATTCTCATTTCTCTTGGGTAAAATTTAAGAGTTGAATCATTGGGTGATAGGCTAGTCCTTTTTACTTCATAAAAATGCCAAACCATTTCCAAGTGGTTTCCCCATTTTATGTTTTTGTCCTCAATGCCCAAGAGTTTCAGTTGCCACTGGCCAATACAAAAAGTGCCATCCAGTGGGAGTCAACATCTCCTTCCCTGGACTCAGAGCATTTAGCACCACTGCGTGTATTTGTTGGACATTCATGTATGTTCTTTTCTTAAAACATCTATTCCGGCTAGGTATCGAGGCTTACACCTGTAATCCCAGCACTTTGGGAGGCTGAGGTGGGCGGATCACGTGAGGTCAGAAGTGCAACACCAGGCCTGGCCAACATGGCAAAACCTTGTCCCTACTAAAAAACACAAAAATTAGCCAGGCTTGGTAGTGGACACCTGTAATCCCAGCTACTGGGGAGGCTGAGGCAGGCAGAATTGCTTGAACCCAGGAGGTGGAGGTTGCAGTGAGCCAAGATTGTGCCACTGCACTCCAGCCTGGGTAACAGAGCAAGACTCTGTCTCAAAAACAAACAAACAAACAAAAAACAAAAAAAAACAACAAAAAAAAAAGAGAAAAGAAAAAGAAAATAATGTCTATTCAAATCTTCTACTTATTTTTTTAAAAAATTGAGCCCTTTTTATTATTGATTTACAGGGGATTTTCATTAGGATATGTGTACTGTGAATATTTTTAAACTGATCTGTGGTTTACCTTTTCATTTTCTTAATAATGTCTTCTAAAGACCGGAAGCTTTTAATCTTGAAGTCCAATTTATCATGAATGCTTTCTGGTGCCATTCAGGAAATCTTTACTTCTGCTAAGTTGATAATGTTATTCTCCTTTGTTTTCTTCTAGAAGTTTTATAATTTTAGCTTTCAGGGTGAAGTCTATAATCCATCTAATCCATCTCATATTTATTTTTGTCTATGGTGTGAAGCAGGAATTGAGATGATGATGATTTTAATAAACTTGGATATGCAATTATTCCAGCATCAGTAGTGGAAATGATCATTCATTCTCCAATGAATTATCTTGACATCCTTTGGAAAAAAAAACAAACAAACAAAACCGCTGTCTATATATGGGTGGATCGATTTCTGTTCTCTCCTCTGTTCCATTGATCATTTTGCCTGTCCTTAAGCAAACACTACACTGTGTTGATCATTGTAAGGTAGTAAATCTAGGCAGAGTCCTCCGTTTTTTTCTCTTCTTTTAAAGACTGCTTAGGTTATTCTATGTTCTTTGCATTTTCACATTAATTTTAGAACCATTTCATAAATTTCCACAAAAAGGTATACTGGGGCTTTTATAGGAATTTCTTGGGCTATATAAATCAATGTAGAGACAAATTGGCGTCTTAAAAATACTGAGTCCTGTCCATGAGCACGGCCACCACAACTGGCCTTTGGGAAACGTTTTGATAAACAGAAGCAAATTTCTTAAAACATATAGGACATTCGGATTATTTATCTACTGAGGTCTACTGTAGTTTTTATCTGCAATGTTATCTATTTTGGGGTATAGAAGTCTTGCACATTTAATTAAATGTATGCCTAAGTATTTTATGTGTTCTAATGCTATGATAAATGGTATTTTTTAATAGTTTGTAGCCCACAGTTTGCTGCTAAGATGTGGAAACACAGTTGATTTCTGTATGCTGATGGCAGGGACTGCAGAGGTACAGCACCTCGATCCTCCCTCGTCAGAACCCAGGCACCAAGTCCCTGGGCTGCTTGGAGTGTTCGTGGCTGCTGGGTTCCAGCCCCATGCTTCTCTGAACATTGCTTTCTGCAGGAGGGTGCGGTCCTGGCCAAAGCTATGCTTCTGGCCTCAGGCAGCCTCGTCTAATCCCTGGTCAGCACAGGAGTGTGGCCCGTTGTGCTGGGAAGGATGACTTTGCAGAGTTCTCCCAGCTGCAAAGCTCGGGGAGTTTCAAGACCTGGGCAGCTGCATCATAGTTCAGCTTCTCCCTCTATCCAATCCTGGCCTTTTCACTCTCTCACAGTGTGAATTCTGCGAGAACCTCCCAGACCTCTCCGGTGGGGGCATTCCCAGCTGTGTCCTAGCTAGGAAAACTTACTAATGACAGTTGATACCAAGAACGAGCCAACGAGGCAGATTCTAAACTGGGATTTTGGTGCTCATTCGTGGACTTTCTGACCTGGCTGCGAGAACAGCATCGTTGATGGGCATAGCATTGTCAGCCCCTGAAATGTGGCAACACTAAATATTTGGATTATTCACCAGTGGGATGCCAGTGGAAGGAAATGCACTGGGGAGAGGGAGGCAGCACCCAGCCTGGAACTGTCTTTGTGGGAAATTATTTCTTTTTTTTTTTTTTTAAAGTTAGAGTCTGGCTCTTTCATCTAGACTGGAAGTGGAATGGCGTGATAATAGCTCATTGCAGCCTTAAACTCCTGGGTTCAAGCAATCTTCCTACCTCAGCCTTCCAAACAGCCAGGAATACAGGCACGTACCACCACACTCAGATAATTTTTAAACTTTTTGTAGAGATGAGTGTCTCGCTATGTTGCCCAGGCTGGTCTCAAACTCCTGGGCTCAAACAATCCTCCATCCTGGGCCTCCCAAAGTATTAGGATTTCAGGCGTCAGCCATAACACCTGCCCTGTGGGAAATTTTTTAATAACAGATTCAAATGCCTTAAAACACATAGAACATTTACATGATACATGTCTTCTTAAATCAGTTTTTATTGTTTCTTCTTGTGCAGTTTTGATGCATTATATTTTAAGAATTTGTAATTTCATTGATAGTTATGATTTATTAACCTTAATTAATTCATAATATTCCTTTATCATTACATGACTTCAGTATCTCAGTGAAGGCACTCCTTTTATTTTTAATATTGGTAATTTTTAATTTCTCTCTTTTTTCTTCTTCTGTCTAGCTAGAAAATTTAACTTTTTTTAGACTTTCAAAACATTGCTTGCCTTTTCAATTTTCTTTATTGTCTACTTTCTATTTCATAGATTTATACTATTTGTTTTCCTGTTACTTTGGGTTTCATTTATTCTTTTTCTAGCTTTTTGAGGTGGAAGTTAAAGTCATGGGTTTCACACCACCCTGGGATTCTATTTTAAGCCTCTGGAGAGCTCTGAGCAGGACATAGTATGCCCTGGTTTCCATTTTAACAGAGCAAAAGCACAGTGCTGGGGCCTCAGACGGTAAGAGTTAGATCTGGTGGGGAAGGCACGGAGGCTTCTCCAGGTAAGGCTGGAGGTTGGGTCTTTGGACAGCAGTTTTTTCTGGCACAAATTTATGGACACAGAATGGGCCTCTGTGTTGGGGAGACCTCCCTGTCAAGAGGTGCGGAGTGGCGGGAGGAGTGAGAAAGGCAGACAGGGCTGTGGGTCAGCCCGGCAGGTGTGAGGGTTTGCCTTTGGGCGTCAGGGGTCAGAGAGCGGGATCACAGCACCACCACCCACTGCCATGCCACCTTGGAGAGGTGTGCACCGTCTCACAGCTCCTCATCTGGAGAACTGTGCTAAGGACCAAACCCTCCTTGTGGGGTTCCTGGGGGATTCGATGAAACCATCTGAATAAAGCTTTGAGCTGAGTACTGGCAAGCCCTGAGTGCTCTGTGGGCAATCGTGTTTACATTCAGGGCCCATGTTCAGGGACGCTTCTGGACTCAGCACAGAAGGAAGTGGGAAAACAGAGCACAAAGCCCAGCCCCCGGGAACCTGGGCGGCGTGGTCAGCGGAGAGGACACATGCTTCCATGAGGAACCTCCCAACTCCCCTGGGGAGATGGGGTCGTCTTGGTTGGTGTTGTCGTTGGCATCTTCTCTTATATTCCAAGCATATCTTGGAGGAAACATTCACTCTTTGGCAAATTTCTTTCAGCCCGTGGTGAAAACTCCATGTGCAAGAAGAAACGGAGGGGAACGCTGCCTGTGCCTTGCAGCTGATTCTGCTTTTAGAGCTCTGCTTAACTCTTGTGAAGGGAAAGGTCCACCTTCAAAGCTATTTTTGAATCTAATTTTATATTAATCTTTTAATGCGATCGGATTCAATCATGAGTCTTACACCTGTCATGTTGAAGGTGTGAGCATCCATCACATTCTCCTCTCAGAAACATCTTGCGGTGAGTTTCAAGACTCAGCCCCTTCATGCTCTGACAAGCCGAAGTCGTCGGCCACTTCCCCCTACCCCTGTTTACCAGGCCTGGAGCTGGCGTGTGCTGATGCGCACTCTTTCTCAAACGCTCGCCAGCGCCGGTCACCAGAGGCAGCTGCTATGATGCTGCTCCACTCAGGAAGAGGAACGGGATGCATATTTTAGCCTGGGCCTCTGCACAAAGATACTTAAAAGCTTTGGGTACATGGAATTTGGGAGTGTCTCAGTCAACAGCCGTGGGTGTCACTGCTCCCGTCTAACAGCACGTGCAGCTCATTGTCCACATTAAATTAAAAAAAAAAAAATCAGAAGCTAGCACTGTGTGAATTGCCCTGTTTCCTTTAGAGCAGTGGCTTTCAGCTGGGCAGGGGGCAGTTTATGCTCCCAGGAAGATTTGCAATGTCTGGAGATAGTTTTGGTTGTCACACCTGATGGAGGTGGTACCAGCACCTCCTGGATGGAAGTCAGGGACGTTGCTAAACATTCTACAAAACACAGGACGCGCCCTTTGCCTGCCGATCCCGTAACACAGAATTACCTGGTTCAAAACGTCACTAATGCCGGGGGTGGGGGAGAAATCCTGACTTACAGTGCTTCCGTAAATTTTAACTCCACAAATCTAATTCTGAAAATGTCCGTCCTAATCGGCAACATTAGGGCCCTGTAATCACTTTATTATGAAAATGCCCCTTTGGTTCTTTTGATACCTAAAAATACCTAACCAGGAAAATTTCAGGGCATGCCTAATTTAAGACCCACCTGCCTGGATGATGCAAGAATGACTCTTTTTGTTAAATTGCACAGAGTTCTACAGTGAGAGGATTTTCTCCTCAGCACCTATACGCTGTGAGTTTGGTTTTGTGTGTTGTGATGGTTAATTTTGTGTGTCAGCTTGACTGGTTCCCGGGGTGTCTGGACATTTCTGGCTGAGATTAGCAAATGAGTCGGTAACTGGGAAAAACAGGTGCTCTCTCCTGTGTGAGTGTGCCTCCGCCAATCCATGCACAACCTGGATACAACAGACGGACGGATCCTCCCGCAGGTAAGAGGGAGACCCTCCTGCCTGACCACTGTAAGCTGGGACTTGGGTCATTTTCTGACTGTGGAACCGAAGTCTCGGTGCTTCTCGGGTCTAGAGCGAACCTGCTTTTGGATTGGAGTGAAAACATCCACTGCCCTGGGTCTCAGCTTGTAGACTGTGGAGCGCGAGCCGGCCTGCCTTCATCATCATAGGAGCCCATTCCTTATAACTAATCTCTTTCTCTATTTTTTTTTCCGATACAAATATACCCATGCACACATCCTGTTTTTCTGGAGAATCCTAAGACATGTGCGTTGCTTTTTAAATCCACATTTATTTCTGCCCATGCTTCCATTTTCACCCCTGTATGTTGTCTCTGAGCACGTGTAGTAGGCGTGGTTTCCGGTTTTGGGGTTGTGAGCCGGGACTCCTTGTGTGGGAGCTCCAGTGAACCCCACTCTTGCCCCTTGTCCCATAAGCCTCCTTGCACAGCCATCAGTCAGGAATCTATGGGCTACTCCTGAAATGAAATAATGTAACCTACCTACATGCACAATTTAATAAGAAATGAGTTTTATGCCCTAGCTGTAATGTAAAGGTCACTTGAAAGGAAAGCGATTGATAATAAAATATATATTTCAAAATGAAAATGTTCTGAAACAACCCCACGGATGCTCTGTGACTGACTAGCCGGCTCGGAGTGGGCCAGGGCCTCATTCACAAAGCAGGGAGGGTGCCACCAGGCCCTGGGCAGCTCCAGCCCACCAGTGGTATTGCTGTAATGATATCGTTTGGATGTTTGTCCCTGCCCAAATCTGTTGAATGGTGATCTGCAATGCTGGAGGTGCGGCCTGGTGGCAGTGTTTGGGTGGTGGGGAAGGATCACCCATGGCTTGATGCTGCTTACCTGATAGGAAGCTCTCGCAAGCTCCGGTCATTTAACAGTGTGCAGCAGGCCTGGCGCGGTGGCTCACGCCTGTAATCCCAGCACTTTGGGAGGCTGAGGCGGGCGGATCACGAGGTCAGGAGATCGAGACCATCCTGGCTAACACGGTGAAACCCCGTCTCTACTGAAAATACAAAAAAACTAGCCGGGCGTGGTGGCGGCGCCTGTAGTCCCAGCTACTCGGGAGGCTGAGGCAGGAGAATGGCGTGAACCCGGGAGGCGGAGCTAGAAATGAGCCGAGACCCGGCCACTGCACTCCAGCCCGGGCGACAGAGTGAGACTCCGTCTAAAAAAAGAAAAGAAAGAAAGAAAGAAAGAAAGAAAGAAAGAAAGAAAGAAAGAAAGAAAGAAAGAAAAGAAAGTGTGTGGCACCTCCTCTCACTCTCTTGTGCTCCCGCTCTCACTACTTGACATGCCTGCTCCCCCTCTGCCTTCTGCCTGATTGGAAGCTTCCTGAGGCCTCCCCAGAAGCAGAGGCCACCGCGCTTCCTGTGACGTCTGCAGAACTGTGAGCCAATTAAACTCATTTTTAAAATAAATTATCCACTCTCAGGTATTCCATATACCCATGCAAGAAGGGCCTAATGCACGGCCACAGAAGTGACTCTGAAATGGGGAGCAACTCCTGCTGAAGTCAGGCCTTTCCGCTTCAGACAATACAAATTCACAGAGGTCTGTTTCGGGAAAACCCGGTGTGTGTTACAAGTTTATTGCAAACCAGCATAGGCTCCTAGGCTCAGAAAGTCAACAACCTTCTTTTCTCTGGGAATCTCTGGCTGGACATGTAAACATCCACCGTGGAGGGTGGGCACAGGTCTCAACTGTGCAAGGTGATTTAGTGTTCCTGACTCCCCCCCTTGCCAATCCTGCAAGCACCCTCCAATCATTGTGACACCAGCGACAACATTCTCCGAAGGGCTGTGCAACCCCATTGAAGACTACTGAGAGGGCAGCTGAGGTCGCCTTAAGGTGGAAAGCTTGGACTGCACCTCCTGCTGGGGCTGCTAAAGCGGGGGTCAGGGAACTTGGGTCACTGTTGGTCCCTTTGTCTCCATGTTCAGGAAGACGGGGAACCTACACGTGTCATGATACCAAACTGAGGTTAAAAATTGCAGAGAGATGCAGAGAGGAGAATGTGCCATCCTTGCAGCCCCTGGGTCCAGGCGTTCCTGAAGAGGCTCTCTCCTTAGACCCGGCTGAAGGAGCTGGTCGATGACTCCATCATGCCTAAACTGATTCAAATTCAGTTTCTGTCACTGCAACCAAAGGAGGTAACCAGTAGCCAGTGTTACAATAAACCTTCTGCCAAAATAAATAAATAATAAATAAATAACATCTATCAGGATGTTCAGATTTAGAGCGTTGAACAAAAGCTTCCTCCCCCCAGTCTCTCATTGCACAAAAGCTCCCCCATCATACACGTTTCAAGTACAACTAGCTGGCCACACTGAAAACTGCCAACTTGATTTTGTCTAATGATTTGTAGTTATGCTTTCTTCAGGCCATGTTTTCATCTTCAGTATCAATTAGTATTCCTATTTCTTTTCATAAAACCTTAACAAATCAACCTGGTGGTAGATAAGACCCAGGATTAGTCAATCAGTTTTGAAGTCATGAGAAATATCTGTTTTATTCCAGAATCTATACTTCATCAACAATTCCTTCAGAGAATGCATATTAATATTTTAATGCAGAGAGAATGACAAGAAGACAAAAGGCCCATAGTAGCTGCCTTGGAGTGAAAACATCATCGCAGCATTAGTGGGCGACAGCTGTCCTCAGAAGTGGGCGACAGCTGTCCTCAGATAGACAGGAGGCAGGTTTCAGCAGGGAGGTGGGCTGCGGAGTGCTAATGTCACCCATCTCTGTTTGTACAGTGTTTGCATTTGTTTCCCTGAGAGATTATCCTAAATCCCCAATCCTCAGTTGCATCTCTGCATCAGGAAAAGGTAAATTCATCTTTAACGAAATTCGGCATTAACAGTTTAACCTTCCAGCACGATACGTGTACAGAAGCCACACCTGTGCTCCCCAAAGAATCCTGTGTTCTTTCCAATAACGCGATAACGAGAGGTCATGCCAAATGGTTACTGGAAAACCACAGGAGCTAACACCACATTTACTAATCCTTCCAAGAGAACCAGGGAAAAGAGGAGGGAATTTTCTCCAGGTTTCCTCTACTGATAATTAATCGCTATGCAGAAAACCACAGCCAAGTGAGCGTTTTGTAAATATTGCTTTCAAATGAAATGCAACTTTCAAAAGTACTCATGAGAAATTGGAGATGTTAGTGTCGGCACATTGTATTGCATATGAATTCAGAATCACGAAAGAAGAATAATATAATCATACTGTTCTGTTGTGCATATGTGTAACTGCGTTTTGAAACTGGATTGAGAAGAGCTACTGTTTTTAAATGAAATTTTCTAACATTTAAAAATCACAACAGCAAACCTCCTACATATACAAGTCAGACCACAACATGCCTGGGAGTCGCACAGTCTATTTTCAACAATGTAAATAGTACTTAGGAATCTGTGTGCATTGCTTAGCGATGGAAATACAGTGGGTATCTTTTAATTCTGTAATCAGTATCTTCACAGGAAAGGGTTTCTCAGTAAAGGGTAATTTTCTCTGTCTTCCAAGGATCAGAATCCAAACACATCGCTGGAACTAGGTAGAAATTGTCCAGGTTCTCAACAAATTTGGGGACTTTCCCAGAAAAGTTTACATAGGCATATAAACCAGGTGCTTGGTAACTTTTCTAATGGCAATTTTGAATGTGCTTCTTACTAGTAAGTTCACTTCAACACTTCTCCTGATGTTTTTACACCTATTCGATCATGGCAAGCAGGTATAAAACTCCTGGCTGACTTCTTATTGTCATTAGGGTGCTTTGCATTGGGTTCCACATGAGGCAGTTGCTTTTCTCAACACTCTCACTTCTCCAGCATTGCATATCTAAAAATATTCGAAGCTCCTTATTGTATCTTGCATATGTCTTTTAAAAACATCAAGTCACTGAGTGCATTTCTAAGATGAGAGAACTGTGGAATTTTTTTTTTCTTGCTACTGGCTCTCTGAAAATGATTGTATCTGTAGAGAATCTGAGACAAGAGAGGAAAAAGTCTTCTTCAGCCCTAAATGAGATTCTTTATCTCACCAAGTTTCACAGAATTTGCTGACGTTTCAGTTTGAGGCCAGTGTCTCAGCCTCTGAGCTGCTAATTGGCTTCAGTCCTCACCTGGGAAAGGAGACTTCAGTTACCTCAACAAAACCCACAGTGGCCCTCCTGTGAGAGAGTCTTTTTCAAACTCTCCTCCTGAGAACATTTTTGTTATGCAATTTGCTGCCTTCATTGAGGACCCTAGGATGATCTCCAGGGATACTGAGAACTGGCCTGAGGGGAAATGACTGATTCCCCAGGGAAGCTGGACTTGCACCCTGCTGCTCTGGGAGGCGGGTGTTGGAAGCTGCACAGACAGTCCCGCCATGGTTGGGGTGAGGGCACCTGCTTGGGTCGCATACCTGGCTCTGGTTTCCACAGGGAGGAGCCTGTGGCTTTGTGGAGTGAGCAACCTGGACAACCATGCAGTGATGTTCAGTAAGAAAAATGTCTTCAAAGGCTACCAAAGCAGCCCAAAGCCACACAGAGTTAGCTGAATATGAAAGACGGTTGGGCTGACATCTTCTTATTAGGTGAACATTGGGAGACTGGCCACCTCTCTTCCTGAGTTGCAGTTTTTTCTTTTTTTGAGAAAAAAGAAAGAGCCCGCTCTTCCTACACACACTTGCCTCTTCTGGAGGCCATCCTGTGTAACTCAGTTAGATGACATTTAAGAACAAGGAAAGCAGGTTTGAGTTTCTGCTCTGCCACATCCCAGCCTTGGGGCCTTGATACATTCCTAACTCTGGAGTCCTCAGTTTGCTTATCTCAGAGATGAAGATGACCAACACCATTCACTGTGCGGGGAGCACCTGCAATTTCTGTGCTTGCTTCCTGTCGATGTCCGTCCACTCCTCTTTCTGACCTTGGCTGTCCTCTGATGCACCTCACCTCTCTCCACTCACAGCCCACCTGTAGCCGTGACGTGGCCAAATCAGAGTCAACGATAGGCTGAGCTCCTGGATCCAGCTGAGCCTGAAGTCGTCCTTCTGCATTTTCCTACCTGTCAAGGCCACAAACTCCCTGCGCTGTGTCGAAGTGAATTTGGGGCTTGTTTCTCATCACCTGCAACTTTAAAGAACTGGCTGATCCAGTGGGTCTCAGACTTGAAGATGCCCCAAGGTCACCTGGAGGCCTTGCCCAACCCCACACCCGGTATTTCTGATTTAGCAGATCTGGGGAGAGGCCTGAGAGCTGGCCCTTCTAACAAGGCCTTAGGTAACACTGATGCTGCTGGTCTGAGGACCACACTTTGAGAAGCACTGCATCAATTCTTCCTGTGCTCTGTGACTGTGGTGAGAATTCCATGAGCCAGTGTAGAAGATATCTGTGGTCTAGAACAAAGTGCCACAAATATAGCGACTTAAAACGGCAAGCACCGATGATCTCAGGATACATTTTCATGGTCAAGCATGGGGTTTCAGCTGGTGGCAGAGGTGTCAGCCAGGCAGTGCTCCTCTCTGATTTATCTTCCCAACTCATGTGGCTGTTGGCTGGAATTCAGTTCCTTGCAGCTGTAGGACTGAGGTCTCTGTATTCTTGCTGGCTGTCAGCCAGGAGTTGTTCTCAGGTCTTAGGGGTGCCAACTCTCATAGAGTCTCTGATGATGCAGGGGCTTCTTCAAGGCCAGCAGGGGTTTCTTCCAGTGTGGTCTGTGAAGACGACATCTCTGTGGGGTGCTATGTAGCTAAGAGAGACATCCCAATGCCTGTGCTGTGTTCTGTTGGCTGGAAGTAACTCGGAGGCTCTGCTTATGCTAGAGGGTCAAGGTGAGGGGATTGCACAAGGGTAGGACTCACTGGGGTCCACCTTAGGACTCTGCTTGTGCCAGAGAGCACATGTAACATCTTCCGTGTACTCTCAGGGTCATGTGATAATGCCAAGAAATGATAGGTGCTATTAACATTAACTTGGATGGCGATGAAATGATTCTGAGGGTTTGGTGCCCAGGAAAGTAGGGGGCAAAGAGAATGGATGAGCAGCCTCATCTTCATGTGGGTGCACCTGTGGTGCAGGTGTGAATGTCTCTGCTGGCAGACAAGGAACCAGAAGCTTCCAGAGCAGAGCAGGTGGCACCATCAATGGCAGAATCAGAATTGTGAGTGGAGTCAGCTGCCTAGACCAGTGATAGAATCCAAACCCGCATGCTCAGAGCCAAGAGTGAGGCCAGGGTGCCCAGTGACACTGCGGGGCAAGGCAGTGTCACAAGCAAAATAAAACAAATGTCAAATTAATCAAATAACTCTTCAGTTGAGGCACAGTGTGAATGCTTGAGAAGAAAAATGCATGAGGTGGGAAGAAAAGATGAACACGAATCAATCTTCTATTCTTCCGTTTCTATGTAAGCAAGACCCTAGAAATTATTAATCTTATAACAAGCTGGGAAAGTTTCTGGTCTCCCGAATGGTTTCTGAAGTCACAAGGAACTGAAGCAACCGAGTCTATTGTTTTTCTTCTCTGCCCTTCTTAGGCAGTGATTTACTAAAATACTGGGAATTTATTTCTCTCCCAGAGGAATGAGTGGTTTAAAGTGTGTCTCCAGGTGCAGGATCCTCTGGGAGATACACCTGATTTTCGAATGCAAGACGTACGTTTGATGGACCCTGGCATTCAGATGTGGCTTCTTCAGAAGTTGTGGTTTTCTCAGGGAAGTTGGTTTATTTATGTTCACACTGGCAGATTAGAAATTTCACTCATCTTAATTCTTGAAATTCTCAGTATTTCAAAACGGGTTGGAGACTGTAGAAAGTGACCAAGAATCTTACTAATGAGCTGATGCAAGAAAACTCTTCAGAGGGAGTTAACTTTGGGGCCTTAGAAAAGTTTTGATGCCCTCAGGTGTCCTGAGAGCACTGAGATTTCCATCTGGATGTTACTATTATTCAGTGTTGGGGGTGGGTGAATATGCAATGACGATGATGCTCCACATGTCTATATCTGTGCTTGTATCCATCAGTCCCTCTAATCTCGTCCGTCATGTCTATGACTTTTCAACCCATAACACATTGTGTTACTATATAAAGGTCTTTGAAATTTTCTCCTTGTTGGGGAGGTTTATCTTTTTAACGAGTGTTGTTCAAAAATTGCCACTTCTAGGCAAAAGGCTGTGCTCTGCTCAACAAATTCACACCCAACAATGCTGTGAATTTGCTTAAACTATTCAATCCTGTAAGTACATGGTTTTTGCTTCTTTGATATACATTGTATTTCCCTTCAAAATACTCAGTGCCATCTATGTCTCCATATTCATTTGTGTTACCCAATAATGACAGTGAATAAATGCATTCCATTTTGGTATCATGGTGATTGATTAAAGTAATAGGATTTCAGGAATAGAATGGGTCTGTTTAAGGAACCTGTAGTCCAAGGCCCATGTAGTTGATTCTTTTATTTTCTCCATAACATCCTCAATGAGAAGGAAGAGCAGAGAGCATGGATGTTGGTTTCAGGAGGACCTGGGGTTGAACTTAGGAAAGGTGCTTTGCTTCTCTGGGATGCCTGCACCTGTTAGGTGGAGTTGGAAGGGGTCTTTTGCTCCCAGGGAATATGGATGGTAGGTAACCTCACACTATGGGAACCTCACATGGACTTGGGAAGGGTCTCCTTGACTTACCATGCTGAACAGTTCTGGGTTACCTGCCTGTGGCCATTGCTACTCCCCTTCCCAGCTCAGGAAACCCTACTCTGTTTCAAGCAGCTACCTGCTGAGGGAAGCTGGGCCCTTGATGAACCATGCATTTCCACCTTGACATCATTCTCACTTGCCACAGGAAGGGTTCACGGTGAGCATGGAACCATTTCTGGCCAATGGTACATGAAGGGGAGACTGCTGTGGAGGCTCAGAAGGAGCCTACTCCCTGATTAAAAGAGGAAAGGAGAAGCTGATCCTTCCTTCTTCTTGTCTTGAATTTGGTTATCATTACATGGGACACTCAAAGCTGTGCAAATAGAGGGCAGAAAGCCCCAGGCTTAACCAGCAACATAGGGAAGATGGCAGAGCAGAAGGAGAGGAAGAGGCTGGGTCCTCAATGGACCACTGCATCAAGCCCAAGATCCTCTCCCTCCAAACGTTTTGTTATGCGAGATAATTGCATGTCTTTGAGTTTGATGCATTCTTAGCTGGTGATTCTGTTTCTTGCAAACGAATCTATCCCAATAGACAGAATCACAAATCCAACCTCTTGTTTTCGAGCAGGCAGTCCTCCTTGGCATTCTTCCATCCATCTCCTGGAAATACTTCCATGTTTACAGCCCTAGAGATATGACTGAGATCTCTTCAAAGCTGGCCCCTCTTCATCCCCAACAACCAAGATCCAAGAGGGCAAAAGAGGGAGCCCAATGTGAGAGAGTAAATTAGGAAAACATGGCTTTCCAGCTTCCCTGGCCATTTCCTTGTCCCTTTTGAGCTCTCTGCATTTTGTTTTTTTTTTTAATATTTGCCTTGGTTCTGAATGAAATCGTTACTTGGGCAAACTTCCTAGAAACTTCAGTTGAAAATTTGACCCTGGAAACTTCCTTAATGAGAAGCAATGTAATTAATAACTAGGCTTATATATGCTAATAATTAAACTCTGGCTCAAAATAAAATTTTTTGAGACGCAGGGGGAAAGGGTTAATGTTTTGTTTGCCTGGAAAGGGTGAGTGCATCTTCTCTCTTCTGAAGAGCAAGACACTCAAGGTAATGAGCCCAGGGACCAGCACATTAGTGTGCTTAATAAGTGTTCAATGAATTGATCAATAATAAGGCAGGACACATCTTTAAAATCTGGGGGGCAATGAATACAAAAAGAAACCAGGAGGAAGACTTTACAGTTTCCTGACTTGGGGCCTTGGGGAGGTGGCGTTAGGGCTTTTGGAGTGACTTTTCCAATAGGCACCCATTGTTTTGGTACAGGAGAGCATCAGAAATGAAGAACAGCTGGAGCAAAGTCAAGGTGATGGTGACAGTCTGTAGGACCATGGAGAGCAACAGGTTGACTACAGCAGGTTGATCCTGGTTGTCTCTGAGAGAGCTGGAGAGCTAAGGTTAACTAGGTCAAGAGGAAGCTATGTTCTTACCTTCTGACAGTGGTTCCCAACGTGTACCCCCTGAAACTCCAGGGTACCTCTAGGGTACCCTTTTCTAAAGGGTTCATAAAGTCAAAACTATTTTCACAATCATTCTAAGACATCATCTGCCTTTTCCACTGGCATTAACACTGACATTAACACTGATGGGGCAAAAACAACTTTAGGCAAAAGTGCTGGCACCTTTGCACAGACTGAGGATGTGGCACTGAACAGCATGGGCCGTCCCTGAGTCCTTCATCACCACGCACTTCAGGAAAATAAAGCAATGCCGATCTCACTTAAGAACTGACTCGCAGATACAGTAAAAAGTATTAATTTTATTAATTCTTGACCTTTGGGTGCTCTGAGCAAACGCTTTGTGTGATGATGAGGGCGACAGGCCTGAGGGTCTTCTGTGGCTTACCAGGACCCAATGGCTGCCCCAGGGAAAAACTCGGTGCACTCATTTGAGCTGAGCACTGAACTGCTCTGTTTTTCAAGAAACAGCAGTTTTACTTGAAAGATTAACTGACAGATAAACTGTAGTTGTTCGGATTTGGATATTTTTCAAAGCTTCGCAAAAATAAATTAGGTCCAATCTCCTGTGCCAAAGAATTCCAAATAATTCATGTAGGTGCTCCAACCTCAAGGAGGGGGTGCCTCACTCCCACTCCCTAGGTACAGGTTGCACCCTGCCTAGGGAGTTCCCTCCAAAGAGCACAGTGTGCAGTGGGTGACAGAAAAGGGAAGCTTTTTGGGGGAGAAAGCCGATGAAAGCTCCTTGAGGCAAGTAGGTGATTAAGGTCAACATCAAGAGTTGATAATATGCTCCCTGGATAAGATGTGTTGAAAATGGCACTTTGCCTCTGTGGTCTTCCTCCCCAAAGCCCATAATCCCTGCCTAACCACAAGAAAGAAAATCAGACAAATCTCACCTGAAGGACGTTCTACAAAATACCTGACCAGTTGATGTGGTTTGGCTGTGTCCCCACTCAAATCTCATCTTGAACTCTGGCTCCCATAACCCCCACATCTCATGGGAAGGACCTCGTGGGAGGTGCTTGGATCATGGGGGTGGCCCCCTCATGCTGTTCTCCTAAGAGTGAGTTCTCACGAGATCTGATGGTTTTATAAGGGCCTTTCCCCCTTTTGCTGGGCACCTCGCTATCCAGCCACCCTGTGAAGAGTTGTCTTCCACCGTGACTGTAAGTTTCCTGAGACCTTCCCAGCTATGCTGAACTGTGAATCAATTAAACCTCTTTCCTTTGTAAATTACCCAGTCTTGGTCTATGTCTTTATTAGCAGCATAAGAAAAGACGAATACACCAGCACTCCTCAACACTGCCAGGGTCATCAAAAATATGGCAAGTCCGAGACACTGTCACCACCAAGGGGATCTTAAGGAGACACGATGGCTAAATGCCTTTTCTGTGGGAAAAGGACAATAGGTGAACACAAAGGACATCTGAACAAACTGTGGGCTTAAATTAATAACAATGTATCAGTATTCACACCAGTGGAAACTGGGTGTGGGGTGTATGGGGGCTCTCCGCATTCTCTTCACAACTTTTCTGTAAATCTAAACCTCTGCTAAAATAAAAAGTGTATTTAAAAATATAAACAAAGGAAGCCTGTCACTTTGAGGAAAATAACGCATAATATTTGTTGCCAGTGATAAAATTTGAGCTTCTAAGTTCAAATTAAAACTTTAGAAAACTTGTATCTACACTCATTGGCTTGGCAGTATCCCCAGACTTCAAGCCTTTTCTAATAAGATCTGGTGATATTGACAAATGTGATTGATTTTTTGATATTGAATAACGGAAAATCTGCATAACATAGTGAACTTTTGTTTTCCCGCTGACCAACATGATGTTACCAAATTATGCATTGGTAAAAGATTCCCTTACGGTTCAAATAGGCCAGTGGATTTTCACTTAATAGAACATGAAAAGTTAATTGGTGTAGCTTCAGACTTGTATTGCATGTGACCTTTAAAAAAACGAGTGCTGCTGAGTTATGGTATAGTATCAAAAAGAATGTGCACAATGAACTGAGGAGATCTGTAAACACTGTTGAAATCCATCTCCCCTCCAACTGCATATCTGTGAAAGGCTGGACTTTTTCATTCATTTCCACCCAGCAACATACCACAGCAAACTGAATATGGAAGCAGCTACAAGAACCCAGCATTCTTGGATGGTTAGATTTCTCTAATAAAGCTGTGTTCTCTTTTACCTTCTGAGTAAACTTCAGGATGAATTTAGGATCTAGTCACACCTCCTTCATAACAGTGTCCATTCTATTGAAATTGCCCATTTATGTGTCTGTCTTCAATGCAATAAAACAATTAGCATTTCTGGCTCTGGAAGAGGACCACTAGAGTCTTATTTTGGGATACCCAGTTCTGAGGTCTGTGTTGCTATTCAAGTTAATTCAACTTTCTAAGCCTCGATTTCCTTATTTTTAAAAAGCACATGATGACAGGATGGATAATAAAGTCCTATCTTAAGTTTTATATGAGATAAAGCCCATAGATATATATACATATATTTCCATATACATATTACATATACAATATAGGAATTGAATTTATATGCTTGTTGTATGCACCTACTCATATTTATATATTTATGTACATGTATCATGTATTTACATTACCACTTCTGCACTGTTTCACTGTGGGGTCTGGCAGGTGGAGCCTTGTCTTAGGTGCCTGGTACACAGCGCTTGGCCCAAAGTGAGTGTTCAGTGTTTGTTAACTTAAATTGCAGTGGGGGTAGAATTTTGCTATGTACATAAAATACACACGATATACATATTAGTTTTGCAATGTACATAAAATATACTACATTATCATGATAAAGTCCCTTTCCTCCTCTTCCTACAGGAAAAGTTGATTCTTTAACTATACTTTTAAGAAGCTTTTTTGAGGTACAATTGATAAAAATTGCACATATTTAACTTACACATTTTGATAAATTTGGACACATGTTTGCACCTGTGATGCCATCACCACAATCAAAAGACAAAGCATGTCCATCGCCTCTAAACATTCCAGTATGTTCCTGTGTGGGAGATTTTTTTTTTTTTTTTCCAGTAAAAACCCTTAATGTGAGATCTGGCCCCTTGGCATATTCTAAAGTGCACAATTCAGTATCGACAACACTAACCACTGTGTGGTTCAGCAGATCTCTGGAACTTATTCACCTCTCCTGACTGGAACTTGAGCCTATTTCCCCATTTCCCTCCCCCCAGCCCCTAGCAATATAAATGAACACAGAAGACACTGCACTAAGTGAGATAGGCCAGACACAGAAGAGCAAACCCTGCACGCTTCCACTCTCAAGAGAGATGTATGATAGTCCAACTCCTAGACACGGAGCCTAGAACGGTGGCTTGTCTGTACATCCTGTGGTCACTGCAGACTTCTCCAGCCTTGCCATTACTTGGTCAGAGCTGTGCAGGAGAAGGCCACCTCTGGTAGAAGTGGCTGTGGAAGGGGAGCAGGACAGAGAGAGGAGACAGAGAATCAGATGACTTTGTATAGGGCAGGGCACATCCAGGGCTGTGGCCTCCTGATTTCACTCTCATTGTGGGGTGTCAACCTAACTATAGGGTGGTGTGAAGAAAGCAACACTCACTGCTCCTTGGACTGACCAGGGGCTGTAGATACAGGTGTGCACACATTCCTGTGTGCCTGTGCACATGTGTGATGCTGTGTGTATGGAGATGTGTGTGCCTGCATCAGCTTTCCTGGGATTGCCCTTGTAGCTGTGATAATCTGCAAAGAACATGAAAGCAGGGGTCAGGTCTGGCCCAGAGCTTACCACTTACACTACCTAGACTTAGTACAATCGTTTCACCAGCCCTGGACTGAATTTGCTCACAAGCAAATAACAAGATTGGACTTATAACTTCCCATAACCCTTACAGCTCGGGGATGTCAAGATTATGTGGGTGTTCAAGTCTAGACCTATGGAAGGAGAGATGTTATTTGAAAAGACTATCGCAGTTGAAGGAGGGGACTATGGCAGCTGGGCTCACTCTGACCCTGAGATCTGCAAGGGTCTCAAATGCCTGGTAGAAAAGGGCTTTTCTTTTGTAGAGAGGAACAAGCAAAGCTCGTGAAGTGTGCTGCTTGTGTCAAAGGCTGTGTGCTCTGTCCGGCGGAGGGTAGGTGGGAGTCCAGGGTCCTGTGGAGAAGAGAGGCTCTTAACTATAGCGTAGCTGAGTCAGTTAGGGAGCACTTTGTTCTGATTGACCAGTGGAAACAACAGTTCAACTAATCTTTTATGAGACAAAGCATGGGAATGTGGAGGCTCTATGTCTGACCCGGTCATGGATATGAGACGGCACCTGTAAGCCCTAAGTAAGTCATATTGCAGTAAGCCATTTCCTGCTGCACCAGCGGATTGGGAATTTCTTCCACTGTTACTGTTTCCCAGGAGCTCTAGTAAAGCCTAACTTGGTTGCCTCAGAGCCAAACTCCTCTCTGAACTCTGTCCTGCAGAAACTTCTGGAGAGGTGACCTGCCACCTGTCCTGAGCTCTGAAAATCCCCAGTGGGACCTCATTGTTGTGCCTCCTGTTCTGGAGGCCAAATGAGGCATTTCCATTCAGGACTGCACTCAGCTGTCAGTTCTGGAAAATTCTACCACGGGGTCCCGGCCAAGGGGAGGGGTAGCTTCTCTCGTTACAGCAAGTTCACAGTTGGACAACCTCGGGCCAGGGCTGTTGGGTCAACGGGCAAGGTCCTTCCACCATCCTGCTTCTCCTTCCTGGTCCCACTTTCATCTGCATGGCTGCGTCATCACCGCACGTCAGGCAGGAGAAGGCGCTGCCATTTTATTCACGACAGGACTCTCTTCCCACAAACTTCTGAACCAAACTCATTGGCCAGAACGATGTCAAACGGTCACTCCTAGCTACTGGGATTTCTTGAAAGCCAAATACAGCACAGAAGAGTCCCACCTCATTGTGAAATGTCTCGAATATTGAAGCCTTTTCATTAAAATCTTAGTGAATTTACTCTACAAATCTGTATTTGTCTTAATACGAAAATAATAGGTTAATGACTTAGCAATAAAATAAGCTTCCCTCCACCATCCCCATCACTGGATTAAAATTTGGCCTTACCATGTGATGGTCTTGAGTAAAACTTGACTCAAGCCAAGCTCTCCTGGAGAAGCACTTGTGTGGACCCTCCCAAGATGTGAGAGATAATGATCATTTTCTTTCTTTCTTTCTTTCTTTTTTTTTTTGAGACGGAGTCTTGCTCTGTCTCCCAGGCTGGAGTGCAGTGGCAGGATCTTAGCTCACTGCAAGCTCCGCCTTTCCGGTTCACGCCATTCTCCTGCCTCAGCCTCCCTAGTAGCTGGGACTATAGGCGCCCGCCACCACGCCCGGCTAGTTTTTTGTATTTTTTAGTAGAGACGGGGTTTCACCGTGTTAGCCGGGATGGTCTCGATCTCCTGACCTTGTGATCCGCCCGTCTCGGCCTCCCAAAGTGCTGGGATTACAGGCTTGAGCCACCGCGCCCGGCCTGATAATGATCATTTTCTAAACTCATGTTTAGTTAGATTTTATAGAGTTGAAAACCTGGAACCTGGGAGACCTGAATTTAGAAACACTGGATTTCCAGTCCAGAACAAATGCACATTGAGATAAAATAGGTTAAAATAAAGTCATAAAACTGCCCTGAGAGAGGTATTGATTATTGTTTGATACATCAAATATTAACAAAATGGCCAGAAATCTCAGGATTTTCAAAAACAAAACTTATGATTGAAATGCACACCTCTCAGCCTCGAATCCCTGCAGGCTGGAGAACCGGCTCAGGTTTGAAGTGCAGCTGCAGGCTCTGCTGTCTTGCTGGTGTGGGTGAGGCTTCTTCTCTCTTGTGTGAAGGTGATACAGCTGGTCCTTTGATTTCTGAGTGGTGGGGACAGCATTGCTCTGATCCTGCCGGAGCATCTCTGCTCTGTGCATATTCATGCACTCACTCAGTCAGTCACGGCTGAGCCCCTTCTGTGCATCAGACACCCTCTTAGGAGCTGGGCACAGGAGGCCCACGGGAGAGCTGCAGCCCCTGTCTTCATACACGTTAAGCGAGGTAATGAAGAAATAAACGCATACACAAGTTTGCTTCAGAGAGTGATAAATGCTGAGAATCAAAGGAACCCAGGTGATCACAGCATCAGAGAGTGTGACCCTGGGGGGTCATCTCAACAATGGTGGTCAGGGAGGACTTCTCTGAGTAAAGATTTAAACCGGATCCAGCCCTAGTAAGGGAAAGGGGATTTCATTTCAGAAAGAGACAACAGCAAGTGCCAATGTCCTGAGGCCACCAAGGACAAGGTGTGTTGGAGGAAGTTCTGCGATTGTGACTGGAGGAGAGCAAACAAGGAGAGCGTTAGGAGAGGTTATTCCTAAGGCAGCGGCCGCGTGGTGCAGGGCTCGGCCAGTTGCAGGGACAAGTTTGGGCTTCATTTTCAAAATGTGCGTCTGTGAAACTTTTATCAGTTAGCCTGAGTTCTACCCTCTGAAGTCACAAAAACTATTCTCTCCTACGTTGCAGCTCTTTTAAGTAAATGAATGCCTGTCCCAGCTGCTGAGTTGCTTTACTCTGGGCTTGTCATTCTCAGTCCTTTCTCAGTCCTGCTAGCGTTTTGAGCTTCTCACTGCCCTGGTCACTCCCATCTGGAGACCCTGAACTGGTAACCATGGTTATAACTCCAGCCACTGAGACAAAAGGGGCCGTCGGGCTACGTGCCGCCCTCCCCATACCTCCCCAGCCATCCCCAGATCCATCACGCATCATGTACATATATTAATCTGAACTCTTCTAAAGACTTTCATTTGTTAGGTTCAAACCTACACTTATAGGCAGAGGCTCCAGAGGACGCCGAGCGCCTGAGGCTTTGTGCATGCTGAACATTCAGATTTTCCCAGTTAGTTTCATTCTTTATACTTCCACTCAATTCGAATAGAACAAAACTTGTAAAAAAAATCACTGTAATAAAAAGAGACTGAAGAAAAACAATCTGTGTGTGCAAGACACAGAGAGCTCTGGTTTAGTGTGATTTCCGTCTGGAAAAGGTTCAGGTAAGATCCCACTTTATCCAAACTAGGTCAATCTTTGCTTTGCTCTTTCTTGCTCAACCAGCTGCCGGCTTGCTTGTGGTTTCTCCTGGTGTCTGTGATGAGAAATGGGTCCCAGCGTAATTACAAAGATGAAAGCTCAGTGAGCTCAGCCAGGGAGAGCACACTTCAGAAATCACCACATTGCTCAGGGGCTGCTCTTGCCACTCAGCCCCAAGTGCCCCATCTAACTGGAGGCATGGAATGAGGTCCTGGCAACCCGCCTGGAGTACTTTTGTCTGTGAAGCCAAGGATGGCTTTTCCTCATAAAGTTGAGGTTCTTTGCATGATATAAATGAATTTGCCTCATTGTGAGAACTAGCATCAGCACAAGGCTGGGAGACATTTTACCTGGAAGACAGAAAGTCCTAGGAGAGAAGCATCTGCCTCCCACTGGCTAAGTCATCAACCCAGGCATTTGTCTATCCATCAATGTATTCCCTCCATCTATTAATTCACTCAACCACCCACCCGTCACCCATCCACCCATCATCCACTTACCCATCTGTCCATCCACCATCCATCCACACATGCACACCCTCATCCACCGATTTATTCATTTATTCATCTATTCATCCATGTATACATGCAGATAGGCATGCAGTCGTCTGTTCATGATTTTTTTTTTTTTTTTTGGAATCTTGCTCTGTCACCCAGACTGGAGTGCAGTGGCGCGATCTCGGCTCACTGCAACCTCTGCCTCCCGGGTTTGAGCGATTCTCCTGCCTCAGCCTCCTGAGTAACTACAGGCACGTGCCACCATGCCTGGCTAATTTTTTGTAGTTTTAGTAGAGATGGGGTTTCACCGTGTTAGCCAGGATGGTCTCGATCTCCTGACCTTGTGACCTACCTGCCTCGGTCTCCCAAAGTGCTGGGATTACAGGCATGAGCCACCATGCCCTGCCCTGCTCATGTTCATCTATCCATCCAAATACCCATAATCCTTCCTTTCTCCCTCCCTCCCTCCCTTCCCCCTCCCTCCCTCCCTTCCCTCTTCCCTCCCTTTCTTCCCCTCTCTTCCTCCCTCCCTTCCTTCCCCCTCCCTTCCTCCTTCTCTCCCTCCCTTCTTTCCTTCCTTCTTTCTTTCCTTCCTTCCTTCCTTCCTTCCTTCCTTCCTTCCTTCCTTCCCTCCATCCATCCAACATCTATGCTTTTTATGTCTCAGGCATGTTCTGGGCACTGGGGAGTCAGTGATGAACTCAGCTATGAAAATCTCACCTTCATGGGGCTTTCACTCTAGTGGGAGAAGACAAACAGCACACAAGCAAACTGTAAGCAAGGTGATTTCGGAAAGTGGCTAGCGTAACAAAGCACTATGCTAGGCTGCAGCACTGGGGTGAAGGGCCTCTGGTCTGGTGCCATGGCAACCAAGACGAGTCCTGTGCTGAAGTCATCAAGGGCGATGCCAAAGACAGGGAACCGCACCAGCGAGAGCAAAGGCCGGGCTCAGGGAGATCGTGGCACCTTTGGGGAACAGAAAGGATTCCAGGGAGCAAGGGAGAGGAATGCAGACATGGTGGTCAGGCCAGTGAAAAGGGAAATCAGAACACAAAAGGAGTTATTTATGACAGCAGCTCCCCTGGGAACTGCGTGGTGCGGGGGTCCAGCATGGCCTTGCTGTGAGCCTCCCCTGCAAGTCACCGGTCTGTTCCATCACCTTCTGTGTCTCTGGGTTGTCTGTATGTGGTGTCAGCCAGCCCGGTGAAGTGGAGAGCTATGGGTACTCTAAAGGTCATTCGTTAAATCGCTCACTCAATACATACATATTGAACAATTTCCAGGGGTCAGGCTGACTCCTCAGCCTCTCTTGGCCTTTGCCTCTCCCTGGAGTTAGGTTGCTCTTTGGGTGCCCACCAGGGCCCCTCTGATGGGGTCTCCTTGGAGGGGGAGTCCCAGGATCCACTAAGGTCTCTGCCAGGAGAGGGTGGAACCTTGCCAAGGATGCCCGCCAGGTTCCTGTGCATTGACACCTTCCCTAAGGTGCTGTCTCGGAGTCC
Source organism: Papio anubis (assembly GCF_008728515.1). NCBI lineage: Eukaryota > Metazoa > Chordata > Mammalia > Primates > Cercopithecidae > Papio > Papio anubis. The sequence continues at coordinate 88,118,487 of NC_044991.1, read as the reverse complement.
ATCCGCCCACCTGTCTGGGACCCTGAGATGTGCTGTGTTGGCGGGGGCAGGGCAGCCTGTAGCCCAACTCAACCACGGGGCTCGGTGGTTTGAATGGACCCAATGGGCATGGGCATGAAGTTAATCATAGCTATCATTGATTTCTCAGTGTGGACCCGGCAGGGGACTGATGCTGTGCTCACATTTGTTGAATCATTTCAATACATTTAGGGGATAGGTGCTACAGTCTGCCTTTTACAGAGAAGAGCTCAAAGGAGTTAAGTGCTTGTCTAGCCTCCTGCAGCCACAAATGAGGGGTTAGGAGTCAAATCCCGCAGTCCCGCTCAAGCCCAGGATCAAACCACTCGACTGCATTCCTCCCAGGAATGAGCGAGGCCCCAGTGAAGGGTGTTTCAGGGACCCCAGAGTCAGTAACAGGCTCTCTCATTAGCCGCCTCTTACTAACAAGCCGTGGTGCTCGCTTCTTGCTGGGCCTGCCAGCCTATGAGACACTGAAGGCCTTGGTGTTGTGTCTCCATGGATACTACTCCGCTCCTCAGGTAGGAATATTTTCGGTGTGCTGCTTGGAAAACAGCGATTCAGCCATATCTGCGGATTAGAGAAAAAGCTGTCCTTTATTAGAAGGAAAAGAAAATTTTAAAATAACCAAAAACCCCAGATGAACATGCTCTGAGGCATCATACCAGTTTGGTTTTTTGTTTTGTGCTGAGAATTCTTGCCAATTTTCAGGCAGCCCCATGGTGGAGGGAAATCCCTGAGTGCTGACTTCTGGGGCAAGTGCAGCATCAGGGTGATATGTGCAATGCCATCCCCACCCTCCACGGGACAGGAGGCAGGAGGCCCAGCCCTGCAGTGTCAGCGGGATGTGTGTGCAATGCCATCCCCACCCTCCATGGGGCAAATGCAGCTTCAGGGTGATGTGTGTGCAACACCATCCCCACCCTCCACAGGACAGGAGGCAGGAGGCCCAGCCCTGCAGCATCAGGGTGATGTGTGCAATGCCATCCCCACCCTCCATGGGACAGGAGGCAGGAGGCCCAGCCCTGCAGTGTCAGGGTGGTGTGTGTGCAATGCCATCCCCACCCTCCATGGGACAAGAGGCTGGAGGCCCAGCTCTGCACTTCCCTCCCTCTAGAGTGGAGGCTGACAGTCTATGCAGACAAGCTGAGACAGGGTCTCACCCTAGGAAGGTGCCAGCCTGGCTGGACAGTCTGGGGGGTGGACATAGAAGCAGTCCAGGAAAGGGCTTTGCTAATGAAAACAATAGGGTTCAAAAGTAGGATTTTAGAGAATCTGCTGCATTCACCTTCCAGGAGGGTCCCAGGTGAAAGATGACAGAGAATTGGAGATCCAGAAGTGGCTCAGTGAGGAGTTAGTCTACGGGTCTCCAAACTGGGAGCCAGTCTACAGGTCTCCAAACTGGGCTCTGTGAGACCTGGTGGTGGCCCAGGATCTGACTGGAGCACCTTGGGAAGCTTGGGGAGGTAGACTTCCAAATCTCAAGTAAAATCAGACTTGCTAGCTTTAAAAATATATTTTCTCAACCAGTCACGGTGACTCGCACCGTAATCCTAGCACTTTGGGAGGCTGAGGCAGGCAGATCATGAGGTCAAGAGATTGAGACCATCCTGGCCAACATGGTGAAACCCCATCTCTACTAAAAATACAAAAATTAGCTGGGTGTGGTGGCGTGCATCTGCAGTCCCAGCTACTTGGGAGGCTGAGGCAGGAAAATCCCTTGAACCGGGGAGGTGGAGGTTGCAGTGAGCCGAGATTGCACCACTGCACTCCAGCCTCGCTACAGAGCGAGACTCTGTCTCAACATATATACATATATATTTTTTCCTAAGATATAATTTAGATACAGTCCACTTCAACCTTTTTGGAATGCAGTTCTGTGAGTCTTGACAGATGTGTACAGTCACGTAACTAGCACCACAATCAAGATACAGAACATTCCATCCCCCCCCGCCCCCAACCCCTGGCTATCTCTGTTTTAGTTTCTGTCCCTGTCATTTTGCCTTTTCCAGGATGCATGTCGTATACACTGAAACATACAATATGCAGTGTTTGGGGGATGGCTTCTTTCAAGTAGCATAATTCACCTGAGATTCTTCCCTGATGAATGAAGAGGTCTTTCCTTTTATTTCTGACTTGTACTGTAGGCCATCGTTTGTCCTTCAGTTCCCCAATTAAGAGACATTGGTATTGTTTCCAGTTTCTGGAGATGTTTACAAAAGCTGCCCCAAACATTTACATCGCAGCCTCTTGTGTGAACAAGATTTTTTATTTTCACTCCAATATAGTCTTAGGAATGTGGTTCCTGGGTTATGGTAAGTTTAACTTTATAAGGAACTCTTAACTGTCTTCCAGAGTGGCTGTGTCATGATATGTCACTCATCCCATCTGCAAGGAGTAAGGGCTCCTACTGCCCCTCCTTCTCCACAGCATTTGGTGTTCCAGTGGGATTTTATTTTAAATTTAACCATCCTAATAGATTGCAGTGGTATCTTATTGTGATTTTAAGTGACTAATGATGTTGAGTATCTTTCCATATGTTTATTTTTCAATTGTAGATATTCCTTGGTGAAGTGTCCATTCAAAATTTTGTTTCTCTGGCTTTCATTTATCTTGCATATTGAAGTGCATTCTAAGGTTTTATTGAGAGGAAAATAGAGAGTATAAGAAAACTTACAAAGCTAATAAAACAGATCAGAGTACAGGTAGAAACATGGCCTTGCAATGCTGGTCTACCGCCTTCTCCAAAATTCCACACTGAGAAATATGTCCAGTTTATTTTAGGATAATAGCATCGGTATTGTTATGGGATATTTGGGGTATCCCTTTTCCGGGAAGAAACCTCTGTGAATAGTGGCACCTTTTCCCGAACTCTTGTCATGGGTTCAGGAAGAATGAGGTACGCAGATAAGTGGAGGGTGAGCAAGACAAAGAGAAGCTTACTGAGTGTCAGAACAGCTCAGGGGAGACTTACGGTGGGTAGCTCTTCTCTGCAAGCAGATCGTCCCATCAAGTGTTCAGTGCTCAGCAGAGAGACTCTGGAGAGGGTGGCTCTTCTCTGCCATCAGGTTGTCCCATCAACTCTGCGGTTATCAGCTGCAGTGGTCGTCCCACTCCTGTCTGCTGCTGGTCATCCCGTCGTCTCTCCATTCTCTGCCTGCTCTGGCTAAGCCCGGGGCTTTTATGGACCACAGAGGGGAGAAAATACGTGCCAGCTAGTTCATGGGCAGCCATGGGAGGGCCCAGAAAAGGCACCACAAGTCTTCACTCCAGTCCATGGGATTGACCTTACCAGGGAACCATCCCCTTCTGCCCAGGAAACTGTCTGCCTTCTGCTGCCATTCATGATGCCCAGGTTTGGCCCCAACTTTTCTGAGATTGGAGCAGACACCAACAGCAGGAAGAAGCCAGGCAGTGGGAGCAGGCACTTCTGAGCCTGCAAGGGCAGGGGGCCCTTCCCAGTCCCCCAAGAGTACAAGGATGCCTGAGTCTTCAACTGCAGTTTGGGTGGCTGCAGTCATGACCAGGAGGGCTGGGCTCCTGCCTTCTCCATGGGGCAGGGGCCTGGGTCTGCAGCGCAGTTTGGGCAGCTGCAGTGGCACCCAGGGAGCTCCCACCCCAACTCAGGAGGGATGGGGCTCCTGCCGGCTCCATGGAGCATGCAACCCAGGCAATGCCTCCCTGCTGCAGCCAACGTGATGGCAATGGTAGAGTGTCTGAGGCAGCTCCTGCCATCAGCGTGGCAGGCACCCCCCAAAGCAAAGGCCACAATGCTGGTCACTTTCAACTCCATTCCCCAGGTTATACTTAAAGCAAGCAATGGGTAACTAATCATTGCTATTTTGCTTAAGACTATAGAGCTTTAATCATGCCACTCGACTTCATATAATTTAAGTTACAAATAATGAACAATTGATGTTAGTTACTTCAACAAACACTTGTTGAATAAATATAAAATGCAGTCCATGATCACTGGCTTGGGAAACCAAAATCTATGTACTGAAAGAGAGAATTAGGCCAGGCACGGTGGCTCATGCCTGTAATCCCAGCACTTTGGGAGGCTAAGGTGGGTGGATCACTTGAGGTCAGGAGTACAAGACCAGCCTGACCAACACAGTGAAACCTCGTTTCTACTAAAAATACAAGAATTAGCCAGGCATGGTGGCTTGTGCCTCTAATCCCAGCTACTCGGGAGGCTGAGACAGGAGAATCCCTTGAACCTGGGAGGGAGATGTTGCAGTGAGCCAAGATCACACCACTGCACTACAGCCTGGATGACAGAGCAAGACTCCATCTTAAAATAAAATAAAATAAAATAAAAATATATATATAGAGAGAGAGAGAGGGAAAGAGAGAATTAAAAACAAACGTTGACACTTACTATTGAAAATGGGCACTAAGAAGTTTGATAGGAGGCGGGTTTACAGAGGTTACAAGGGTCTACTTGGGAGAAGAAGGGCTTGAGTTGGGTGTAGAAAGATGAACAGAAATAGGACCAGTAGAAAAGACAGTGAAAGAGAACCCAGGCTGAGAAAGAGAGGTCTGAAAGATGATGGGTTGTGCAGTGTGGAGCAGGGGAGACCATGCTCTTCAGAGCAGAGGCTGACACCAAGAGCAGTGTGATGGTGTCGGTAGTGGGAGCTGAAGTTAAAAAGTCAAGCAAAGGAGAGTCCCGTGATAGAGGGGCGCTGTATTGTGAATAGGGGCTGCCTTTGGTTTGACCAGGGTCTATACTCTCTATGGTCTGCACCTGCTTTGGCAAAAGACTGTCTGGGATCACTGGGGTCAGCTTGGCAAATACTCCTGGTACATAAAGTGCTCACCTGTCAGGTTTTGTTAATAGTAAGACCTCATTCCAACCAGAAATTTTCTTTTATTTATTTATTTATTTATTTTTTGATACAGAGTTTCCCTCTGTCACTCAGGCTGGAGTGCAATGGCACCATCTCAGCTCACTGCAGCCTTCACTTCCCAGGTGCAAGCCCTTCTTGTGCATTAGCCTCCTGAGTAGCTGGGATTACAGGCATGTGCCACCACACCTGGCTAATTTTTGCATTTTTAGTAGAGACAGGATTTCACCATGTTGTCCAGGCTGGTCTCAAACTCCTGACCTCAAGTGATCCGCCCACCTCGGCCGCCCAAAGTACTGGGCTTACAGACGTGAGCCACCACACCCAGCCTCATTCAGAAATTTCTAAGAATTTATCAGAAAAATCAGCTCAAACTAAGAATTTTGAGATGTTGGGCAAGAAAAGAAAAATTCTCAGGCTTAACCAATGAAGAGGCTGAACATGGAACTCTCATTAATTGACCTAATTACTGTACAAATTTTCCTAATTGTATACCTTAAAAACTACATGCCAGTGTCTGCAGTTAAACCATTTTTGCTTCAGATTTTCTGAATGCTTCTCAAGTTCCTTAAATATCTCCTACTTAGTTTCTTTTTATTGAACAAGCAACCCATATGTGCATCGACTGAACTGTAACGGAAACAGAGCCTCTTTCAGCTGGTTGGGGAAACTAAATCTATTTGCCAAGACTAAATCCATGATCTGTCCAGTGACCAAGGCCCCCAGGGGTCCCTCTGTGTGGGCTGACATGAGACAAGTCTATGACTGGATTTTTATCCCTTAAAGTCAACATGTCATTTATGGGTTGTACAACTGAGAAACACGCAACAACAGGGCCATGAACAAAAAGCACAACATTGGTCTCTTACTGTGCAAGAAGACGTCTGGAGCTCCTCTCTCATTCTGTGGTTCATGCCCTCCCGCCGCTGTCCTACCCTGCAGTCACAGTGATATGAGCCTTCTACCTCCAAGGCTCCTGTGTGCTCTTGGTTCCTGGCCTCTGTTCACACACCTGGCTGCTACTTTCATACTATGAAAGCTTTGCTTAGTTGTGTCTGTAGAGGTGTACGGAAAGGACACTCCCAGATGGCTTTAGTGACACTGGGTTCCAAGGATAGTCTTGTAGTTGCATGATTAATCTGTGTTTCAGAAATTCAAAAACTGTGACTTACAGCAGCCCTATTGCAAATCACAAGATTAGAGTATAGTTGCCAGGAGTAGGTGTGGAGCTCCCAAAGCCTGTCCTCTTGGGAACACCTAGCCTTTATACTTCCAAAGGAATATCCAGTTAATAGATGAGTCACCATCCGTGTGGTCTTCTCCATTTGTGCAGAGGCCAATTCAGAGCTTCCCCATGTCCAGCCCTTACAGGGTGAACTTTATCTCAGACGCTGGTCTTCATGCAGAACAGGGGAGCTTCAAACTGGGGCTCAGCCCGTGAGGATTTTGGCTTTGTCCAGGAAAGAATTCAAGGATAAGCCAGGTAGAAGAAAGCAGCTTGATTGAGGTGGCAGTGTTACAGCTCCGTGATTGCTCCTTCAGAGCAGGGCTACCCCGTAGGCAGGAGCAGCTCAGGGCAGTTTTGCAGTCACATTTATATCCACTTTTAATAACATGCAGATTAAGGGGCAGCTTATGCAGAAATTTCTAGGGAAGGGGTAGTAACTCATGGGTCATTGGATCATTGCCATAGAACCGGGCAGTGATGTTGCCTTGACAACACTAAATTGACACACTGGTGGGCGTGTCTTTTTGGAAAGATGCTTTTGCCCTGGCCCTGTTTAGCTAGTCCTCAATCTGGTTCAGTGCCCAAGCCCCGCCTCTGGAGTTGAGTCCCACCTCCCACTTCAGTCTGAGAAGTGAAACTCTTAACTAGACCCATTGTTCCACTGAGGTCACTGTGAGTGTTTGACTCCACATCTCTCCAATAGACTTGGTCAGGTGTTTCTAAAACACTCTTCCAGTGATCCCTTATATCAGAGGTTGTTAAACCGTGGTCCTCTGGCCACATCCACCCAACACCTGGTTTTGCCAATAAAGTTTTATTGGAACACAGACGTACCCATTTGTTTATAGATGGCCACAATGACAGAGTTGCACAGCTGTGTCAGAAACATCTGGTAAGCAAAGCCTAAAATGTTTATTGTCTGGCCTTTTGCACAAAAGTTTGCCAATCATGATTCGGAAAGCAGTGAGCCACCTCGTGATGACATGTGTTCAGCTGTCCTATCCTTGTAGCCTGTGGGTGCTCAGTAATGATTGCAACAGGGAGTGTGACTAGAGGACCACTTTGCAGGGACTCTGAGACTCAGGTGGAAGTTTTCTCCACCTCCTCTCCAAGATGCCTTTTGACCCTGGATCACTTGGGTTCTAAATGCCTCCCAATGATTGCTCCTGGTGCATACAACAACCTGGTAGAGGCAATGCATGGGGCCTTTGGCAAGTTTCCAGTGGTTCGGGGAAGCTTAGAAAGAACCAGAGACTTCTTGGCGCTCTGATGCCCTCTCCCACAACTCAACCACCTTGGTTCCTGGCTTTCTCTTCATTTGCATTCTTGCAAAATTTGTAATTGTGTGAAATTGCATGAAAGTATGAAATGTGCAGTGCATTTGATTAGCTCCTGTGGCTATCAATAGGTACTACACACACACACACACACACACACACACACACACAGAGAGGGAGGGAGGGAGGGAGGGAGAGAGAGAGAGAGATTTTGAATTTAATGATATTTGCAGTTAAGCCAGCTGGAGCTGGAGGGAATGTACAATCATCAAGGTGAAGGCAGCAATTTACTGGGCAGCCAACTTCTGCTCCATTTCATTCTAGTGCTTGGTGATCCAGCAGCCTCCACGTAGTGATACTTAATTGGGAAAGAAAGAGGAGGTTTTGAGCAACTCATTTCTATTCTAAAGGTAGTCCTCATTTTTATTCATTCTGCCTATTCTTTTCTTCTGTCCTGTTGAGGTAAGTGAAGGGCATGCCAATAGGGAAAATGCGCGGACCACCCCAATTATGAACAGTTTCCCGGTTCGAACTCCAGAGACCACATGGACTGAGAGCTGAAGGGCCGGGCCAGCGTATCCCAGACTTGCCTTGTCAGTTAACCAGGTTTGGGGAACACTTAATTTATCTGCAAGTGAATAACAGTTTCAGGTGACGTGTTTCCTCTGCTTGTCTCATTAATCCACACCTCCATCCTCTGAAGTAGCACCTCCATTTCAGAGATGAGGATATGGGTGCCTCATAGAGGGTCACTTGTCCAAAGTATGCTGGCTGGGATGAACCTGGGAGGAAGGGTGGAAGCAAGTGAAGCCTGAGGAGTGTCCTCTCACTCATACATTCAGGCTGCGACTGCAATATCTGTATCTGCATCTATATTGGTGTCTATGTGTGTATCCGCACCTGTATCCACAGCAACGTGCATCTCTGTGCACATGACATCTGATTAGTCTCAATATCGATATCGTTTCCCATATCGGGATCTGGATCTGAATCTACATCAATGTCTACTTCTATCTCCATATCCCTATCTTATCAATATCCATATCGTGTGTCTACTCACGTCCATATCATAGCATATCAATATCCATATAAGTCTGTATCCATATTACTGTCATATCCATATGATATCATCTCTATATCCATGTTTATATCATATCATACCATACCCACATCCATGTCATATCCACACCCATGTTATATCCATGCCATATCCACACCCATGTTATATCCATACCATATTTTATCATTACCCACACTGTATCTAGATCCATATTATAGCATATCCATATCACCTATATCCATAGTCATATAAATCTATATCCATATTAACTTCATATCCATACCCATATCATATCGATATTCCTATTTATATCATATCCATATCCTTATCAAATTCATATCTATATTGTATGTGTATCCATATAATATTTATACCATATCAATATATCTATATTCACATCTAAATATATCTATATTCATATCTATATTCATATCTAAATATATCTATATTCATATCTATTACATCTATAACCCTATCACACCCACATTCTATCTATATCTATACTGTATTTATAACCATATCTATATACATATCCATATAATATCCATATTCATATAAATCTATATCCATATTAATTTCATATCCATACCCATATCTATATCCCTATTTATATCATATCCATATCCATATCAAATTCGTATCTGTATTGTATCCATATACATATCATATTTATACCATATCAATATATCTATATTCATATCTATTACATCCATATCCCTATCATACCCACATTCTATCTATATCTATATTATAGCTATATCCATATCATATTTATAGCCATATCTATAATATCCATATCCATATAATATGCATATCCATATCACATCTATATAATATCTATGTCCATATCAAATTCATTCCATATCAAATTTATATTCACATGACATCCATCTTCATCTCTATATCCATATCTTTATTATATATCTATCCATATTATATCTGTATCCATATCCATCTTATATCTGTACCCATATCATATACATATTGATATCATATCTATATTCATATGTACTTATTTTATTGAATCCTATGTCCATAGCATATTCACATCCATATTTATGTTATGTCCATACCCATATTCAGATCCATGTCATATCCATTTTATGTGTATATTCATATTTATATCCATATCTATACCTCTCTCTTTATAATTAAGCACCCATGTGGCAGGCACTCATGGTCCCCATCTGCAAGGTGTACAGAGTTCCTAACTGCGTGGAGCTCACCAGCTACCTGGAAGTCAGACATTTATGGTCTGGACAATCACTCAGTCACAATCCTCTTATATGTCGCAAAGGAGAAACACATAGGAATTTATCTGGGGGTACAGAGCTTGTCAGGGAAGAGTTCCAGAGAGGAGATATGCCAGATAAGACAGGGTGGGGCCTAGACCCTGGCACAGGCACTGGGCACAGAGCCCCTGGGAAAGTCATCCCAAAGGCCTTGAGGGTGAGCAAAGCTCTGTGCTTTTGGAGACCTGCAGGGCTGTTTTGCTGGAGCCTGGGCTGGCTGGAGACCAGGGGAGAATGAGCGGATCACCTGCTAAAGATCAGGGGCTCCGTGCTGAGTAGGGGCCTTAAGCAGAGAGAAACAGGGGACGGTCTGCAGGTCTCTGTTTATCTGCAGAGTTGAAAACACCTGAGATGATACTTATTTTCCAAAAGTATACAAGCTTCTCAGACCCGCAAAGCCCGTCTCCAGTTCCTTATTCTTCCTGGCTCATGGTCTCTGGGAATTTAAACACAGAATCCCACATCTTTTCACACCGTACCTGTCAGAATGTCAAGACCCTGACAAGTTACCAGGATGGGCAAACTTTATGGGAAGGAAGAAAACACATCTCCTCATGGTGAAGTCAATGCAGGAGTTCAGGAGTTTAACCCCTTCCACCACCTGAAATTCACAGGTGCCCAGCACCACAGCATTCAGTCAATTTTCAATGAGGAAATGGCACTTAATCAACATTTTGAGCCTGCAAAACATATTTAATTTAGGGGCTCTGTTTTCATCTGTAAATTAAATAATGAGAAGACCCTTATGATGGCCCCCACACACCCAGTGCCCAGGAACATGCCTTTCCTCTGCAAATCACCACAGCTTGCCTCGGAACTCACACACAGTGACTGTAATTACACCTCATATCAGAAGGTGTCTTTGGAGAACTCGGGTGCAGAGAAGCTGTGTGGAAGGCACATTCTGAACGTGATAGATGGAGAATTTGTGGACCTTCTCTTCCTGAGTGATATGCCTTTCTTTGCTCATTTCTGAATCCTTCATTTTCTTTTAGGATTTTTCTTTTCTCATTGCACATTGACAGAGGCTTCCACTTTGCAGCTGACACTAAAATTGTCTGAAAACTTATTTTTACCATCAAGATGAATGTAAAAGTGGGTTTATATTGAACTCGTGGACATAGTTGAAAAGGCTTCCTTGTCCTAGAAACGTGAATCATTTGGAGAAGCGAGTTTCACACCGCGATGAAGTGAGTATCTTGGCATGAAAACCCCAGCAACTTGCCCTCACGTCTCCGCAGCAGGAAGTGGCTTTTGAGTCAGGATCAGGGATCATTGGTAATGCCAAGGGGACTCAATCCTCTTTCCCAGTGGCTTCTAGGGAGCTGATTAATGGAATATAAGACCAAAGGGAAGGATCCTACTATTTTCCCTGACACCCCCGCCTTTCCCCTTTCGCTTTGAGAAGAATAGTCCTGAACAGAAGTGGGTGAGAATGAGCAGGAGACCACCTTGCCAGCTGCCCTCCCTGGTTGTCTCACGTGGCAGGGACCTGGATCTCCCTGCAGCAACATGGACGGGTAGATCGGGACTGCAATGTGGACATGTGGCTAGGGGAACTTTGTCTCTAGGGGCTCCTCAGGACTTGTAGGGGAAGGGCCTTCTGAAGTAGCCAAGCAGGTCTCAAGCACTATTTACATCATGCTGTTCCAGAAACAGGCTCTGAGATAAAGATTTGAGGGCTGGTGGGTTGTGTGGGAGAGGTTCCAGGGAGCCGCAGGGGTCCTAGGGAAGTGAGGTGGGGAGGGACCCAAGCCAGCACAGGTAAGTTAATGAGCAGGAGGGCACCCAGCCCTGTGGGGACTCTGCAATCACCAAAGAAAGTGTCTCTGAGCTATCGCATGAAGGGGTGAGGAACACAGAATATTTACTGATTTTTTTTTTTTTTTTTTTTGCCCAGCAGTGGCTGAGAGCTGTCCCTGAGAGCACTGACTTCCACACGTTCAGAAACTGGTGCCAAGTAGAGGTGGGTGGAGTCCCAGCTGCACAGCCCATGCCCTTCTTTGGTCCTGGTCTCTCCAGCCCACGCACCTCTTGAGAGTCTCTCAGGCCCACACTCTGAGTTTCCATGTTACTATTTTTAAGAATGCATGGTCTTAGCCGCTCTCGGTCACCCAGTTTTTCTCAGTGGTGATGCTATCGGTCACAAGGCTGGCGGGTGTCTATGAAAGTGTTCCACGTACTCACTTGTGACCAAAACTATGCAAAATTTGGAAATTTCCTTCCTTTTGTCTTTCCCTGTGAATATTAAGCTCATAATCTATTTTACTGCCTTGTTATTTTTATAATGACAGATACCTCCTTCCCATAGTTAAATCTTATTTGTAAAATATGATGCATTTGAGCATATCAATCTATTGTCTATCCTACTCCCCCTACGATGTGACTAGACATGGTTGGAAGTCTGTTTACCTCAAGGTGAGAACAAACTGAGAAAATGTGCATGAGCTCTTTTGACAGAAAAGAATCTGAGTTCATGGACGCAGTGAGTCCAGTCACATGTGGGGAGCAGCACCTGGGACAAGAAGTGGCAACAACAGGATTCAAACCCAGACTTCATGCGGTGCAAAGCCCATGAACTCTAGCTACACTGCACAAAGCCCATGAGCTCTGGCTACACCGCAAACCAAGTGTCAGAGGAAGACTTTCCATTCTGTCTGCCCTGATGTGGGAATTAAAAGTCAAGGCAGGGAAATGTCTGAAAACCAAGAATGAGGAGAAGCTGCAGAGCTGAATATTTAAGAAGCATCCTGATCTGTGCTTGGGATGCTTCCTGCCATCCCTTAATTCATTGATATAAAGAGTGTTTGCAGGTGCCCCCCTGGTGCCAGATGTTGAGCTGGATTCTGGCCCTGCAGCAATGAATGAAATAAAGGTGGTCCTACCCGCGTGGAGCGCAGAGAGAGGAAAACGTCATGGAGGAAAAGGTCATAAACAGCTAGTGGACAGGGACCTGTGAACTTGCACATTTGGAGAGAAGTAAGGGGAACAGGGTGTGGGGACAGTGATGAAACTGGCCTTTAGGTCAGGTGGGCGGGGGACAACTGAGGCTCGAGGGTGTCTCTGCAGGGTACGAAGCAGCCACTGAGATGAAGAACACCCTAAATGGATGGTTTGGCACGTGCAAAGGTCCTGGGGGTGAGAAGGGCTGGAGGATTTGAGAAACAGACAGATGGGAGAGTGTCTGGGGATCTGGGCTGAACCCATCCAACCCCACAGCTCCAGGCTGAAGCCAGCAGTCCACACAAGAGAGTTAGCATTGTTTAAGTGAAAAGGAAGAAAATGAATTTCTTGAGTCTATTTTGCTTTTGTTTTATTGTGACCCTAGAAAAGACAAATGCAGATCCCCAGGGTCCCATCTTGCCTCAGATTCTTCTCCCCAAGTAAAGCTCTCCCTAGGAGTGGCAGGTGTTTTTGTTTTTGTTCTTAGTAATTTCTTCTAAACGTCTACGTTAGTCCACGTCTGTATTCACCTGTACATATTTTTCATTTATTCCAAAGGTTCACACTGTACCCATGATTTGGAACCTTGGCTGGGATCTTCCCACATCAGCATCTCATTTCATTTTCAAGGGTGTCATTGAGTTCCCCCGTGCCCACCCCAGCACGGATTCCTCCAGCCCTTTCCAGACAAGCTCTTCAGCATTCTTCAGCCTCTTCCCACCATCAACAGCGCTGTCGGGAGCTCCCCTAGTGGACTGTTGCCGGTATAAAGCCCCTCAAGGGAGCTGTTATATCAAAGGATTTGTGTGGACAAGCTTCGGGGATGCATCTGGGACAAGGCTTGTGCTGGACCTCTTGGTCCTGGGTCCTAGAGTCAGTCATGACAAAGAAGAACGCCTGCAACAATTGGGAAGGTCTTTGCAGGGGAGTAAGAAGGGACAGTGCTAGACTTCCCACTGGGTTGCAAGCTCTCCTCTAGCATGGAACTAGATCAGGGCCAGGCTGTCTTCACTGGGACAAGTGGATTTCAGAATTTGTAGAATTGTGGACCTGGTAGGTTTGGAGACTAAGTTGGAATTTAGACTTATCTGCTTAGCAGTTGTGTGACCTTGGGCAAGCTATGTCACTCTCTGAAAGGCAGATCATCTGTACAAAGGGTGTAATTAAATTAACAATAAAGGATGATTGGAATGACAATATATGGCCCTTAGTAAAAATGCAGTAACAGATGTTGGCAGTGAGGATACTGAAAAATTGTGGTACTAGAGAAGGAGGAGAGGAGGGAAGGGGAGAGGGAGGAAGGTAAGGGGGGGAGGGAGAGCAGGAGGACGAGGAGGAGAGAGTTCAGGAGGAGGTGGCAAGGTGTGCAGATTCACCAAGCCCAGGAATTAGCTGTCTCTCTTTAGCCTCATTAGTTATGTTCTTAATGAACTGAGTTAGAACCAGACCTAACTGGAACAACAAGAAATGCAACAATATAAAAGTGCCCAGAGAGAACTGTTTATGAGAAGTCCTGATTCACTCCTTGACCTTTTTCTAAAAGTTGGAGTGGCTGTGCCCGAGGATCCCCTTTGGCTCCTTGGATAATTACCCAAATGTGGATCTGTTTGCTTTAAGGTACTTTTTTTTTCAGGGATCTCAGGAGAGAAGCAAGTGCCAAAGACATTTCTATCATCGCAAAGCTGATCACGTCTATAATTTTCCACAGCATCTCTCTATGAGATCAGGTACAAGGAGATTTCACAGTCTGGGAGGAACCTGCCGGAAATGCAGCCCCGTGGCTTCCTGTTCCCTTCATTGCCATCATAGTTTCCATTTTTGCCTCTGCTCTTGTTATTATATATTCAAAGTATTATACTAACATCCCTGATGTGTATCATGCTTTCACATATTTAACTTGGCTTTCATGAAATTCGCAATCACCTAGACTAGGACAGGGAGGAGGAAAGGGGAGGGGTGGATGGTTCTGAACTTGCAATGGTAGGGTTGAGTCAGAGCCCTGACTCAGCAACTTAGAAGTTTGGAGTCTTAGCCTCCTACATGTCACCTTTCTGTATTGGGGGCTGCAGGACTTGTTTTACTGCAACCCCTGCACAGGATAATTGTGATGATCAAGGAGAGCCAAGCTTTGTGCAAACAGTTTAGAGACTGCAAGTGGAAAATGGGGATGGCATCCTAGCTCGACAGATCTGCCCAAGGCTGCAGAGCTTCTAAATGTTAGAAACAGGTCCAGATTTCGCATTCATTTATCTTTGGTCCTGTTCTCCAGAAGCAGACCCTGAGATGAGAGATTTATTGGGAGACAGTGCTCAGCAGAAAGGGGTGAGCTAAGTGGGACAAGACAGGAGACAGATCTGAGCATGGATGTGGTCATAGCCAGACCCTGAGAGGAGCTCTGGGGCATGGAACACTTCACAGAGCTGGCCTCCCCCTTTGCACACCACGCTCAAGCCCTGCATGGTGACTTGAGTCCCCTACATGTTTCCTGTACTGGTGTTACCATTGCAATCCTTCTGGCCCATGGCTCACTGCTGCCCAAGGCTCAGGACTCTTATTCATGATCATCTAATTCTCTTTCTTTGTGACGCCACATTGTAATTACCTATGGGCTGCCCTTCTTCAGAGGCCACAGCAACCTGAAGTCAGGGGATGTTGCTTATTTATTTTGTGTGTCTTCACACCCCAAAACTCTTACCCAGTGACCTGAGACATGAGGGGCCCAACACCAATGTAACTGAATGTTAATGACAGAGGGTTCCTGACTTCTCAACTCCATGCCAATCATTCCCAGCCCTGCGCACCGTGTGAGGCCGTTTGACAGTCATAGCCACTCCACGGTGAGAGGTTCTGTTTCACAGATGAGCAATCTGAGACTCAAGGACATTAAACGGCTTTCCTATGACCACACCACAGGGGAGAGACAGAGGATCAGGTTTAATCCAAGCTGTCTTGGAGTCCTGATCCCCTACTCCTGACCCCTAGGCTTCACGGTCACCAAAGAATAAGAAAATCAAGAGACTGAGAAGAGGCTGCCCTGGGCGACGACCAGTGTGGGGTGGCCATTTGAGAGGCGGTCATGAGCAGGTGGAATCTCAAAATGAGACAAAGAGGAGTAAGGCAGGGAAGGGCGATACTGTCCCTCCACCCCCCTCTCTGTCCCCAGTGCACAGCCTTGCACTCGGGTCCCTAGGAAGCTGCTAGTGGATAGCTGATAAATGAATATGGGCTAAAAGCCACCTAAGACACTTTCTCTGTTCTTCTTCCCAATTCCATGGGCTGCTTTTCACAATTGATGTCAATAGCAGCTTGAAGGTATTGTTACCTACTAAGTATTCGTTTCTTGGACACCAGCGAAAATACAGTTTCCACAAGTTTCTCTCTCTACGTGAAGTGCAATAGTCAAGCATTAGACTCTCCCTGGCAGTGTTTAAATAGTTCCCCTCCAAATCTACAGAGTCAAAGTCTCCGAAGGTGAGGTGGGACTGTACAGAGGTCCTGGCAATCTGTGTTTTCCAATAACTCCTAGGGTGACCCTGATGCTGCTTTCCTGGATATGGAAATCCCTAAGAGTCACATGGGAAGATCTAGATTTTTCCAGACCTGAGTCATGCACAAATGTGGAGATTTTCTTACTATTTAAGACAAATCAAATTATGAGTACAAAGTTAGGGAAATGCCTTGGGAGAGCCATCTCCAGGAAACACCATATGTGAAGTCCACCTGCGACAGCATAGAAGAAGTCCCTGGCCCTGTTCTGAGATCCTTCAGTCTGGTCAGCCACATCTCACAGACTGGATGGTGAGGACGCAGGTACCCTCGAGATGCCACAGTGGAAGGAAGACTGTGTCAAGGACTGTTTATGAAAGTTTAATGAAACTTGGATTTGGTCTCATATTGGGGTACAGGGATGAGCGTCCCATGGCAGGGAAGGCACACAGGTGACTAAGAGTGTCATCCTGGCACCCAGCACCTCCTCCTCTTTTTCTGCTTCTCAGACTTAGATGCTGGAATGCCTCAGTTCTACTTTTCCGTCTTGTGTCATCCCCAAAGGACTGTCCCCTTTCATGGTGAAGCTCATAATCCATAGTCCTCCAGGGAGTGTGGGCGAGTCACACGATCTGACTAAAGACAGAGCCAAAGCAACATCTCACTCCAGCAGTTGGCTCTCAGGCAGTCCCAGATGCATTCAGAGATGCTCCATGCTGTCCCCACCTCCTTGCATATGTTATCACTGCAGAAAGATTTATAAGGCCCAAGAAGAAGAAAAAAAGGGGTATTTGAGGAGAGGCAAATCTAGGGACAAGAAAAGAAAGAGGTTTGATTGTGGTTTGCTTCTATGATGCTTGTACATTCACCTGATCCCTAGCCACAGTGACCTCCAGCAGAGTTCAGCAGAATTAGATCACAGGATGGTCAGGGTCTCAGCCACTCCCATAAAACACCATGGCATCATCTCTAACAGGAATATTTCTTTTTTGGGGTGGGGGATGGTGTCCCATTTTCTCAGCCTTGCTTTGTCTTGCACAGATGTGCTGCTTGATGCAGCATACATGGATGCCAGTCGCGAGATTTCCTCTTGGCGCCATATTCCTACTGGCCAATGTGTGAACCTCAGAGCTGGACCATTGGTCTCATGCAAACAACCATTGAAAACACTTTCCATCACTCGTTACATGCCAGGCATTATTTTAAGTTGTATGTGGGTTCACCTTTTTAACTCTCATAACGTCGCTATGAAGCAAGATCCCCGTGATCCCTCAGGGTATAGACAGAGAAACTTGAGATTGAGTCACCCACCCAAGGGTGAAGGTAAGAAGTGGCAGAACTGGAGTTAGGACATAGTCTGGAAGCTGTGTGTGCAGTCACCATACTAGCCTGTCACTGGGAAAAAAATGTTCCTAGAAAAACATTACTTAAGAGAAACTAAAACAAGAATAAAAACAAATCAAAACACAGAACAAGTGGCATTTCCAGGCCCCTGGAAGGGAGCCAGTTGCTCGTCTGCATCAAGTCCTGTATTTTAGGCTTAGAATTCTGAATCAGGCAGGTCCCTCCTGCTACAGAGGAAGTAGGGAGAGCAGCTGAGATCAGGGTAGAATGGTGCCGAGAAGGAGGCAGGGGAGGGTCCCAAGCTGAGTAGGTCCTGGGAGTGCTGCCCAGATGCAGAGGTAGACCTGAACAGGGAGCTGGATTCTGGGATGAGTTAAGCCTCTTCCTGTTCCAGGCTTGAAGAGGGAGCTCAGCCTCCTCCCCTGCCATTCCCCTTCCGGCCCCATTCCTACGATGTTCTCACCAGCTTCCTGTTCACGCTCTCACTGCACCAGAGGCCCTGACCTGGTCTTCAGGCTGGACAATTCCTCAGTTCAGTATCTGAGGCCCTGCCGGGGTCCCCACCCTGCAACTGCTGCAGCCTCATGGAGACCTCCCTCCCAGGCTGGACCCAGCCACCATCTCACCAGTCCCTTCCATGCCGCAGAAAAGTGCTCTCTGGAACGAGGTGGTTCTCACACATTCTCCACTGCTTTGGGACCCTCTGACAGCCCCTACCATGCCCTCTTCCCATGGAAGCTAAGCCCCCATTGTAGTCCATCCTTTGGAAACACTCATCAAATGAGCCATTACTTATCCAAAATCTGTTTCCTTAACAAGGTTGTCAGCTCCAAGAGTGCAGGGACTGGCATGTTCACTAACACTCTCTGTGTCTAGTACAGTGCTGGGAACACAGTAGGTGCTCAATAAATGCTGTTGAGTTTGAATGCGAGAAAGAACACATGAAGAGAAGACTGGAGCTGAGTGCCAATTAGGACAACTCAGGGTTATATCATCCCTGAGTCCTCTGCAGGGAGGGAGTGGTGGCAAAGCTCGACCTTCCGGTCTTTACTCTGTCCTGGGGGTTTGTGGAGGGCCAGGGACTCTCAGGGGCCTGGAAGCACAAGGCTCAGAGGCACAAGATTCCCTTCTGTTTCCTCCAGTGGTTCCTGTTCTTGTAGAAAGCTTTCCCTGTGGTTCACTACCTCCTGCGGTCCTCTTGGCTTTGAGATGATCCAGATTCTCAACCTTCATGAGCCAAGATTGGGAACTCCTGATGTGTCAGGGAGCAGAGCTGTGAGGCCACGGAAGCCTCTCATTTCGCAGCCTCTTCCTCTCATTCCTTGATTTTTGTCCTCTGACTCGCACTAGGACCTGTGGAAGATGGGAAGGAGTTGCCCCTTTTCCATGTCTTCCTTTGGTCTTCCTCTGTTTACTCATCCAACAAAAATACACCTGATGCTTAACACATGCCAGATACTCCACTGAGCACTGAAGATGCAGAGATGAGCGAGTTGGAGCACTGCTCTCTGCACCTAGGCTTCCGTGTTCCTCGCTGGCTGCCTGGAAACACCCCCTTCACCCAGCCATTCCCTAAAGATGTACTGAGCCAGGGTTTGCTAGAATCACTGCTCTGCCATCGCCCAGCTCCCATCGACAAATCCTAGGAACCACGTCTCCCACAGCTTCCATCAAATCACCCACCCTGGCAAGAAAAACCGCAGCCAGGGAGACCCTCTGGCTTCCAGTGTTTTACAACTTTCCTAATAAGAGGAAAATTACAAGTGAACATTGTCAGTAAATTCCCCGGCAGAGAGAACCCTCTGATTGTGCAGTAGGCTCTTCCTCCATCCACCTGGGAGCATGATGGATGGACCTGCAACGTGGAAAATGTGAAATGAAACTGAATTTAGCAGCAATGTGGTTCATTAATAGAGGCAAGATTTTTGAAGAGGGCTAAGGAAAGGGGCTAAATCCTCGTTTTCGTGACACTTCAATTTGAGTTTTCTTAGGAACATGCCCGTCTGAGTACTTACCCTTTTGCTACCAAGAAAATGTTTCAAGGTTAAGTCAAACACAGACGCTGACTCTTGAAGACTGCCTCCAGCTTCTGCACTTGAACTCATAAAGTCAGGATAGAATTATAATGTATCCCAGTTAAAGAAATAAGAAAGAGAGAAGAGAAAAGGGGACACACATCCTAGAGAGAATTAAATGTCGGCAAGTTCAATTTTAATGCTGTGGTATGGTGAAACAATTGAGGGATGTGGGCACCGTTTTATTATTTATGCAGCAGACTAAAAGTCATCTGCAAAGGAAATTGTGTGATAGACAGTAAATTAAGCAAAGCTGCCCTACAAATTTGGATTAAGTCTTACACTGGTTTTAAAATTTAATACATCCTCATGAATCACATTTTCACAAACTGCAGTAGAAGTTCAGGAAAGGCTTTAGAATGTGTTGGTTTATTATTACTATTTTTCTTCCACTAAAACCTTTCTTTAAGTAAAGCATGGAGTTGGTTGCATTTTATTTTACAATATAAAACACAAAATCAAATCTCATTGACCAATGGTGTTGCTGGATTTAGTCCAAAGCACAATTGGTGACTTAAATTCAAATATTACAAGAACAACTCAAATTACATCCCATCAGAATCAAGTGCATATGCTCATTCCCTCTTGGTTTACTCTGTGAGTTTAAGGAAAATTGGCTGGAAGGTTCATAATCAAATGTACTATGGCATAAGAGGAAGGTTTGTAGAACAGAGAACTCAAAGAACAGAAGGGGAAATGGTTTAAAATCCTGTATATCTGATTGCATGTTTAACACTCTGTAAGCTACCAGCTGACGTGAACACATTTTAGCTGATCAGGTGTATATAGTGGTGTTGCTTCATGCACTCCCAAAATATGTATGAATGCAAACCTCATAACTCAGCTTTACACTCAGATGAGTGAATCAAAGTCTAGATACACGAGTCAGAGAGGCACAAAGAAGGAAAAAATATGCACCACAGAGTGACCAACTTAAGAAACTCATGATTTAGTGAGAGAGTCATGGTTAAATGATACATGAACAATTGGAGGAGGGGGATGGGATAGCTTCATTTAGGCTACTGCTCACCAGGTAGCAGACACCTCTAACTGATCCAAATAAGCTCGAAGTCAGTCTCAGACTTCTTCTCCACATAGTTGCTTCCAACAGATCAAAGTTAGCGTAGGAGACCAAAACCACTTTCCATTCATGAATGGAACCAAGAGGATTGGCTCCATGAAGAGTCACGGTGGGAGCAGGGATGGTACGGAAGGCTCCAGTTGCACCTAGGGGGATGGCAGGTAGGTTTGGGTGGTAGGATAGGGGCTGGAAAGGAGACTAATGTGAGCCATGTCACCAAGGTAGGAAGAAGAAAGGGACATGCAGGAGCCAGAAGAGAAGAGTCCGGGTGTGCCCGAGATCATTTCATGCAGTGAGGCAACCTGTAATGCTGGACCTGCTGAAGACCATCTGGAGAGCTCAGCCAAACAGCCAAAGCATATGAGGAAACTGGGGCCACTTTTGGGCTGCTGAGTATCCTGCTGGTGTGAAGCCAGCAGTGTTTTGGCAGAGGATTTTTGTCCAAATAAAGAAAGTTCATCTTTGAAGGGTGCTGCTGAAAACCTGCAGTATATCCAAGGGACATCCAAAGAGACAGCTGCCACGTCACCACCTGAGGGGACCCTGGAGTCTTCCTGAAGCCTTATCCCCAACCAACCTGCAGGGGCAGAGAAGACCCAACAGTGAGGTCAGAAAAAGAGTAGAGACAGAACTTCAGATCATCCTTAGGCAGATGGCCTGGAAATTCTCCCAGGCCCGAGATATGCTAGGTTAAGTTGGGCTCCCCTGGAAGCAGACTGAGAAATGAGGATGTGAGGGCAAGGAGATTATTTGGGAGGCAATGGAGGTAAACCTAGGAAACACTGAACCTGTGCATTCATGTGTAGAATAATATACAGATGGTTACATGTAGGAATATTTGTAGTTAGGTGCATATACACTGTTAGTATACACATAGAAATCTTTGTAGATAGGTGCATATACACAGTACACACATAGAAATCTTTGTAGATAGGTGCATATACACAGCATACACAGAAATCTTTATAGACAGGTGCATATACACAATTAGCATACACATAGAAATCTTTGTAGATAGGTGCACATACACAGTATACATATATAAGTCTCCTTACTCTGTCAGCTGAACAGGCCAACAGCAATGAGTATTCACAGTGAGCACACCTAGATCTCAGTTACTTTTCTCTCATACCATTCTTCCTTAAAGAAACCAGAGCTCCTAGGAGAAATGGCTGATTCTAGGACTGGTGCCAAGAGTATAAAAGATGAGTCTGTAGCATCTTATAGCGTCAGAAAGCAAAGAAATGCTCAAAAAAAAAAACTTTAAAAGTTAAAAAACAACAACACATAGATGGGGGTATGTCTAAGGGGCACAGGCATCCACTGACATAGCTCCCAGCAGCCAAAGCTGGAACAGTTTAAACTATATATATATATAATTTTGAGACAAATGAGTTAGACTAGAGGAGTTAGATAAGTGGAAATTCAGGGTCCTGGGAGCAGAAATCACGAACATGTTTTGTGAAGAGAAATGAAGTAAAGAGGATTGAAAGAGGCCAGCAAAAAGTAGACTCTGGGTCAGGTGATTTGGGTGGCTAGGGCACCAGCTTGGGTTTCACTGGGTTTCACATACAGACCACGTGAGGAGCTTCAGAGGAAAAGGTTTGTCTACTCTGCAAAATATGGCACTTCCATCTCAGATCTCTCATTTTCCTAAAGATTAAAGTTAACTTCTATTTTCGTTTCAGAATAGTCGTTTGACATTTTCCTGAGAACAAGGCTGTTTTTCCATCCACAACTATGTTACCTAAACGGTAGGATGGTGCCCTTTCAACCATGGAGCTGCTATGATTTTCTCTACAGCAAGCCTGTGAGTCCTGCCCATGTAAGACAACTGCGGGAATGACATGGCCCCTGCTCCACACGTTGTAATGTGCCTGCTGCAGAATCAGGTGATAATTAGTCTGGGAAACCCTACATCTGCCTTTGCTAGAGCAGGTAAATAGATCAGGTGGCCCCAGGGCAGGAACCCAGCCTCTCCTGGGATGTGCCCAGGGCTGCATAGCCCTCCCTCCCCAAGGCCCTGAGCTGGGGGGAAGGCCAGTTGTCTGCTAAGGGGCACAAGGGCCATTTCAAACTCCTAGGAGAAAGTTGAACAGTTTGCGTGTGAAATTAACATGATAATTAACATCATAGTAAGATTTCTATGAGGTCTAAATCTAGATGTAATTTGGGTCATCTTTTCTAAATGGGTGTGCTGGTTATATCTATATCTATGTCTCTATCTATCTATCTATCTATCTATCTATCTATCTATCTACACACACATATATTTAAAAGCCCAGGTATCTTCAGGAAGTTTTTTCCTGTAGAGCTGTTAATTTTCCAGGTATATATCATTCTGAGAAAAAGCAAAACTGTATTGGTATTAAGTTTATGAGTGGTTTCCAGGTGTTCAAGGGGAGAGGGGTGGTGAATAGATGAAGTGCAGAGTATCTTAGAGGAATAAAACTATTTTGCCTGATACTGTAATGTTGGAGACATGACATTATAAATTTGTCAAAACCCATAGAACTTAAGAGAATGAAGAGTAAACCTTAAAATACAAATGTTTTAATGACCATTTAAGAGGTTTTTCATCCCAGGGAGGAACCTTGTGAGAAGAGAATCTAATTGTTCTGCAACTGTAGAAATCAACCCTGAACAAGGATTTGGGAGAAAGGTCCTGATCTATATAACTAGTCTGTAAGACTAAAGGCAAAAGATATACAAGCACTGTACTCTAGTTGGTGAACTTATTTCCCATGAAGTCTGGGGTGATAATCCTGAGGTCACTCTACATGTATACTGGAATTGAACAATTAACTAAATGACTGTTGGATAGGGAAGCCAGGTTGCTCACTGTTGGAGTGGATGTTACAGAGGAGCGAGGGGAGGAGCCAAGAATGACCCACATGATTGTGGATTAGGGTTGGAGACATCAATGGAGCTCATGTTTAGCTTAATACAGACATAGGTGAAATATTCATAGGTATATGTATACACATGAATTAGCATACATACACATATTCCTTTGCTCTGTTAGTTGATAAGGCTTGGAAATAGTGGCATCCAAGTAGCAACAAACACATCTAGTGTCCAGATCTTCATTTCTAGTGGCGTTCTCCAATAAAAGTAACCAGGGATCCTCAAACAAATGGCTCATTCTGGGACTGGAGCAGGTAATATACAAGATGGGTCTGAAGCAGCTTGTGGGGCCAAAAAGGAAGAAAGTGCTTAAAACAAACAAACATATGAAATATAAAACAACACAAACATTGACAAGGCTATCTCAAAAAGCACAGGAGCCAACTGAAAACTCCTAATGACCAAAGCTGAGCCAAGGAGGCCAACTAAACGAGCAATAATGGCATGGGTTATAACTCAACTTGTAAAATAAATCTCCAGTAACCTATTTTGATATTAATTAGTGGTTAAATGAATGAACATATAAATAAATAAGGAGAAAAGACAATTTTCCAATAAAGGATAATTTTAAGTAATTTACCCAGATACCCTGCCTTCATGAGCAGGATCCCATGAGTAGAAGCAAGACTCCTACCCCATAGGTATTAACTACACATAGCGGCTTCCTTCCATAGAGTACGGGATGCAAGTCATCTATCCATAGGATGGATTATCGAATGGAAAGGGGGAGATGGAGTAAGTACAATAGAGAAATCTGACCATTGCTACCTCAGCCACGTGATCTAGGTTGATGCAGGCAGTAATGTCATGCAGATACTATGTACCCTTGAAATGATGGGATAGGAACTCTTATTCACTGCTGTTGCAAATGCACAATGGTAAAGCTACATTGCCAGTTTCTTACAAAGCCAAAGAGGTTCCTGTAATCAAGAATAGGAAAAACATTTTACCTCTGTGGTTTTCTTCCTCCAAACCCATAATTCCAGTCTAACCATTAGAAGACATCAAACGAATTCCAATAGACGGGTATCCTCCAAAACTGTAGTTAATGATTTATCAATACTGGTTCATTAATTGTGACAAATGTATCATGGCAATGAAAGATGTTAATTAGACAAAAAATCGGATGTGGGGTATATGTGGACTCTTTGGATTAGCTTCTAATTTTTTCTGTAAATCTACAACTGGGATAAAAAATAAAATCTAATATATAACTGTTCTCGGTTAGACATAGTTGAGATAGATATTGCTCAATGCCAGATAGATTATTTTGGTAAATAAATTTTGAGTTTTATTCTTGTATCTATCATTCATTGAATGCCTGTTTACATGCCACATGCGTTTCCCAGCTCTGTGAATAGAGCAGAGAACAAGGAGACGAGGTTCTCGGGACACTCATGGTCTTTCCTTTGTGCCACTGCTCTGCATTTCTTGTGACATGGAAGTTGCTTTGCCAAGTGTTTTACTTGTGGCTGAATTTGTCTTACTCTCTCTTACTACAGTAAGAGAGCTGCTATGGAGCTGCTATGATTGTACTAACAACTTCAGTGGGTCACATTCGACTCCCAAATCCCAAGGAGTTGTACTGACAACTTCAGTGGGTCATATTCAACTCCCAAATCCCAAGCCTAGTGCAGTACCTGGCAAAAAATAAAGCATGTAATGGACCAACACATTCCTTCTTTCATTTCCCAAATTATTATTAGATTTCTATTCTGTATTACACACTGTGTTGACTCAAAACTCATGGCTGCAAGATGTTGAAGATTTCCACCAACTTCCCCCATATGGGGCAACATGCAAATACAAGAACCATCTGTGGAACAAGCTGTGGGTAAGTGTGATACCCACTAAGAGTTACAGAGAACAAGCAGTGCTTGGTAATGATCTGTGTGCGGGTAGTTCCCATGGAAGGGAATTAGGCATTCAGCATGTGCTATGCCCCCAAATGTAGTGAATTGTTTGGATAATGACTTTTTTTTTTTAACAAATAATTTGCACCAATAAGAAGAAAGATTGCACTAAATTATTAATGGTGCTTATGGAGGCGGGGAAGGGGAGGAAAAATCTCCACATATTAACTTTTCCTTCTCCCCTAATCAAGAAAGGACTGTAGCTGAAAGGGAGGGGATGGGATTAGGGGAAATTTATTGCAGTGTGATTCCCTGCCTCTGCCATTTTCCCCATTAATCAGCCCACGTGTCTCAAGGTTGTGATTGACTTGTGTGCTGAAAATGGTTTTGTCTCTAATATATGTTCAGGTAGGCTGCTCTCTTTCCACATTCAATAAATATTTATTGCGGTGGACCACATGCGGATATGACTCTAGGTGCGGTGGATGCATGAGGGACATTGTCCTTGCCTTCATGCAGATTGCATTCTTCTGGGGAAAACAGAAAATGAACAAATAGGCAAACAAATGAATATTTTAACATAGCTATGTATGTTAATAATGACTTTAGATACCTTCCCATGACCACTAACTCAGCACCTCTAGCTAAAATAACAGCCCTTTCTCTGAGTCTACTCCTTCCCAGGATGGTCATTTATGTTCGCTGGATGCCTTTTAATCTCATCTCCATCCACTCTTCTACATGCTCACCAGGATCCAGGTGCACCATGACCTCCTGTCTGCCTTGAACATGCTCAGCTACCCCATCTCCCACCTCAGAGTCTTCATTGCTATAATTTGCTCTGCCTAGAATCACCTTCACCACCTCAGACCCTTCTCATTCTTTTGGTTTCGGATTAATTTCCACCTCTTTGTCAGTCTCCATCTAGGTTTTAACTCCCCTTTACTCCGAGGTGAAAAATGCAGGCTTCTGGTGACACTGCTGTCCAGTGAACACTGGGCTGAGGGTGCATGCGGCCTCAGCATTGAGGTATGCCCAGTTGTATTCAAACTATTCTGTGAGATAATTCTTTGCACCAATCCCTGTAGGGTTCCCATTGTCTTTGGCAGAGAAGCCTGTGCGTGGCACTGAGTTGGGGCCAGAACATGGTTTGTGGAGAGTGGGTCAGCACTGGGGTGGGGCAGAGGGAGATACCTGGGCCCAAATTATAGTTTATGCAATTAGCCAGCATCAGGCAGAGTGGAGGTGAGGGGAGGTGGCTGGCTTTGTGGAGCTGAAGCCAGAAAGCAACGTTCAGGGCAGCAGAAGCTCAAAAGCAGGAACTGTTCTTTTACCATCATGGAACTCCTAACAGCAGCATCCGTTCAGCACCTTGGACAGCTCACAGACAGCCAAGAACCTGGACAGCTATGAAAGGACTTCTCACTCCACTTTCAAAGGAGTGGTATCCACCCTGGGGTTAAAATGCAGACCCGGGAGTTACAACCTACAGCCCCCCAGGAGCTGTCAGTTCCTGACATAGGTAAAATCATTCATTCATTCACTCGCGGCACACTCTTTGAGAGCCTCTTCATGGGCTGGGCTCACACTTACAGGATGCTCCTTGGGTGTGCCTGCATCTACAGTGGCAGGGACTTGGTGCAGGTGGGTACCCCTGCTCGAGACACTGCTTCATTGCAGAAGGGGAGCCTTTGCAGCAAGGGAGGCAGGCTCACCTCCCAGCTCTGCCATTTACATGCTGTACGGTCTTGACACAAAAGGAAAATGATAATAAAGACGCAAAGTTAAAAAACACTTCATTCCTCCACTTTCAAGCTCATCACCATCTATGCTGCTGAATTGTTAAAAGAACAATAATTAATGCCCATGAAGGATCTAGCACAGAGCCTGGCACCTGGACCTCACCCAGTTAACAGTGAGTGTGAGGACTGTGGAGGGCACCAGCTCCCAAAGCCTCCAGCCCATCTTGTGGAGAACACAACACAGGCCTCATTCTCGGGCCCTGAACAGAAAGGAAATATTGTTTTGATTTCATTTCATGGGCAATGCCCACAGAATGTACCTGCCTTGAAAAAGCAAAAACAAAACCTCCATTTCTTTCTAACCTGCTACACTGAATTCAGTGCAGCCCCTCCATGGGAAATGGCAGGTCAAGCTGGCCTGACTTCTCAACACCACATAATTAATATACAAAGCCCGTCACACAATAGTGCCTTCCTAGGGCTCCATCCGTCTTGTGAAGGCAGAAGGCTGGCGGCTTCCCCGTGGTGAGACTATTGGAGGTGTTCACTGCAGTGGGTATTCCACCTTCCTTCCCTGTCAACGGCAAGTAAGAGGCTGTCTCTGCAAAGCCCCTATTCTCTTTCCTTTCATGTTCCTGTCACTGCAGAGTTTGCATGGGGGCTATTGTGAAGCACTCTAATTGTTCCCAGGAATAGGTGATGTTGCCTTAGAAAGCTAAAAACCCCACCATGTCCCTATTGGGAACACTGGAGGCTCATTCCCTTTAAATATGTAAATATGTCACACCCTCTCTGTGCAGTGCACAGCCTGGAGCGCTCCAGGCTGATTGCTTAGATTTGAGGACTTTCTGATAGTTGGAGCACTGGAAAGAATGACAGAGGGAGAGAGAGATGGAAAAGGAGAGAGGGGGAGGGGAGAGGGAGAAACAGAAGGAGAGAGAGACCAAGAGAGAGGGAGAGAGAG
The DNA here is from genome assembly GCF_008728515.1 of Papio anubis. Classification (NCBI taxonomy): domain Eukaryota; kingdom Metazoa; phylum Chordata; class Mammalia; order Primates; family Cercopithecidae; genus Papio; species Papio anubis. The sequence continues at coordinate 88,090,367 of NC_044991.1, read as the reverse complement.
GCAGAGAGAGAGAGAGGAGAGCAGCACAGAGCAATACATTTCTCTTCCTTAAAAGAGACACAAAAGTTGACAAACCATCCTTTTATTTCTATATTAGACTCTCCAGAGCATTCTTATTTAGGTAGCAATCTTTTAGAAAAGATACCACTTTCTGCAAAACACACAAACACCTAATTCACTGGGGTGATATTTGCCATAGCAATTTTTTAGATAAAGAGCTATTTTGTAGTGTTTTGCGAACAAGGCATTTTTAATAGTTGTAGGCTGATCCTTTGTTGGTGGAAACATCCTCATTCCCAAGGCTCCTGGCAGAATGTCTGAGCTTTTATCTGTATTTCTGTGGAACACCAGGACCAGGACTCATTCCATGAAAGTCCAAAAATGGGAGGTCCTACGTGGTGGTGGTCAGATCATTTTGGGCATCTGAGTCTCCTGAGTCAGGCAGCTTGTCTTGAAGGGCACAGGGGCTGGAAGTCATAGACTTCATGGTCATAGGTGGGACCTGGTTGAGGTGTGTCTCCCAATCCCCTGGTGTCCCCAGAGTCCGCTTGTGCTGTGGGTCTTTCATAGCTTCTCTGTCCTACCTTTCAACCACTTCTTGCTCACATGCTCAGAAATGGAATAAGAACTTGTTCGTGCTACATTGTCGATGACTGGCAATAAGATGTGACCCTTCCTAGTGGATTTTTAATTTAACACATCTTAATAAAAAACTATGGCTATTTCATTCTTATGGATAGTTTTACTCTTAAATGAAATGGTAATGCAAATCTAAGCAAAAACATTACAATCTCATTTCCTATGCTATTATACACTTAGCAAATTTCTGGTGGATATCCATTGGTGTTTCTCTAAAATGTAAGTTTCACAACGTATAAGACTATTTTATTCACACTAATTCAGTGTCTAGAAAAGCCTGGCACCCAGAAGGTTTTCAGACTGAACTGATTTAGTGAACGGACAAATGAATAAGTGAATGTGACTATTCAATTTTTAGTATATCTGGGGTAGTTTAGTCCGTAACTTTTAAGTTGCACATTTTATTTCACATTACCATGCTTATTTTTCCAGTTTCCTGGAGTACTTTTTAAGCTACTTTACTCTCTTTTGCTACTCCTGTGTAATAGCCAGTGCTATAAATATCCTTACATAACTTTCTCAATGAACATGCAATCACAGACAAAAACACATCCACATAACAGAGTTTTTAATTATTTGTCTTTAAGTGGATATTGTTAAACTGCATTCATGTCTACAACCTATATACTCTATTCTTCGTACTCAGCTGTTTTATCAATGACAGTTCTCCAAATTAAGAATAGTGGGAATAAATCTCTATAAATAATTCTATAATAAGCATATCATATACTTATAATTGTGTGCAAAGTTTTAATATCCACAAAACAAATAGGAATGAAGATTCTTGGTCATAGGGGGCTGTAACTTTTTTAACCAAAACTTAAATGGATATTACATGATTCCCTTACATGTAATATATATCAATTCATGTCCTGACCATGAAGCTTAGATCATTTCACATGGAGTAATAGATAAGGCACAGGTATTATCTGGGTGTCTTAGTCCACTGGAACTGTTACAACAAAATATTGTAGACTGGGTGGGCTTAACACAGAAATTTATTTCTCCTGGAGGCTGGAAGTCCAAGACCAACCAAGCTACCATCTTTCTTAGTTCTTGGTGAGGGCTTTCTTCTTAGCTTGAAAAGGGCCGCATTCTCCAGGTGTCTAACCCAGCCTTTCCTTGAGGTGTGTACCTGGAGAGAGAGCGGAGTCTTGCTCTTCCTCTTCCTATAAGGTCATCGATTCTAGCAAATTAGAATCTCATCTTTATTCAATGTTTATTTTAGGTCGGGGTACGTGTGCAGGTTTGTTTTAAGGGTAAACTCATGTCATGGAGGTTTGTTGTACAGGTTATTTTGTCACCCGGGTACTAAGCCAAGTACCCAATAATTATTTTTCCTGATTGTCTTCTTCCTCTTACCCTCTGCCTTCAAGTAGGCCCCAGTGTCTGTTGTTCCTTTTTTTGTGTCCATGTGTTCTCATCATTTAGCTCCCACTTATAAGTGAGAATATGCGTTATTTGATTTTCTCACCCTGTGTTAGTTTGCTAAGAATGACGGCCTCCAGCTCCATCCATGTTCCTGCAGAAGACATGATCTCATTCCTTTTATGACTACATAATATTCCGTGGTGTATATGTGACACATTTTTATTATCCAATCTACAATTGATGTAAAACTCCACCTTTACGACCTCTTTTAATCTTAATTACCTCCTAAAAGTCCTATTACCAAATAAGGTCACACTGGAGGTTAGGACTTCAACATATGAATTTTGGGGTGATGGAAACACAAAGTTATCTATAAAACAGGAATAGAAGAAATGTGCTTTTCTGGACTGCAAGCCTTCTAGGGAAACTCTCTCTTCCAAGACAGCCTGGGGGACAGGACTTCAGAAATAGTAGAGCAAGCTTGTCTGACCCACCGCCCAGGGGCCATACGCAGCCCAGGACAGTTATGAATGCGTCCCAACACAAATGTGTAAACTTTTAAAAAACATTGTAAGATTTTTTTGCAATTTTTTAAGCACATCAGCTATCATTAGTGTTAGTGTATTTTATGTCTGGCCCAAGACAATTCTTCTTCCTCCAATGTGGCCCAGGGAAGCCAAAAGATTGGACACCCCTGTGTGAGGACATCTGTAAATATTCCCTTTCATGAAAGCAACAACGAGTCTGACAAAATATATTAATATTAACTTTTTCAGAATTCTAGAGATTCACCAAAAGGTGGAAACAACCTGAGGAGCATTTGATCAAGAGGAACTCCTGAACTTTGGTGGGAATAGCAGGGTCCGTGGCTTTTAACTTGACCTCCCTCCGTCCCCTTCTACCTGGCTCCACAGTCATCTTAAAAACTACCAACTCATGACTACAATATCTGTGGGAAGTAGCAGCTTTGCAGCCAATGTAAGAAAAATGTTGGGTTTGGGAATCTTCAAAAATTCCATACCCAGAACCTTGACATTATTTGGCCTGTCTCACCAGGAAAAACCATTCTCAGAACTTTGGAGTTACGTGACCTGACAGAATTCACTCCATTGAATAAAGCCTATCTCCTGGGTGTTTGTTGAAACAATCAGTGGCTATTGTTTAACAATGCAGCTGTAAGAGGTATTAATTGAGACAAACAAAAGTTTGGCCAAAAACTTACAACAAAATATCAGGGATAAAAGATGTCCACAGAGGGCTTTAAAATACTTAGACATGAAGAAGAGTAATATAGACCCTTATTTCTCACTGTATATAAAAATCAACTCAAAAGGAATGGGAAATTTAAATGTAAGATCCTAAACGATTAGAAGAAAACATAGGTAAAACACTTCATGGCACTGGTCTGGACAAGGATTTTTTGAACAAAACTTCAAAAGAACAGGTAACAAAAGCAAAAATAGACAAATGGAATTACATGAAACATGAAACTAAGAAGCTTCGGCACAACAAAGGAAACAACAGAAGAAAAAGACAACCTGCAGATTAGGAGAGAATATTTGCAAACTATGCATCTGACAAAGAGTTAATATCCGGGATATATAAGAAACTCAACTCAGTAGCAAAAAAAAAAAGAAAATAATTTGATTAAAGAATGGGTAAAATATCTGAATAGAGATTTCTCAAGAGAAGACATACAAATGGCTAACAGTTGTATGAAAAAAATGCTTACCCATTGCAGATCCAGGAAATGCAAATCAAAGCCGCATGAGATATCATCTCATCCCAGTTAGAATGGACATTATCAAAAAGGCAAAAAATAACAAATCCTGGTGAGGATGTCAAGAAAGGAACTCTTAAACACTGTTGGGAGGAATGTAAATTAGTACATTAGTTCAGTATGGAGATCCCTCAGAAAATTAAAAACAGAACTACTATATGATTCAACAGTCCCACTACTTGGTATATATCCAAAGGAAATGAAATGAGTATGTCAAAGAAATAACTACACTCCCATGTTTATTGCAGCACAATTCGCAGTAACCAAGATGTGAAATCAATGTACATGTTCATCAACAGAAGAATGGTAAAGAACATGTGGTGTATGCACACAATGGAGTACTATTCAGCCATAAAAAATAGTGAACTCTTGTCATTTGCAGCAACATGGATGAACCTAGAAAATGTTATGTTAAGTGACATGAGCCAATCACAGGACAAGTATTGTGTGATCTCACTCATATCAGAAATCCAAAAAGCTGACATCATAGAAGTAAAGAGTAGAATAGTAGTTTCTAAAGCCTGGAGGGGTAGGGAGGAGGAGTGATGGGGAGAGGTTGATCAACAGGTATAAAGTTACAGTTGGGCAGGTGAAATGAGTTCTGGTGTTCTATTGCCCAGTAGGGTCACTGCAGTTAAAAATAATGTATATTCAAAAATAGCAAGAGGAAAGGATTGAACACTGTTGCCACAAAAAGTGACAAGTGTTTGAGGTGATGGATATGTTAATTACCCTGATTTAATCATTATAGATGTATACCTGCATCAAAACATTACCCTGTGCCTTGTAAATACATGCCATTATTGTGTCAGCTGAAAACAACATAAGACTTATAAAAAAGGATACAATGATAGTCCTTCAGACTGAAAGGAAAGGACACTAGTCAGTAACTTGAATTCACCTGAAAAAATAAAGAGGCTGATAAAGGTAGCTATATAGGTAAATATGAAAGACAGTATAAGTGCTTTTTTTGTAACTCCTTTCTTCTCCCATCTGATTTAAAAGACAACTAATAAAAGTAATAATTATAAAACCATGTTGACGGGTTTATAATGTATAAAGATGTAATTTGTATGACAATAGTGGCACAAAGGAATAGAAAGAGAACAAAGCTTTATCGAAGCAAAGTTTCTTTGTACAATGGAAATTAACTTGGTATTAATCCAAACTAGATTGGTTTAAGTTAAGATGCGAACATAATCCACAGGGAAACTACTGAGAAAAAAAACTGAAAAATATATTTGAAGAAATAATAAGACAATTTAAATACTACACTGGGAAATAACTGCTTAGCTCTAAAGAAGGCAGTAATGAAACAACGAAGGAATAAAAAAAGATGTGAGACATAGAGCACAAATAGCAAAATGGCATGTGTAAATTCTACTTTGTGAGTAATTGCTTTAAATTTAAATGAATTAAACACTTCAAATAAAAAAGCAGAATGGCTTAAATGGATAAAAAATATGATCCTATATATGCTGTCTCCAAGAGACACTTTAGATTCAAAGACATTAAAAGAAGGGCAAATTATATAACATGCAAATGGTGATTGAAAAGGAGAAAGAGTGGCTATATTAACATCAAACAAAATCGACTTTAAGAGAAAAAAATTGTTACTGCAGGTAAGAAGTTACGTTTTATAATGCTAAAAGGGTCAAACCTCCAGAAAGACATAATGATTATAAACATTTATCCACCTATCAATAGAGTCCAAAAACACATGAAGGCAGGCAGAGGGGAAGCGAGAAATAGACCAGTCAACAATAGTTGGAGACTTTAACAGCCCGCTTTCAATAATGGATAGACCCAGAAGACAGAAGAACAGTAAGGAAATAGAAGACTTGATCAACACTATAAACCAAATAGACCTAAAATAAATCCACAGAGCACCCCAGTCAACAACAGCAGAATACTTCAGTTTTCAAGCACACATGAGATCTTCTCCAGTATAAGCTACATGGTAGCCCATAAATCAAGATGTAGTAAACTTAAAAGGATTGAAGTCATTCAAAGTAGATCCTCTGACCACAGTGGAATTAAATCAGAAATCAGTGACAAAAGGAAAAGTGGGAAATTCACAAATGTGTGGAAATTAAACAACACACTACCACATAATCAATAGGTAAAAGAAGAAATTACAAAAGAAATTAGAAAATACTCTGAAATGACTGAAAGTAAAAACACAATATGCCAAAACTATAGAATATAACTAAAACAGTGTTTAGAACAAAATTTAAACTGTAAACACCTATGTATTTTTTAAAAAGTCTCCAACTAATAACCTAACTTCGCACCTTAAGAAATTAGAAAAAGAAGTGTAAGCTAATCCCAAAGGAAGTAGGAAGAGTGAACTACTAAAGATTAGAGTAGAACCAAATAAAATAGAGAATAAAAACACAATAAATAAAACAAACAATACAAAAACGGAAAAATTATTCTGAACATCCCGAAGTAATGGTGCAATGTATCATTTAGGGTCATTTCATGAAAATCGGTATTTAAGAATGTGATAGGAGTGAGTGGGTGTACACAAGGAAACTTTCAGAGATTCAACAATCCCAGAGGAAATCACTTCTAAAAGAAGCACAAAACAGAGTCGTTCTGTTTCCTGTGCATGTGTTGACAGGGTAAGCACGTGTTTGTGGAGACAAACCACATGCAGGAAGACGACTTTTCTCATGGCAAAACGTTTTCTTCAAAACTTCGCATCAAAATGCCGTATGTCCCTTTGGCTTGTTTCTACTGGTCACTCTTAATCTTCATATGTTTTTGTACCTATGTGTGATTATGGACAATGTAATTGCTGTATTTAAATAAAGGCATGTATTAAATTTTGATAACGTTTTACAAAACCACATGCAAGGAAGGTTGCCAGCTTGTGATTTTCATTCATTTTGAATTTTTTCAATCTGATGGGTGAAGATAGTTTCCTTACTTCATTTGTAGTTACTTCTTCTTAACTGATCTTTATGAATAGGTTAAATGTATCTCCTCTTTTGTAAAATAAATATGTGAGTTCATGTCACTACACACGTTGAGAATATCTACGTACTAAGGATGTTGTTTGTCATACACGATGTAAGTGTGTTCCCAATTTGACTCATACCTTGGATAGCTTTGTGTGTTTGTGATGCAAGGTTTTTATTTTTATTTTGTCAAATCTATCAATACTTTGTATTTAGTATTTCTAGTGTCATGCTTTTAAAAATGTCCTCTTTCAGCAATGTTGTCTACTATGCAACTAAATTTTCTTCTATCACTTTGATGGCTTTTTTGTTTGTTTTTTTTTAGACAGAGTCTCACTCTGTCGCCCAGACTGGAGTGCAGTGGCGCAATCTCTGTTCACTGGAAACTCCATCTCTTGGGTTCACGCCATTCTCCTGCCTCAGCCTCCCGAGTAGCTGGGACTACAGGCACCTGCCACCACGCCTGGCTAATTTTTTGTATTTTCAGTAGAGACGGAGTTTCACTGTGTTAGCCAAGATGGTCTCGATCTCCTGACCTCGTCATCTGCCCGCCTCGGCTATTTTTTACATTTAAGTTTTAATGCATCTAGATTTACTTGATGTAAAATGAGATTTTAAACAAGTTTCTTTTTCTCCAAGGCTTGATGTATCCCATCACCATTTGTGCCATGGTTCCTCCTCTGTTAACATGACAGCTAAACTGTATTCTGTACTTAATTCTTCTAATGTGCTGGAGTATGTTCTTATTCCAGTGATCTATTTTTATAACTTTGCTACAACTTTTATATATCGTGGTAAAATACACACAACCTAAAATTTACCATCTTCACTACTTTTTTTTTTTTTTAATTGGAATCTTGGTCTTGTCTCCCAGGCTGGAGTGCAATGGCATAATCTTGGCTCACTGCAATCTCCGCCTCTCAGGTTCAAGTGACTCTCCTGCCTCAGCCTCCTGAGTAGCTGGGATTACAGGCACCTGTCACGATGCCCGGCTAATTTTTATATTTTTAGTAGAGACAGGGTTTCACCATGTTGGTCAGGCTGGTCTTGAACTCCTGACCTCAGGTGAGCCACCCATCTCGGCCTCCCAAAATGCTGGGATTACAGGTGTGATCCACCACGCCTGGCCCCATCTTCACTATTTTTAAATGCATTGTTCAATGGCACTAAATAACTTCACACTGTTGTGCAGCCATCACCACCATCCATTCTCCAGAACCCTTTCCATCTCACAACACTTGTATTATTTTGGAATATGTCTGATAAGATACATAGAAGTTATCTTTTTTAGCGTATCAATTTCTGCTACTTATTCCTTCTAATTCTTTCTTATTCAGAAATTTAGGAATAGTTTGTTAGCTTCCCCTACCCCAGAAAAAAACCCTATGTTAGGAATTTGGTTAGAGACAGATTATTGGGGAGAATTTGAATTTTAAAAATATTTATTGTTTCCAATCCAAGACATGATATCCTAAATTTTCAGTTCCAGGTTACTGATAACATTTTGTTGCATACATGTATTTAATTATCCTTTTGAAAGTCGTAAGCTTTCAAGGGGATCAAATGTGCCCATCTTGTTCTTTGTTGTGTTCCTGGCACTTGGCTGTAAATGGCACGTGATAAGAATTCCATATATACTTCCTAGATTAATGTATGATAGATGGCATTTTTATATATGACTTGAAGTTATTATTATTATTATTATTACTATTATTATTTGAGACGAAGTCTCGCTCTGTCACCAGGCTGGAGTGCAGTGACGTGATCTCGGCTCACTGCAACCTCTGCCTCCTGGGTTCAAGCAATTCTCCTGCCTCAGCCTCCCGAGTAGCTAGGACTACAGGCACATGCCACCGCACCCCATTAATTTTTTGTAATTTTTTAGTAGAGACAGGGTTTCACCGTGTTAGCCAGGGTGGTCTCGATCTCCTGAACCCGTGATCTGCCCGCCTCAGCCTCCCAAAGTGCTGAGATTACAGGAGTGAGCCACCGTGCCTGGCCTGAGTTCATTATTTTATTTAATGACTATTTATTGAGCTATTACTTGGTGCAAGGTACTGATACTACTAGAGTGACTGAGGCATGTTTTCATGAAGAATACATTCCAGTGGATTTCTTAGCATTTTGAGAGGCCATCTCTTATGGATTGAATTATGTCCCTCTCATCCCTCCCAAATTTATACGTGACAGTCCTTGCCCCGGTACCTAAAAATGTGGTATTATTTGGGAACAGGTTCATTGCAGATGTAATTAGTTAAGATAAGATCATACTGAAGTAGAGTAGGCCTCTAATTCAATGTGACTTGTGTCTGTATAAAAAGAAGAAATTTAGACACAGATACACACAGAGGAAGAAGCCCCAGGAGGAGGAAGGCAGGTGCTTCCACAAGCCAAGAAATGACAAACACAGGCAGTAGATAGCAAGAAGCTGGGAGAGGCGTGGAACAGACTTTCCCTCAGAAGGAACCACCCCTGCCTACACTTTGATCCTGGACTTCCAGCCTCCAGAACCATGAGACAATACATTTCTGTTGCTTAAACCACCCAGTCTGTGGTATTTTGCTATGGCTGCCCAAGAAGACTAATACAATTTTGGTTTCTCCTGAGATCTCTCTTTTTGCACATGGCTTTTTCTCTATATGCACAGGTGTCCCTGGGATCTCCCCTTTTCTGACAAGCACACCAGTCATAGGGGATCAAGGTCCCTCCCTTAGGGCCTCAGTTAACCTTAATAACTTCCCTGAAGGTTATATCGCCACAAACATTCACATTGGGTATCATAGGCAAAAATGCTATCCTTAACAAACATCACTCATCAAAATGCACACATGTGTCTGAAAAGGGTCTTGGATCAGGCAGTGATACTTTAGCTGCTGCTTACACCTACAGAGTCCTTGGAAAATTGAAAGTTGAAAGGCACTGGTCATTAGAGAAATGCAAACCAAAACCACAATGAGAGAAATGCAAACCAAAATCACAATGAGATACCATCACACACCAGTTAGAATGGTGATTATTAAAAAGTCAGGAAACAATAGATACTGGTGAGGCTGTGGAGAAATAGGAATGCTTTTACACTATTGTTGGGAGTGTAAATTAGTTCAACCATTGTGGAAAAGTGAGGCAATTCCTCAAGGATCTAGAACCAGAAATACCAATTGACCCAGGAATCCCATTACTGGGCATATACCCAAAGGATTATAAATCATTCTATAAAGACACATGCACACATGTTTATTGCAGCACTATTTACAACAGCAGAGACTTGGAACCAACCCAAATGCCCATCAGTGACAGACTGGATAAAGAAAATGTGCCACATATACACCATGGAATACTATGCAGCCATAAAAAAGGAGATCATGTCCTTTGCAGGGACATAGATGAAGCTGGAAGCCATCATTCTCAGGAAACTAACACAGGAACAGGAAACCAAACACCACATGTTCTCACTCAGAAGTGGGAGTTGAACAATGAGGACACATGGACACAGGGAGAGGAACAACAGACACCAGGGTCTATCGGAAGGTGGGGGCCAAGGGGAGGGAGAGCATAGGAAAAATACCTAATGCAGGCAGAGTTTAAAACCTAGACGACAGGTTCATAGGTGCAGCAAACCACCATGGCACAGGTATACCTGTGTAACAAACCTGCACATTCTGCACATGTATCCTGGAACTTAAAATGAAATATATTAAAAAAAGAAAGGTTCCTTTAGGATGTGGGGGCAATGGCAGCGTTGGGAGAGGAAACTAAGAAACCAGCAGGTCTTGCGGTGAAAAGTCATGAGACAATTTACCATTCCCCCTAAATTACTCAAGGAGAGCTCCCCAGCTTTCGTCTCTTCTCTGGGTGATGGTTTTCCTCCCAGTTGTATCTGTTCATTTCATAGAAGTGTCCAAGTAACTAAGCCACACCATGTACTTGCATTGGTAGAACGACTCCTTATCAGCTGCAAAAAGGAACCAAATTCCAGAAAAGGATCATTTCCTAAGACATTTCTCATAGCCTTCAAGTTTGGGACCTTAAAAATTAACTACCTAAGGCTGGGCTCGGTGGCTCATGCCTGTAATCCCAGCACTTTGGAAGGCCGAGGCGGGTGGATCACGAGGTCAGGAGATCGAGACCATCCTGGCTAACACGGTGAAACCCCGTCTCTACTAAAAAATACAAAAAATTAGCTGGGCGTGGTGGTGGGCGCCTGTAGTCCCAGCTACTTGGGAGGCTGAGGCAGGAGAATAGTGTGAACCCTGGAGGCCTAGATCGTGCCGCTGCACTCCAGCCTGGGCGACAGAGCGAGACTCCATCTAAAAAAAAAAAAACAAAATTAACTACATAAGTAAGAGATGAATAAATTATCTTAAAAAGACATATGGATGCAGCTGGAGTCCATGATCCTAAGAGAATTAATGCGAGAACAGAAAACCAGATACTGCATGTTCTCACAAGAGGGAGCTAAACATTGAATACACATAGACATAAAGATAGGAGCAATAGACATCGGCAACTACTAGATAGGGGAGGGGGAATAGGGGAGCGTGGGCTGAAAAACTTACCTATTGGGTACTATGCTCCCCACCTGGGTGACGGGACCATCTGCATCCCAAAGCTCAGCACCACACAATACACCCGTGTGAACACTCTGCACATGGGCTCCATTTCCAAAAAAAATGTTGAAAGATTCAACATAAATGAATGGTTGGCAAAAAAAAAAAAAAAAAAAAAAAAAAAGAATGATAGAAACTTTCGAATAAAACTAAAATTTCCCTGTGTATTTTTCTAAACTTTAAAAACTTTTACATATCAATATATTCCTGTAGAAAACACACAGTCTAGTCAATTGGAATCAATCTGAAAATCCACCCTCTTTTACTCTACGATTTAGAGATCTATCCATGTTAATAGACAGATGTTGTTCTTTCTTTTGGAATTGCATATATGCTCCCGTTGGAAAACATATACTAGTTTTAATTTAGTTGTCGCTTTCTGCCATTGTTCCCCTCTCTAAGCAGTGATGTGTATGTTCCAAGCACTATTTCACCACCAATGCAATTAAATAGTTATAATATATATTATACTCATCTTGCTGTAATGCTTGGGTGAGAGGTTTTCTTTTTGGTCTTGTAGTAATTTTGTGCAATTTGTTCGATTTTCTTTTTCATAAAAGAGTTGCATTTATTTCTTAATTCAAAAGTGTGCTTGGTTAGAACCAAGGGGAGCCGAAATTGTTTAAAGCCCTGTACATGTTATTTAACGCTTGGATTTCCAGGGCAATCAATTTTCCAGGGTCCTATGTGGCAGGGAAGCCTGAAATGTCCCAGCTCACTTGAAAGGAAGTTGCGCTGTGAGGTGACTACTCTGGCACAGACAAACAAATAACCTTCAATAAATCCACTCCAAGAAAAGCACGCAGGAGTCAAACCAATCAATCAAGCCCCACAGCTCTAGAGTGAAGCACTGGGCACATCCCCTCATCCTCCAAAGTTCTGGCAGCAGCTTCTTTTCAACAGCGGTTGTAGCAAGGACACCAGTGACGGCTGAAACAGAAGATCTGCTTTCCTCATGTCCATTCAGCAAACCAAGGGTGCTGGGGCCTGCAGTCACGCATCGTCAAGAATGGGAAGCTCCATGTATTCCACCCAAACACTGGCCTGTTACTAATCTATGTTTGCAGACACGATTCTCTCTGTATTGAGTGATTACTTTCTTCCATTTGTTTGCCTGGTATGCTGTATGCTTCCTTCCAGGCCAGGCCCACCTGTTGCCTACTTTTTGATGCAAGTGATAGAATCACTCACTTTTCTATGGTCACACAACATATTTGACTTAATATACAGAAAATCATCATTATTACCATAACCATCATCATCTTCACCCTCATCATAGGCATTATCATCATCATCACCACCACCACCAGTAACATCACCATCCTCATCATTGTCAGCTTCCTCTTAATATCATCATCATCAATGTCATAATCACCATCACCATCATCACCATCACTATCATCACCATCATCAACATCATCACTACCAGTAGCACTGTTACCATCCTCAACACCATCCTCAACACCATCATCATCTTCATCATCATCATCCTCATCACCCCATCACTAGTTTTATCATCACCATCATCATCATCACTAGTTTTATCATCACTATCATCATCATCACTAGTATTATCATCACTATCATCATCATCACTAGTTTTTTTGTTTTTGTTTTTGTTTTGTTTTGTTTTGTTTTTGAGATGGAGTCTCGTTCTGTTGCCCAGGTTGGAGTGCAGTGGCGTGATCTCGGCTCACTGCAAGCTCCGCCTCCTGGGTTCACGCCATTCTCCTGCCTCAGCCTCCTGAGTAGCTTAGACTACAGGCATGAGCCACTACGCCCGGCTAATTTTTTTGTATTTTTAGTAGAGATGGGGTTTCACCTTGTTAGCCAGGATGGTCTCAATCTCCCTACCTCATGAACTGCCTGCCTCGGCCTCCCAAAGTGCTGAGATTACAGGCGTGAGCCACCGCACCCAGCCCATCATCACTAGTTTTGTCAGCACCATCATCATCAGCATTATCTTCATCATCAGTTTTATCATCACCATCATCCTCATTACCGTTGTTATCATCCCCATCATCACCACCATTTTTATCATCACAATTGACATCGTCACCACTACCAGCAACATCATCATTTCTCTCGTCAGCAATTATCCTGTCATCTAGAACTTACAGTGTGCTCATTTTCTGCTCAGAGATTACATGTATTTTTTCAGTTAAGCCTCACAATTATGATACAAGGCAGATGCTATCAATGTTACCCCTCCTATAAATGAGGACACTGAGGTACAGAGAGGTGAAGTAACTAGTCTAAGGTTATATGAAAATCTGGGTTTCTTGATTTCTATTTCCATATGTCCATTGGATAGGTAATGAATTTGTTCAGTTCATGACTTAATTTGAATACTGTCATCTCACTTTGACTAAGTTTTGATAGAAAGCTCAGCTATAATAATATCATCTAGGCCTTTGAACCAACATCATTGGCTTTATCTGAGAGTTTAGTGGAAAGGCTGAACCTTAGGCTGCCACCCCAGAACTATGGAATCTGCATCTGTATTTCAACAGAATGCCACCCGATGATTTGAGAGCACACAGTAGTGCAGGAAGCAGTGCCCCAGCACACATCGCTTTGTTTTTTTGCTGACATAGACCTGAAACAGGCATATGGCGTGGTCCTACAGGGGGCTGGAACACTTATAACACTGACTTTCTACTGTCTCAGTCTCTTAGGCAGTGTGCAGAAATGTTTTGGGGGTATCACCAATTATTTGCACTTGGAAAGCACAAGGTCACATAGCCAGCCAGTATCTCCAGAATATCATGGAAGGCTGGTGGGGGAAATGCTCCCTGGAATTGGGGTTAGGCATGAGCAACTTGCAGGACCTCACCATCCTTTCCTCCTATGGGAGGGGCCATCGTTAGCTGGCAGCTCCCATGGATGCCAGCTTGCCAGCTGGACTTCTGCTCTGTGCAATTGTTTCTGCACAGATACACAGAATATTCTACCCGCATCAAAGGAAATTGACTACTGGCTGTATTTGTTGGGCTCCTTGAGTCCTTTTGGGTCCGTTTTTCTTCATGGACAAATTAAGATAATGAACAGAGTCTGTCTCCATTATCAGGTTATGACAAAGACTAAAACACAAATCAGAATTTACATAATAACTGCTGACAATTGAATAGAATTAAAGCTATAACAGAGTTAATAGTATTGTGCTTATGCCAATTACTTGGTTTTGATGTTGTGCTACAATTGTATAACATGTCACCATTTGGATAAGCTGAATGAGGGATTCAAAGGACTCTGTACTATTTTTGCAACTTCCTATGAGCCTCTAATCACACACACAGGCAATGGTATCATGCAGGGAACTTTTCCAGTAAACAGCATACCTGGTTCTAGCCAAATCAAGCAAGGAAGACCAGAAACTAATGAGCAGTCCTGTCTGGGAGCCCCTGTTGGAGGCATGATCTCCACTCTTTGCTGCTCTTCCATTGCTCTGTCTGTGACTCAGATTCCAGGCAGGGAGCAGGCTACCGGCCCAGTACTAAGCACCTGCTGGACCTGAGGTTGGAGAGGGCAGGGTGTCTGGGTAATATTCCCACTGGACAGAATTCAGGGGGGTCTTCAAAAGGATTTGGATGTCTTGTTACCAAAGCTTGATACGCAGTCAGATAAGCACCTGAGCATTACATGCCTGTGCCTCCGTGCTCACTGATGGAGCGAGTGAGCTTCTGTGTAGGGCAGAGACCCTTGTGCTCCCAGCCACTCCTGAGAACAAGGGCACCCTGGAGCAGGAATAGATAGGATTTCAACCCCTCTATGTGCTCTGTAAGCTTCCGTGTTTGTACATACATGTTACACCCCTATGAGGAATTATTTCAAAAGTATAGTGTTGAATTTTATATGCACAGTTTGTTTTTTTTCAAAGAGGAGAAGACAGTGACCAGCTATAATTCTCCATGGCTAATATTAATATAGTTGTATTCATGTTCTCTTAGCTCTTTTTCAGGCACAAATTTGTGTTTTCTCAAGCATTTAAAGCAGATCACAGAACTTTACAAGTGACTTCTCTATCACTTTATCACAATTTTTCAGAATTTCTGACGGAAGCATCCTTGTCCTCATTTTCCAGCCCGGTATCTCCAGGGTGGATGAAGATAGACGCCTCTGTCAGTTTACACACTGCTCAATGACAGGTTGCAGAAAACTCAGATGCTTCCCTCATAAATAAAATCTAATAACTGTGTGACACACGGTCTTCCTGTTGTTGAGAGTGACGGGGGCATCTCATTTGTGAAGAGTCTCAGGAAAACAGTCTTCGGAAAACACACGAAGGTCTCACCTTTGCCCTATTACTTGTGACAGCCAGGGCTGTTTGCAGATGAGCAATGCTGATGCGGGTGACCCAGTGGCATCACACAGTTCATGAGAGCTGAGCAAATTGCCTGTGCTGAGGTCACCTGCGCCTTGCTTGGCTGTGGTCTCCCCACCCCCACCCCATATTCAGTTCCACAGCCAAGCCCTGGAGCTCTGGGGAAGAATAATGTGCTTGGTCAGGATGTTCCACTCTTGGGCTGCTCATTCTCCAGTCCTCAAAACAGTCCCCTTCAGAAGTGACTTCCTGGAAACGTCAGTCCATGGCCATGACCATGGTGCCTGTTGGTGGAGAGTGGCCACTCCTACTCATGGACATGTTCCTGGGGCTCAGCTCTGGGTGTGGGCAAGGCTGACTCCACACCACTCAAGACAAAGTGACTGCACACTCACCACCTCCAAACCCTATGAGGGTGGTCAGGATGTGGACTCAGGAGCCAGGCTGCTGATGTCCAAGCCTCGGTCACTCTCAGGTAACCCTCCTGTGTCCTGAATTCCTGTCTACAAAATGCAGATAATATTAACAAACTCACAGGGCTTTTGTGCAGACTCAAGGGGCCAGGGCTTGCACAGCCCTGGGTGCCCCATCCAGGCCAGCTGCATGGTGGTTGAGCTGCTTGTGCTGTGTGAGATGATGAGAATGACTCTTGCCCTGGGGCATCAGGCAGCTGGGGCTGGAATGTGAGCACTGGTGCATCTGACAGTCCATTGGCTGTGAGAATCTGGGTGTGGCTGGTGAATCTGGCTGTGCCCAGGTGAACATGAATATACACAGGTGAATCTGGATATTCCCAGGTGAATCTGGCTATGCCCAGCTGAATATGAGTGCTCCCAGGTGAATCTGACTGTGCCCAGGTGAATATGGGTGCTCCCTGTTGAATCTGGCTGTCCCCAGATGACACCAGGCTCTACAGGACCTGGCCTCACTCACTTGTCCCACCTCTCTCACCTCCTGCCTCCCTCCTGACTGCTCCGCCTCGTTTGCCCTAGACTTCTGTTTTCTCAGATCCTTCCCACTTGCTCCACCCTCTTTGTGGATTGCTTTTCCTAGAGCTCTTGAATGGCTCATTCTCAGCCCTCAGATCTTAGTTCAAATGATGCTCAGCAATCCTCCATTGCTTTAGTGTGTTTTATTAACTTCATAGCACTTGTTATCATCTAAAATTATTTTAGTCATTTGTGCCTTGTTTATAGCTTTCTCCTCCAACTAAACGACATGCTTCAGAAAGGGAGTGGTTTTCATAGCTTTGTTTGTTCACCTGATCTGCAGTGTCTGGAACAGAATCAGTGGTACCAAGGATTATATTAGGCAGGGCATGCAAGACTGTTAGCACAGAGACTCACGTTATGGACTTGACCTACTAATTTCATTGTTATTAATATGGGTAAGGGAAGTAGACAAATAACCATAATATATGGTAAAATGAGAAAAATGACAAAGAGGGACAATGTACAATTGGAGCTTAAAGAGAGAAGAGACAAGTGGGGAGAGAGAGGGAGAAAGAGAGAGAGAGTATGCAAAGCTGGAATGAGTAGTCAGCAAGGTCGTAGAGGGTGAAGATGCTTGCAAGCCACCTCGTGGCAGATGGAGGGCTGACTACAGTAAAGACATTGGTGGGAACAGACAGAGGGCAACTGCATTTTTAAAGGCACCTTTCGGTAATGCATATGCAAAGGGGTGCAGAATTCCAGCAGAAACAGGGGATGTCCAGTGTCAGAACCAGACAGACTGATAAACCAGGGCTGCTTCTCTCTTTGGAGTCAGATGTTCAAAACAAGCCCACAAAACAAAAGTTCCTCCCCTTGCTTACACTGTGCACGGGAAAAGCCCACGAGCCATGTACCTGATCTGAAAAAGGACTTGTAATTTCTCAGCACTGAAAGGCCTCCCCTGGACGAAAAAAGCACCATGAAGAGTGAGAAGAAAAGTAATGACTGAGTTACTCAAGCAGTCTCACCTCTCAGCAGCCTCCCTGCTCCAACAGGAACCACCAGAGTCTTTGAAAGGGTATGATTTAAAGGGTCGTCTTTGGACTCAAGGTTTGCACCTGCAGATTTTGCATATGGGGCAAGCTGCAGGTGCACAGACATAATTGCATGTCAGATGCCGGGGTCTGGTTGGCAATCCATCTTTCTTTTGGATGAAAATGCTTCATCAAACACACACACAGGGGAGGCGGCTCCCCTCCTCACTGCACACCTCTTCCCTACCTTCCTTTCATATAATGCAGGTGCGTATTTGAAGACCACCTCCTTGTGAACAACTGGGGCTCAGAGGCATATTTCCAGCATAAACTCTGGGAGGAGAGCCTCTGTAAGGTGAGCAAAAATTACTGAGTGCCTCGGGAAAGCCAGGGGTTGAAAAGGGTGAGGCTGCGGATAGGCAGAAAGGAGGGATAGATGCTTGGGAGCCATCAGCCGCCGCACCACCTCTGCCTTCCTGGTTTCCAGCTGAGCAGAGATGATAGTTGCCTGATGTGCAGACGTTATCTCAGAACATAGCTCTAGAATGCAGCCGCCTTGGCCTCGGCCTACTCTGGGTCCTGCTGTGAAACCACAGTCCCTGCTATCATCCATCTTTCAGGGAGCTATGGAACTGGGGGGAGCAACAGCTTGTGGAAAGCCTGACCATGTGGTTCCTCAGTACTCGCTCTGCTCAAACCATCACAACAATAACTCTTTGTGAGAGCCCCAGTAAAATTACTGCAGACTTGCTATAAATCAGGGGCATTTTAATGACCTCAAGGCAAGAACACTTACAGAGAAGGAAGGATGTGCAGCCGAATCCGGGGGGGAGGAGGCGCATCCCAAAGAGGGGACCCCTGTGCTTCTGTTCTGTATTCGACCTCCTTCTCTTCCCATCCTCCTCTCTCTCCTTGGCTTTGTGTGACTTTCTCTCCCCCTCTTTTAGAAACACAAGCAACTGGGGAATCCTGAGTTCCCTGGACCTCCAGCTGAATGGGCTTTTCCCCCAAGAGTGACATTCTCCATCAGGAAAAAGAAAATGGAATTTACAATACAAACTTGCAAATAATTTGTGATAGAATGGGGAGCAGAAACTAAGGCTCACATATTTTAAGGTGTAATTTGAAACTCAATGTGTGTGTTTGTGTGTGTGTGCCTCTTTTTTTTTTTTTTTTTAAGAATAGAATTGTTTTAAATCCACTAAGGCACTTACATTCTCATAGCTAAGTTTATATAGATTACTTTTGGTTAACTTTTTATTATGAAAGGCCTCAAATACACATAAAAGTAGAGAGAATAGTATAACAATTCCCTCTGTACCCATGACTGGACTTCAGCGATTGTATTTAGATTGCTGGTAAGTAATTTTAAAGCTCTCAGCCTGCCTCTTAAAATCGGGTCTTCTGAAATCATTGTGGACTCACTCTGTATTGAGGCTTCTATGTTTTCCTCAAATACAAGCTGATGCCCTGGTGTAAAGTCAAATTACCAACCATTATTCATCCAAGAGTCTCTAAGGCTGAACAATCAAAGAAAAATTGCCACTCTCGAGAGATCCCCTGGCAACTCCTTGGAGAGGGAACGGAGCCCCGGCCTGGTGATAAGGAGGGGAAAGTCTGGATGCCCCACGGTGGACATACCTTTCCCTCCTTCGTGGAGAGTTTGTGACTCGGACTTCAGCAGGTGTCTGAGAACCAAGGGGCAAGGCTGCGTGCCCTGGAATCCAGTTTACCTGTTAAAGGAGTGACTTTAAGGAAGGCGAATTAATCCTTTGCCTACAGGAAGACAGGCCCTGTTTGCCCCACAGTGGCAGAGAGAAACTTTGTGCTATCAGGTGTGAGGCATTTCTCCTGTTTTCTACAGTCCAGATTAAGTGGAAGGGGATTTGGGGGGCAGCACAAAGGGTGCTACAGGAGGTAAGCTGAGGAAGCGCTGGAATGCCTCCTTGGTGTGCCCTGAATCAGAGGGGTGTAGGCAGAAGGCGTGGACAAGTGGAAAGGTCTGTGGACAGTTCTATTTGGGCTTTTCTTCCCATTGTGTGGAGGCAGCTGCCAGCACTGTGGCTTGGGGCTGGAAGGGGGACCGTGAAGGTATGGCGTTAGTCTCACCCTGACACCTTTTGTGATAAGAAAAGGTTGGACCAAGGTTGCCATGGGTGCACATCTGGTGGCTCATTAGTGAAACAAACCAACCCTAGGAACATCTTACATGTCCGAAATAGGCCATTATTTAAATTGTGATTCGTTCACTCAGTAGGATATCATGCTATCATTAAAAAGTGATAACAAATGTCTGCACGTAGTAATTGGAAAACGTTTCCATGAGATACTGTTCAGATGGCTTGGGTTGCTGAGAAGCACAAGATCCAATTCTGTGATCAATTTATGTTTCTATCTAGATACTTATTGATACATGGCAAACAGCCAAAAAGAGCATAAAACATGAAACATTCACATGGTTATATGTGTGTTTTGGGAATTTGGGATATTTTTACTTTTTTATATATAAATTTCTCTGCTTTCGGTTGGGTGTGGTGGCTCATGCCCGTAATCCAGCACTTTGGGAGGCCAAGGTGTGGGGATGGTTTTGAGTTCAGTTCAAGACCAGCATATGCAACATGACAAAACCCAGTCTTTACAAAAACTACAAAAATTAGCCAGGTGTTGGTGGTTTGTGCCTGTAGTCCCAGCTACTTGGGAGGTTGAGGATGGACAATCACTTGAGCCTGGGAAAGTGGAGGTTGCAGTGAGCCGAGATCATGCCACTGAGCTCCAGCCTGGGTAACAGTGAGACCCTATCTTAAAAAAAAAAAAAAATCTGTGTTTTCTGAACACACACACACACACACACAGAGACACACAGAGAGAGACACACACACACATACCACAATCAACATACATTAGTTTTATGTATGGAAATAGCAGGTCTTTTGAATGAAAATGTCTTCAAATATTATTGGAAAGCGTGGGGTCAACGAGACACTCAGATGGCACTGTATCAGGAAACTGAGCAAGTGAACATTCTGGGACTCCTATTTCTTATAGGCATTATATCTTCCTTCAACTCAAATCCTGAAGTTGTTTTCCATAAAGCTCTTTTTCAAGCTGAGGTGTGTTTCCCCTAAGCCCATCTGCCATTTTTCAGCATCTGTCCACTCCGACATAAGTTTCCACATCAACCTGCTCTGATTTACCTGTGTCTCATTATCTCTGCTTTTACAGTTGACTAATCCAAGAAAGATAGCTCCCCTTTGCCTGTGGATTTAGTGGTAAGGGAGGCCAGAAAGAGTGGAATTGTTATAGCCTTTTTGGCCAACATTCCTTTGCCACAGAATGGCGGGATTTCTGCCTCTGTCCTCCCTCTCTCATTTAAAATGTCAATCCGAAGCCACAGCAGGTGGCTGGAGTTAGCTTCATGCATCTGTCTCACTTCATGAAAAGTCAGCTCAGACTTCAGGAACATTATGTGGAAATCAGTAATATCTGTTTCAGAGACAGACTCCGTCTTTCTGTGGCATGAGAAACAGCAGCTTAAAGCAGAGGGAAGCAGACTCTGAATTGAGGAATCTATTACCTAAATTAAGCCCTTTTAGACCATTTTTAATGGTGATAAACTGCAGAAGTTGCTAAATGAGATGGAGACCATAACTCATGTTTGGTAGCATGAAGAATAATTTAATTTAGCTGTATCTTCTCATAAAAATTTCGGAAAAAATATTGCAAACTGAAAACAGTGGTTTCTTGAGACAACGTGTCTGAGAATTGGAGAATGAACTGCCTGGAGACAATGGTGAGCAGTTAAGCTCCCCTGGAAATCACAGCAGTAAATCATTTAAAGGCAAAGTGCAATTTTCTCCAGTGGATCTACTTAGAGACTGACAAACTTAAAATTCTATATCCTGGTCTGTGCAAGAAGCTTGAGGGTGTTTATTTGTTAAGGAGGATTGAGCTGGCTTAATTCTACTTGAATTTATGTAATGTTGAATTTTTAAACTTTTCATCAGTTCGATTTTCCAATACCTCTAGATCAAATGTAAGCCTCATTTGATAGACTAGAGGATCAGAGGCACTTAATACTGTCTCAAAACCCACATGGCTGGACCCCATAAGGTGTTTATCAAAGAACTGTCCACAGACAACTGCCGAGGAGTCTAATCATACAAGCCCCCTGTGAGGAAATATCAAACTGTCTGTCTCTATATATTCTCACACTTCGCTTCTGGTCACCAAAATGTGTGGGTTTTGTCCCCATCAACAACCAATTCTCTGACATCAGCTGGGTGTCATACAATTCAATTCAATCCTCACACTGACCGGAGTTAGTGTAGGTCTCATAGGATAAGGGCTCGGTCCCACAAGACCGCCCCCACTCCAGACGCCAATTGCAAGTCTCAGGTAGTCACTTGTGCTTCTGACTGACCAGCTGTACATTAGTGTCCCCATGCTCCCCTCCTCAGGTTCAATAATTTGCTAGTGCACTCATAGAACTAAGGAAAATGCTTATGCTTATCAGTTTACTGTATAATAAAGGCTACGATAAAAGACACAGTTGAACAGCCAGATGAGCAGGTATGGGCAGCAAGATCTGGAAGTGTCCTGAGTGCAGCAGCTTTGGTCCCCATCAAACTGGGCTGCACCACTCTCCTTGCCCTGGAATGTGTTCACCAACCTGAAAGTTCTCTAAACCCTGTAGTTAAGGGATATTTATGCAGGCCTTGTCACACAGGCATGATCAACTATTGACTCAATCTCTAGCTCCTCCTTTCTTCCCAGAGGCTGGAGGGTTGGAAATGGGGCTGGAACTTCCAGGCTTCTAATCATGTCTTGTTGCTTCTAACTACCAGCCCCCATCCAGGAGCCCACCAAGATTCACCTCCTTAGAACAAAACATGCTCTAATCACCCAGGAAATTCCAAGAGACTAGGAACTCTGTCTCAGGAACCGGGGTCAAAGACCAAATGTCAGGACAAAATAAGCACCTAGCACACATATCACACAAGCAAGTAAAAGTGATTTAGTAGCTCAGTGCCAGGAACCAGGGATGAAAACCAGTATTTACATGTCTTAGTATAAATCACAATAGTGTACCCTCTAAGTAATTTTTATGTGCACTGATGCTTGAGTAAAACTAGACTGGTGAATACCTTCCTTTCTCTACAGCAGAAGTTTTCATACTTTACCTGCAAAGGATCAAATAGGAAAAATGTTAGGCTTTGTGGCCCCTACAGTCTCTTGCAACTATTCCACTCTGCTGTTGTAGTGTGATGGTAGTGAAAAACAATATGCAAATAAATGGGTGTGGTTGTGTGATCAAATTTTATTTACATAAACAGAAAGCGGGCCAAATTTAACCCATGGGCCATCGTTTGCCAATACCTCCTCTACAGGTAGCCTTCAATAAACTTCAGGTTTCTATCATCATCATCATCACACCATCATATTTCACTATCACCACCACCATCATCATCATCAAGCTATCGCCATCACCATTATTATCATCCCTAGCATCACCATCACTACAATTACTTATTCTATTTCATTGTATTTTGCTGTTATTACATTATAATTTCATTAGTAATGTAATTTGGCTACCATTACTACTTACATTATTATTACACACATTAATATGACATTGCTGTAGTATAATTATGACCATTACTACTACTTACATTACTACATTATTATTGCTCTTAATGCATTATTTTTGGCTTATGACGACACATTTTATTACATTACAGCACATTAGGTATAGCATGCATTACGCATTTAATGAGATATTACTTAATACGACATTATATTACGACACATATTATCTTATTATTATGGCTGGATTATTACTTATATTTTATTATTATTGTAGGCATTTCCACTTGACATTTACTATATTATTACTTTATTATTATGACATTATCATAATGATAACTATGACCATCACCACCACCATCATCATCATCATCACCATCACCATTATCATCATCCCTACCATCATCATTTCTACCATGACCATCACCATCTTCATCATCACATCATTATGTCATCATCAGTAGCATAGCTACCACCACATCATCACCATTATCATCACCACCACCATCATCATTATCAGTGTCATCATTGTCATCACCACCATCACCATTATCATTATCACCACCACAATTATGGTTACTGTGTTCAGTGTCAGCCACAGTGGCAACTAGAATCAACATGCTGTTAGAGCTCAGTGCTACACTTCTTGCTTAGGATGCTCATCCAGCTCTTTTGGAATACTGTCACCTTCTTCTGTACAATATGCAAATTGTTTGGCCTTTATTACTACTCCTACCTAGTCACTCTGAGTAGATGAGACTATCCTCTTCAAGACCATGAGATTTACTCTAGAAAATCTGGATTGCTCTAACACAAAAATCTTAAGAAAATTTTATTCATGTCATGTAATGAATTCTCCAAGCCTAGATGTCAAAGTCCTTCAAATTGGGTTGTTTGGATGGACTTCCCAGGCACAGGCCTCCTGATCTTATTTATAAACTCCAGTCCAAGTCCCTATCCCAAGCCAGGAATGAATGAACAAATAAAAATTTAATTCAACAGTTTACTATTATTTGAAGTAGCACATTTACTACTTCTACGACTACCCTAGCTCCCATCTCAGACATCATATGTGGTTATTTTTTATGTAACTTGCCAGCAGGTGGCCAGAGTAAAACATCCCTCGGACCACATGACACACAATCTGGGTTGGAAATTTTCAAAAGGTTTCTTGCCAGGCACAATTTTTGAGGGCTAAAAGTTGTTGGTATCTTCACTTGAAAAACTGAAATCTCTAAACATCTTGAAAGAAGTCAATGAGCATCACATGGACTCTTCATCATGACGTAACAATACCTGACATTGTCTAACACAGTGCTGAGCATTGAATCATCCTTCAATATCATCTCTGTTGTAACAGAATTACTGCCTTCTCTGACCTCGCTCTTTTATATACTCAACAGGCAAAGTGTTCCACGTTGTAGTACATTTCCATGATTTTTCTATAGGGCCTGCTTAACTGTTGTCTTGCAAATATCGCTTGCTCATGACAATTTGAGAATCACCACAGAGGTATAGCTTGACCCCTTGGCTCAATATTGCTCCCACTGGTATTGCTCTAACAAAATGCACCTGCTTAATTTTTAGTCTGCACCAAAGTTTGCTGGAACATCTGTGGAGGGCGCCATGATACTCTAGATTGCCATGGCAACTGGATGAGAGTCGATGATCAAGGCATGATTGAATCTTTGTTCCCATGAGATTTCCCCATTACCGACACATGATTTTGAGAATCAGAGCTAGTCAGACACTTTTTAATGAATCAAGTCCCTTAAAATTAAATAAGAAATGTAAATAAAATTAGATTATTTGAAAGCCCAGGAGAGAGAAGCAGCTGCTTCCTGACCTAACCATGGTGCCCAAAATTTAGTGGAGTATTTTAATGAAATGCACACTATAGTTCTGTGCAGATGACATTATTATTTTGGCGTTATGATGTGTTATTTTGAAATTATTATTACTTGATGGAAGTTGACAAGGGTTAAGCAGATCACACAGCCAAGTACTGGTAGGGGAGCTGGGAATCCTCCTCAATTTCTTCCCCCCACTGTTCAGGCTTCCCCTTTCTTCACCATGTCATAAGGGGATTCCAGACCACAGGAAACGACTGCACCAGTGAGCTCTAGAGCCTCTTTGAATTTCACCCTTACAGAATTGTGGGATAGCTATGGTACTGTTGAAACAATTGGTGGGTATTTTTCTCTCATACGATTTTGACCAGGTAAGAAAGGTGACATAATAAAAACAGGAGGGTGGAAAACTTTATAGGTGTAGAACATTCCCTACCATCCTCCTCTACCATGTCTTAATAAGATATATAAGGCATTCATGTCTCATTCAGCTCCATATTAGTTCTTTGAGCCAAGTAAGGTGCACTCTGGAGATGAAAAGACAGGCCCACGGGACACCTCTGGCTGCAGCCACCCCAGGCCTGGTGCATGCAGCGTCTCCTAATCCCAGGCTGGGGACCCACCAGAACCTGGAACAGATGTGGAATTCCAGGGAAGTGGATGAAAGGAAGGTGTTGGAGAAAGATCAGCTTAGATTTGAATCCAGGATTCTGCCACTTGCCATGTGACCTTGAGCAAGTTATCCCCACGTTCTGAGCTTCAGCTGCCCTGACTACGAGGGGGTGGTAGCAGTGACTGTATGGAGAGTGTTAAATGCCACCATGTGGAAGTGCTCAGGGCAGTGCCTATACAGTGTTAGGGCCCATTAAAATTAGGGGTATCGATATGTTTATTGAATGAATGAATGATGATTTTTAAAATCATTTTTGGGAGGTTGAATGGTATGCATTTCCTGCAGCTGCTGTAACAAATGACCACAAACTGGGTGGCTTCAAACAACCAAAACTGAAGATCCCAAAGTTCTGGGGGGCAGGCATCTGAAACTGAGGTGTGGACAGGGTTGTAATTCCTCCAAAGGATTGTGGGGAAGGATGCTTTCTGCCTCTTCCATCTTCTGGGGGCTCCAGGCATTTCTGGACTTGGGGTCTCATTACTCCAATCCCTTCCCTCACCCTTACATCATCTTCTCTTCTGTGTGTCTGTCTTATAAGGATGCATGTGATTATCTTTAGGGCCCACCCACACATTCAAGATAATATTCTCCTCTCAATATCCTTAACCTACTTACACATTTTTGCCTTATATGGTAATATTTACCGGTTCCGGGAATTTGGATGTGGACATATTTTTTGGGGGACCATCATTCAACCCACTACAGGTGGTAGTGGAAACCAGAAGAGACTGTGAAGCTACAGAAATATGCAGATGATTGAAAATAATCTAAAACAAAGAGCGGCAGGTCTTTGACCACATAAATGCTGAGTAAGGTTGACTCTGGGCCCCACACTGGTTCTGCAGAGGAGGTTGGGAAGGGCTGGAAAATAAGTAAGCCCTGAAGTCCTAGGCTCAGGGGCCACATTTAGACCAAGGCCATGAAGAACACACGAATAATTTTCTGCTAGAGTCTCCATAGTGCATTACTTACCCAGCTTCTCATTTTCCTCCTAGGTCCCTCTGTGCCCCAACATTTGTGTGGGCGTAAATTGCATAGTTCTCTTCTGGGGGTTGAATTGGAAAATGAGGAAAAGGATAGGTCTTCTAAAGTTTGGTTGATTTTTGCTTATGGAAGTACATTTCCTACCTGAGGCATACTGGGAGTCCCTAGAGGACTATCAGTTACTTCTTAAGCTAGGAGACATATTTATGGTTGGCAAGAATGGTCCCACATCATCAGAGGATCCTCCCTGCTGGCTCCCTGGGTGCTCATTAGTTTGGTGTATCAGAAACTCCCCACCCTTTGCAGAAATGAACAGTTCAGCAGAAACCAAGCTCATCGAATTCAAATTTAATTAAATTTGGAGCAATGTATTTTAGTCTTTGGTTCTAACTACAGTAATGTTGCTGTGTATGATAGCACAGAAAACGTGGTTAGTTTTAGCGGAAGGAATTTACAGAATGGCACTGGCTGATACAGATGGAATGCAGAGATGCAGATCTAAGTTTCAAAACGTTCTAGTGATCAAGGGTTTTCTCATAAGGCAGCCATCTAAAATGGAAACCACTCTTCAGGCAAACAATCACATCCCCAAAAATGAAGTTAATAAAAATATGTGTGTAAAGGAAAATAAAACACTACAAAACAGTACAAAGAAGATAAAAGAGTAACAATCCTAGTCAGGGTAGACTGCATTTCATAGTCAACAACACTAACTCTTGGTATCTTTCTTAATCCAATTAAAGTGATTTCTTACAATTCAGATGTCTGGAAGGAGGCCTCCCAAGTGATGACTCAGGAGTCCAAGATCCTTCCATCTTAGGGTGACACCTCTTATAGGTCAGAATTTGGCACACTGTAACCTGCCAGCCAAATCTGGCCCCCAGCTTGCCTTTTGTAAAGAAAGTTTTATTGGAACACAGCCATGCTGTCTGTGGCTGTCTTCGTGCTACAATAGCAGAGTTAAGTAGTTGCTATAGAGGCCAAATGGCCTACAAAGCCTAAAGAGTTTACCACTCATCCCTTTATAGAAAGCAAAACAAATAACACACACACACACACACACACACACACACCCACCCACCCCAAAAAACCCTCTGACCTCTGCCCTAGGGCCTCGGATTTCTCAGTGGGAAAGAAGAAGAGAGAGAGCAAGCATCACACTGGAGGCTATTTTGGGTCAAACTTGGAGGAGTTTGAAGTCAATTCTGCCTATACTCGAATGGCCAGACTCAGCAGGAGGTAAGGGAAAAAGCGAAGGAGGGGGAGATGACAGGGAGAAAGGAGAAGAGAGGAAAGAAGGGAGACAAAAAGTTGACTTCAAGTCAGTAATTATTTGCTTAAGACCTCACAGACCAGAGCCTTCGAAGCATGGAGAGTAATCAATCTTTATGCTCCGTAACAGACTTGTCTGGCACCAAGGTGAAAGGCATCAGGCTTTTCCCTGAAGGAGGTGTCTGTCCCCAGTTCACCTGAAGGGCCCGGGGCTCAGTGTTTCTTAGTGTTAACCTCAAGCAGGACAGGAACTCTATGGAACATAGATGAGTTCAAACCTGCAAAACACAGGTGCTGAGGAGTAAGTTCTCTGTCCTCTCTTCTCTGTCACCCCATTGACCCCGGGTGCTTGCAGGACTCCCCCGACCCAGATTCCCTGACCCCTGATCTTTTCCTTGTACTCAGGTCCCAGATGCTTTTGAGAGCAGGGTCTGGGAGGTAAGCCTCCCTTAAGAGTAAGGCTTAAGAGTCAGAAATATTTGGATTCACATCTGTGCAGGGTCCAGCCCTTACTAGCTGCATGACCTTGGGCCAATCACTTAACTGGCTTTCACTCCTCATTTGCAGGGTGGAGATAGTGAGGATTAATTTAGAAAGTGTATGTTAAGGGCATATTGTCTGGTAGATAGTGTCTACCCCATAAGCATTAGCCCTTTTTATTATTCTCAGCAATGTTGGAAGGGGTCAGAGGAGGTTGGAGATCATTTTATTATTGAGAGGTCCAGGGCTTGTGGCAAGAAGAGGGACCCAGTTATATCAGCTGCCCTTGTAGTTGGCATCTTCTAACATGGTGGTGATCACACTGATGGATACCGTGTAATGCGTTCATTCATTCATTCATTCATTCATTCATTCATTCATTTGACATGAAAGTACAGAATGTCTACTATGTACTAAATTCTGTGTTAGGAATTAGAGTTACAATTCTAAAAAGACATCAAAATGTTTGGAAAAACGTAACAATTGTGACAAAGACATGCATGCCATGTGAGTGGTGCATAGGGCCATGAGCCTGGGGCTTGCAGGGAGTGGGGGGATCTCCTGAAGCAATGGAGCCTGAGCAGAGTCAACCCCTGTGCTTGGCACCCCTCAGCCCCTTGGGACTTCTTGTAAGTTGAACATGCCACATTAGTTCCCATCTCAGGGCCTTTGCACTTCTGTTTGTTCTGCCTGAGTCCACTTTCCCCATGTCTGTGCATGGCCGGCTTCTTATCATCCTTTAGGTCCCAGTTCAAATATCTCTTGCAAAGGCCACCCAGGACAAATGTCTTCACTTCATCCCTCCTTCTTCTCTGCCCAGCTCTCACTCCAGGGCACGGAGCCTTTTTTATTCTCTTCATAGCGTTTATTACTAAGGATGACCATTGTGTCACTAAATTGTTTCTGCTTTGTCTCTCTCCCCGCTGTAGAAGGCAAACCCCATGAGGGTAGAGCCCTGAGTGGCTTTTTTTGCTCAGAGGTGGATCCTCAGAGCTGAGGGTTGGCTCCACATGGAGCAGGAACTCAGCAGACCTTTGTTGCCTTGCCCAGGCAGAGGGTGTGAGGCCAGCAGAAGGACGGACACCTGAGTTACAGGGCAGAGCCTGAACCAACAAAGGGTGTCATGGAGCCATTTGGCATGTGGGGAAAGAATGAAGGACACAATAGTCAAGTCTCTGTTCTTGGTCCGAGGGGAGGGGAGTTGTGGCTGCGCAGCGCTGCCCAGGACCTCTGCATGTTCTTCTCCAAAACGATGCAATATGTGTTTTCCTGAGTTCCCTCCTCCGGTGCCTCGAGCTGTTTAAAGTAGAAATGTTCTCATTCCCTGTCAGAGCTGCATAAAGAGTGAATTATCGGGCAATTTCAGAGAGGACATTTAGGAAGAAGACATCAAATTTAAGAGGTTGCAATGAATGTTCAGAGGTCAAAATAATTGGGGAAATGACTCCATGATTTTTCTTTTATAAAGGCAACACAAATAATGAAATAACAAATGTGTGAAGCCCAGGCCTTTCTTCTCCTCTGTGTATTTTATGCAGCATAAAAATGTGTCTTTGGAGCTTACTTTGAGTGATTTAAAAACCAGATGGAAGCCAGCGAACAGGCTGCATCTGTCCATGTAAAGCTGTCATTTATCTCCGGGGTAAGTGAGTAGAAATGGCGTCCATGTGCTTCTTCCCGAATGCAGAATGCAGAGCATTTAGCCTCTAGCTAACACACAAATAATTCCTATGCATGATGAATCCCTCCAATAACAAGGCCCTGCAAAGGCAGGATCAAATCATAGTCATCAGTTCCTGGTATTCTTTTCAAATGGATGCCTCAGAGTCTTCGCAGCGAGCACCCAGACATGAGTTGAAGGAACTACTTGCTATTTAGTCTGCCATTTATTCTTTTTTTGTGGTTGTTCTTTTGGAAGCATAATAGATTAAGCCCAAACTCCAAATGTGATCTTTGAGAAAGGCAGAAAACTGTCAACTGAGCAGAATTCATCACCCAGAAGTGTGCAGCAGGGGGGACTACCCCCACCTGCAAAGCACTCGGACTTCAGTAGCTAAAGGCAAGGAAAGATGCATCCAATTCATATCAGACGTGTACCCCTGACCCGTTCATCCTTATGCATGCAAAACTGGATTGGTTATAATCCTCAGTTTGCAGCACAATACTGCCATCATGCACATAGTTTTTATTTATTTTAATTTATTTATCTCCCACCCTCAGTTTCAGCCTTCTTCCAAAGAGGCTCCCTGTCTTATATACCAAAAAAGCATATTTCGTCATGTATTTCATTCTGCTTCTCCTGTTTTCACTTAAGGTATCCTTCAGGTACATTGTGTTGATTTATACTTCCTAGTCTTTAACAGATAGACGGTCTTTGAATAATTCTTTGAGTATTTCACACACTTTATCTTCCTTCCTTCCTTCCCTCCTTCCTTCCTTCCTTCCTTCCTCTTTCCTTCTTTCCTTTCTTTCCTCTCCTTCCTTCCTTCCTTCCTTCCTTCCTTTGCTTCCTTTTCCTTCTTCCTTCTTCCTTCCTTCCCTTCCTTCCTTCCTTCCTTCTTCCTTCCTTCCTTCCTTCCTCTCTCTCTCTCTTTCTTTCTTTCTCTCTTTCTTTCTTTCTTTCTTTCTTTCTTTCTTTCTTTCTTTCTTTCTTTCTTTCTTTCTTTCTTTCTTTCTTTCTCTCTCTCTCTCTCTCTCTCTCTCTTTCTTTCTTTCTTTCTTTCTTTCTTTCTTTTCTTCTTTCTTTCTTTCTTTCTTTCTTTCTCTCTTTCTCTCTTTCTCTCTTTCTCTCTTTCTCTCTTTCTCTCTTTCTTTCTTTCTTTCTTCTCTCACCCAGGCTGGAGTTCAGTGGTGCGATCTCGGCTCACTGCAAGTTCCACCTCCCAGGTTCACACCATTCTCCTGCCTCAGCCTCCCAAGTAGCTGGGACCACAGGCGCCGCCACCACGCCCGGCTAGTTTTTTGTGGTTTTAGTAGAGACGGGGTTTCACCCTGTTAGCCAGGATGGTCTCCATCTCCTGACCTCGTGATCCACCCTCCTCAGCCTCCCAAAGTGCTGGGATTACAGGCGTGAACCACCGCACATGGCCTATCCCCTCCTTTCCTAATGCTCACTTAGATTATCTCTAACTTTATTATCAAACTAATACTATGATGAACATCCTTTCATCTATTTACTTGTGTTTTTACCTGTGAAAGCTTCTTTTTTTGTGAAAGAGCTAATGTGGGACTGAGGTTCTCCGAGTCACCAGATACTTCCCAGCTTTTCTCCACAGCAGTTTTCCTTTCCACCAGTAGCTGGTGGCGCTCCTCCACGGCCCTCATCATCCTATGACTTTCAAACCTCTGCCTGTTGGGTATACAGTCGTATCTCACGGTATTTCAATGTTCGTTTTCTCGATGTGACTCTGTGCAACTCTTCAATCCCTATTAACTAGGATTTTTTCTTCTTTAGAGTGTCTATTCCTAACTTTTATCCATTTCCTTATTAACAGCCTTTCCTTTTTCTTGCCAATTTGCTGGAGTTTTCTCTGTATTCTGGATATTAATACTTCTGTCAGTTATTTACATTGTAAATTTCAAGGTTGGGTATTTATAGATACTCCTTGACTTACGATGGGATTATGTCCCCATCAATCCATTGCAAATGGAAAATATTGTAAATGAAACCACAGTAAGTTGAGGATCACCTATGTTCATCCGAAGATAAAAATAACTCACAGGCAAGACCTGAAGTCCTGGTATTTTCATGTTTCATTTTCTGAGTGTGCAGTACAGAATAAACACTCCACACGTCCTTCCTTCAGCCAGCGAATCCAGTGAAATGCAAATAAATGGAGAAGTAGAGTAGATTCATGGTGAGAGCAGGGCTTGGAAGTCCAATGGCCCTTTCTGTTTTGTAATCAATTCTAGCTCAGCCGCTGCTCAGTGGTGTGACTTGGGGCAGGGTGCCCATCTCTGAGGACCTTGTTTTGCACACCTGTCTCACAAGGTGGAAGTGGGTGGTGGGTGGGTCAATAAAGGGCTGATACAGCATAGAGACGAGATTCTAAACAGGAAGCAAGGACTTTTCCCTTTACCTGGAGCACCCGGTAGAAGAGAATGGATATTTGAAATAAAAACCGTGGAGCCTGCAATAATTTAAATAGGCAGAGCAAAGGAGCTACTCCCTAATCAATCTTTTATCTTTTTTATTTTTTTGTCTTTCCCTGAGAGAAATGGAAGTAAACTTGGCCATTAAACAAAACTCAACACTTAATGGCACTTTAATCAGATAAAGATAGTGTGTGACTTATGATCCCATTTTGTCTACATACAAAATATATGCGATGGGTGAAGTTGCTCATGTCTGTATCCGTGGATGTGTCTGTATCTGTATATTAGCCCTTCTTCTATGCATATTGAATGAACACATGCCTGAATAATAGTGCTTATTTTTAAGTCTTGAAATTATAATTCAATTTTAGTTTTCCTTTTGCATAACATTTGTTTCTACCTTCTCCAGAGTTAACATGTAATTATAGGCACAATAACAAAAAGTACAATGTATTAAAATAACATTTATAGAGCATAGCAACTTAGAAAATGCTTACAATGTGTTAATGGAAGTAACCTGTTGCAAAGCTGTATATCCATTCTGATTACAATTGTCGTAAAAACAAACTTAAAAAAAATCCATAAACAGAAAATAGATCAGAAGGAAAATGCCCAAATGCTAGTAAAACTTATGGCTGTACATGGCTAGCTGTGAGTTTCTCTTTTCACTGTTTTTCTTCCTCTTTTATTTTTTTTTCTCATCTCCTTCATTCTTGCCTTCTTCCTTTTTTTCTCCTTCTGAAATATGTTTATTAACCTTATATTGACTTTTTTAAAATTATACTTTAAGTTCTAGGGTACATGTGCACAACATGCAGGTTTGTTACATATGTATACATGTGCCATGTTGGTGTGCTGCACCCATTAACTCACCATTTACATTAGGTATACCTAATGTTATCCCCCCTCCCCCCACCCCACAACAGGCCCCAGTGTGTGATGTTCCCCTTCCTGTGTCCAAGTGTTCTCATTGTTCAATTCCCACCTATGAGTGAGAACATGCAGTATTTGGTTTTCTGTTCTTGTGATAGTTTGCTGAGAATGATGATTTCCAGCTGCATCCATGTCCCTACCAAAGACATGAACTTATCCCTTTTTATGGCTGCATAGTATTCCATGGTGTATATGTGCCACATTTTCTTAATCCATTCTGTCATTGATGGACTTTTGGGTTGGTTCCAAGTCTTTGCTATTGTGAATAGTGCCACAATAAACATACATGTGCATGTGTCTTTATAGCAGCATGATTTATAATCCTTTGGGTATATACCCAGTAATGGGATGGCTGGGTCAGACAGTATTTCTAGTTCTAGATCCTTGAGGAATTGCCACACTATCTTCCACAAGGGTTGAACTAGTTTATAGTCCCACCAATAGTGTAAAAGTGTTCCTATTTCTGGAACTTTATATTGTTTAAAACACCATTCAAGTCTGGAAAACCTTCAATAATATGTAGAACATTTTTTAACAGAAATCCTCCTTTAACCAGAAAATTCTACATTCCATCCCTCCAAAACTCAGGTTAATGATGGATATAAAAGGAATTTTATGAAATTTTTGCAAAGCAGAGAGTCCCATTTGGGAAGCTGCTCATGCCTGTTCCAGGGTATGGCACATGCATACACCAATACACCATGTGTACACACATGTGGGCCATTACACACCACACACACACATACACACACACACACTCTTCCTCTAGTTTGAGCCACTTAGGCACCAAGTTGTCACCAATGGAGAATTGCCCAGGTAAGTGGACCCAGGATTATTCTGTTGGTTTGGTCAGCACTGCCCTCAGGTAGAAAGGCTGCCATCTCCTTGTACCTGTCCGCTTTATTCCCTGATCCTTGTTGTGGCTTCACCCTTTATCCCTGCTTGGACCATGCTGCTTGTCCCTTGAGCCAGAGCTTCACCCTTTATCCCTGCTTGGACCATGCTGCTTGTCCCTTGAGCCAGAGCATTTGCTCTGTCCCCTGCATAGAACATTTGGGGTCAAGGGAAGGTGGAGAGAACACACAGTCCCACTTGACCAGAGGGGAGGGCCTGACCATCACCAGCCTGACGACTCCAGGGTAGCTTCTGCCTCTGACATCACAAAGCTGGTGTCACTGCTTAACCCTAACGCTGAATCCCCTGGTCTGGGTGGAAGGGTTATGCAGGCAAAAAGACCCAGCCTGAATTGATCACAAAAGCCACCTTTGAAGGAGCCTTGGAGCTGAACTTTCTCCCCTCTGTCTACCAGCGCTTTCTGGTCCTCCTGTGTTTAATCAACAGTGTTCTTTGAAAGATAGTGGTCAAAGACCCCAACTTCCTTCTGAAAGATTATTATCACCAGGTGAGTGCTCCCCAAGTCCAGATGCTGCCTTAATCATTTGGAAAAGTGTCTTTTCGGTATGAGCCATTGTTTCGCCCCTTACAATTTCATCAGGATGTTTTAATTATTTTTTTCTTATCAGTAGTCAGTCTATATTCTTATTATGAGACACATTAGACATTTGAGCCAGGCAGCCTAGATTTAATCCCCACTCTGCCAGTCATTGGTAAACTTGGCAAACTAAAAATGCGCTGTGCCTCAGTTTCCTTAGCTCTAACATGATAACAAAGACAAGTCACTGTGGGGACGAAACAAGTTGTTCATCAAAAGTGCTTAGAACAGTGCACAATACATAGCATGTGCCAAATAAATAGCACTCATATTATCATATTACGCAATACTATTATTTTATTATTGTACTATGCATTAACGCTTTATATTACTAATAAGAATATAACTATTATTATTATTGATACTACACAATACATATACATTACATGGTATATTATTGTTATTTAATACAATATTATTGAGACATTATCGCTACCACAATATTTTTCACCATTACACACATTACCACGACACATTACATACTCATTATAAATCCCTTTACACACATTTCACGCATTATCACTCATTACTAAGATTATATTACTAATACTACTAATTACTACCACGACATTACCATAATTTATCACACATTATTTCAATGAGAGCACATTTCACACATTACTATTATAATACTTTATTGGCCATTTAATTTTATTACTACTTTACTACTATTACTACTTGACTCGACACATTATCAATGAGCACATTTACTTGTTATTAATGACATTATTTACCATTACTTTATTATTATTACTTATATCGATTACTTATTATTTATTACATTTTATATATTTTATTATTACTTGTTACATTTATTATTTACTTAATTTATTACGACACATTACTTTACTCGACACGACATTATTACGACTGACACACATTATTAATACGAGACCGGACACGCATTACACAGAGCATGACACACATTGTTATTACCACATTATTACTTTACTTTAGCCATTACTTTATTACGACATTAATGTCATTATCACTGCCCATCACCACACCATAATTGTCACCATCGTCATCATCCTCACCATCATTACCATCATGCTGATGATAGTGCAGTTAAGAGTTTGGGCTCTGGACTCTGACGGATTCTAGTTTACATCTCAGGCTCACTACCTATTAGTTGTGCCACCTTAGCTAAGTCATCTAATCTCTCCACCCCTCAATTTCTCCACTAAAATAGCATGCAGCGCCTTCTTGGTGGTGGTTGTTACAATGATTGAACTAAATTATGGGCCTAATTTACTTAACACAGTATCAGATACATGGTAAGTGCTCAATAAAGGTGTGCACATATATATCATATAACATACATATGTCATATATCTCAACATACACATATACATATGTATCTACATGTATACATACACACATATGTGTATGTATGTACATATGTGTATGTATGTACACATGTATATATGTGTGTATACTATGTTCTAATGAGTTTTTCTTATCAAACTTTAAGAATAAAATTAAGTCTTCTTATATAAGCCTCTTTTGTTATTACTTGCGTGACATTTGAAACTCTGTGGCTCCCTTTTCCTTCCTTGTGGGATTCCCCCAGCGCTTGCTCAGGTGCTAGGCAGGGAAAGCTGGTGTTGAGCTATTCATCAGTGGATGCTGGCTTTGTGGCTCTGAAGACCAGCCTCCAGCGGAGTTGACAGGACCACATTAACAGGTGCAGGTTCAGGGCTCACAGTGCAGTATCTCCCTCTTAGCCACTGCAAGCCTCCCTGTGCCTTCACGGCACTTATTCGTGCTCCTGGCATCAGAGCAGGTGCCTGGCACCCTGCCACCCTGTCTTGGGGTAGTTACATTTATCTTCTAATTTTTTTCTCCTAAGAATTATGGGAATATTCTCGAAAGCACAAAATACCACAACTTTCTTGAAAGCTAGTTGCTTTGTTTTGTTTTTGCTGTGTGTCCTATACAAGTCACTTAACCAGTGTGGGCCAGAGTTTCCTCTGGAGAGCCTGGGTATGTGGGTTGGATTGCCACCAGGGAGCGTCACACATTAAAGGCATGCATATTTATTGAGCATCTATTGTCTGCTGGCCACAGTGCCCCCTGCTAAGGATGGGTGGATAAAGATAATTCTTGCCCAGAGGAAACTCACATTTTAATGGGAGACATCGCATCAATAGACATTTATATATAGACCTGGTAAGTACAGAGGCAGATGAAAAATAACAAGTGTGGAGATAAAATAAAAAAGCATGATAGGCGTGGAGAGTATAAATAGGTCAGCGTTGCTGAACCATAAATTGTGACTCATTAATTCCTGCATTGAACGAGTATCCGCCTGAACACCGGTCATGTGCAGAGGATTCGGAGAGGAGAGAACTGGAGCTGGAGGTCCTTCCATGCTTCCTCGGGTCACTGCCTCAATCCTGATCATGAGAAATAGCTGGGGGCAGGGTTGAAAAAAATCAAAATTCTAGACACCCTCCCTGGAGATTCAGATTTAGTAGGTCTGTTGAGACCAAAGGGTCTGAACTGGTAATGAGCACCCCAGGGGATTTTCTTACTGAGCAAGTTTGGAAGCATTTTCAGCCGGCAGTGACAGGGCTGATTAGTTTTTAGCCAGTGTGAGGAATGGGTCTTGGGTGGGGACAGGAGGCAAGGAGGTCCCGAGAGGCTGGCAGGTATTCCCGGTAGCGGGGATGCGGGAGCGAGGATGATCTGAACAAGGGACAGATGCTGGATTCAGTGGGAAGTGGTGGTGGCTGAGGGGGTGTGGGAAGCAGGTTTTCGCTTCTCTGGGAGGGGTGGATTATCCTAATGCCAAAGGCTGAGGCAGAGGATTCTGGAGGGGGAACAGGTTAAAACAGAATCCCAGTGAACCCATCTGTGGACATTTTTATCTAGTGGAGTTTGGAAATCTCTCTAAGTCAGCAATGCCCCCCACTCTGTTCTGTGGACCACCCTCTAGTTATTTTAAACACAACAAAATTATAATTTCAGAACATCAAGAATTCAAAATCCACAAACACTTCACACTCTCTTTGAATCCCTTCTAGATGAACTTCTGATAATATTTAAATTCTACCCACAAGGCCTTAGCCTGAAGGTGGGAACTTCAATTGTGTGAGTGTTCTCGGCCCTAAGTACCTGATTCTCACCCACAATGGGGAGTTCCCAGTAGAGGGCGAGGCCCTCAATCCTCAGCTAAGTACATTCCAGTGCTGCAGCAATCTTGTAATTTCCCCCAAAGCAAGGGGGATGCTGAAAACAGAGTTTCCTCACAAATTCCCCAGCAGGCTCTTCTATGAAAACAGTGGTTCTCGGCCTTGACCACACATTCATCACCTGAGAAACTTATGCTTGTCGATGTCGAGACCCTGCCTGCAGAGATGCTAGTGAATTGCTCTGGAATGGGTCTTTGGCATGGGTACTAAAAGAGTTGCTTGGTGTAAATATGTGCATCTAGATGAGGACCACCACAGTCCACCTTATCCTGCCAATGTCTTCCCCTAGGCAAATCTTACCACTTCCAGATAGAGAAGCTTCTTTCTTTAAAAAAACACGCTCAAAGACTTAGAACCAGAAATACCATTTGACCCAGCCATCCTATTACTGGCTATATACCCAGAGGAATATAAATCATTCTATTACAAAGATATACGCACGCTTATGTTCATTGCAGCACTATTCACAACAGCAAAGCTATGCAGTCAACCCAAAGGCCCATCAATGACAGATTGGATAAAGAAAATGTGATACATATACACCACAGAATACTATGCAGCCATAAAAAAGAATGAGATCATGTCCTTTGCAGGAACAGGGATGGAGTTGGAAGCCATTATCCTCAGCAAACTGACGCAGGAAAAGAAAACCAAACATCGCATGTTCTCACTAATAAATGGGAGCTGAATAATGAGAGCACATGGACACAGGGAGGGGAACAACACACATTGGGGCCTGTCTGAGGGTGGGCAGGGAGGAAGAGTGTTAGGAAAAAGAGCTAGTGTATGCTGGGCTTATTACCTAGGTGATGGGTTGAGAGGTGCAGCAAACCACTATGGCACACGTTTATCTATGTAACAAACCTGCACGTCCTGCACATGTACCCTGGAACTTAAAATTAAAATTAAAATACAACCTGTAGGTCAAACTAGCAAGATTCCTTAACAAAGACTGAAATATGTTCTGCTTTTTCCTCTGTGCAAATATGGCTTCATTTACAAAGGGAGAAGTGACTTTTGGCATACCTTGCTTGGAAACAAAAGGTGAGGAAGCATTTTGCATAGGTATTACTATCAGGAGGGGACAGAGAAAACTCTCTGTGGTTAACACCCTTAGGACTAGGGCAGTTTTCTTGAGACTTTCCTGTAATTCATTTTCTTTGGGACACCTAAGTAGAGAAATCTAGCAGTCTAGTGGAAATATGGCTTGTGGCTCAGCGTGATCCTTTGTACTTCACTTTTAGTTTCTATTCAATGGAAATGAAATGGGTTCGTCCTTTGCCCTTGTGTGTTTATATTTTTGTTTGATATAGAAAAGGATTTTCTAATGCTCAAACAGTTTAATCATGATGAAAACTGCCTTGAGAGGGGCTGAGGGTATCGTCCTAGCTGAGGATATCATGCCAGGGCGTGCAGGTACACAATCATCCACTTACTACACTCTTACTGGGCACTCACCTGAAGTGGGTCAGATGTGGTCCTTCCAGCCCTGAGAGAGTAGATTTGAACTCTGCAGATCCTTAACATTAGCCTTTGTTAGTGAAACCACTTTCTCCAAAGTGGTGATGGTGCCTGATTTTTATTTTTATTTTAAATTTAGAAGAACTGTATTTCATTTTTAAAATAAAAAAAAATGTAAAGCTTTTATTTTAGGTTCAGGAGTACATGTGCAGGTTTGTTATGTAGGTGAACTCATGTCACCGGAGGTTTGTTGTACAGATTATATTGTCATCCATGTACTAAACCTAGTACCCAATAATTATTTTTCCTGATTGTCTCTGTTCTCCCACCCTCCGCCCTCCAGTAGGCCCCAATGTCTATCTTTCCCCGTTGTGCCCATGAATTGTCATTATTTAGCTCCTACCTACAAGTGAGAACATGAGGTATTTGGTTTTCTGTTCCTGAATTGCTTTACTCAGGATAATGGTCCCCAGCTCCATCCATGTTCCTGCAAAGGACATGATCTTGTTCTTTTTTATGGTGACTGGTTTTTATAGCATCACAGACACCCCTCTGCCTTTCACGATGAGTTGGGTTCCCTGCAACCTCATTTCTCTATGTTAGAATCCCATTCCCTTAAACCCATACGGCTCTAGGAAGCCACAGCGTGGTATGGGAATGTGTTCTCCCACGGAGAACTGGATATGGGGATCCTCAAGACCCCTATTGCTGCCTTCTCTCCTCTTTAGTCCCCAGCAAATGAGGGTGCAGCCTTGCTTCTAACCAGTGTGCACGAAGGAAGGCGTGTCCTCTACATGGTCATCTGAGCTGGTGGAGCCAGAGGCTGCTGAGTCCAGGATTTGTGGGTTAACCTGTGGATTAATCTACACTAGATTATGGTCACAGGCTGAATTTGCTCAAACCCTACAAAACTTTGAAGTTACAAAGATACATGTAGGAAATACTGTCTACAGATGGAAGGAATCAACCCAAATTATTCCCTGTGGTTAAAGACACCCTAGACTGGGTCAGTTGTGTAGCAGCACTGAGACAGTATTTTATATTATTCCTCTGTAGGATGGTGCTTTCTCCCATAACCTGTTTATTTCTTGAGATAACTTCCAGTTGATTGGAAAAGACACCATGTGACAATCATGGGGTGATAAAGCACGAAACATCTCGGCTGATTCTTTACCGGTCTGGAGAACTCTGTGAGCCCAGTGGGAGCATTCTGATTCGGTAACAATTGCCTCCAAGATCTTAAAGGAACCTTCCAGCCCTGTCTCTTTAGATTGTCATCGACATTACAAAGACATGGCATTGGTGTGTGTGAGTCGGGCCTGAAAACGTTTCTCCAGTTCCAAATACCTGTCACCTTTTCTCCTTTCCCATTCGTCCGTTTAATATTTCTTCTCCTTTTATTATGCTTTGCACATTTGCTTTTTAAACCAGGAATCCAGATGAAAGAAAGAAAGAGGACTTGGCCAGATTGCCCCAGTTCTGGTTGCAGAACTGG